>NW_027494117.1:0-336273 GCF_021521415.1 Bidens hawaiensis | reverse complement strand
AAGCATGCTCCTTGTTTGTGTAGATCAACAAACCTGAGGTAAGTGTTGTTAACACCTTAGGTCACTTCTTCGAATCTGTTCATAAATTAGGGATTCGTTTATAGTTTTGATTCTCGCTAACTAATCTATCTGTACAACATGAAGAATCACATTACAATATTGTCATATTCGAACAAAGCAGGAAACAGGTATTGAATATAATATCCTGCATGTCTGATTCAAAAATCAAATCTAAAATCCATCTTTCTCCAGTTCTAGGGTTGATACTCATAGGTGAAAGACAAGGAAAATGGTGAAAGACAGCCAAGGTGAACGTGTCAGGTACAATTCCCCCCACCCCCCCCCCCCCCCCCCCCCCTATTTTTCAGACTCGAGGAACGATTCTCGGCTATGAAGGGTTGATTTTTCTGTTGAAACCTCGATTGAAATCAAGCTATTACTGATGCATTTCGGTTAGGTCAAAATTGAACAAGTGTTTGAGGCCTCATGTTTTTTACACACGTATATGACACGATGGCGTTGATGACAGGGAAAAGGTAATTTTGTCTTGCATTTGAAATGATATTATGATTATAATAGCGATTGTGGTTGGTTATTGTTTAATTTTCAGCTTCAACGTGATTATCTTTGATAGTGCCCTAATTTATGTCTGATAGTGTATTAGTTTTGCCAATTTCAATTGTAATTTAAAGTTTGACATGATTCTTACAATTGCAGACAAGTTGTCTATAGGCACACCTAGGGATGAGATCGGGACCGTACCGATACCGACCAGTTTCCGGTCCCGAAAATCGCGGATTCTTGGTACCGGTACCGGTACCGAAATATTCGGTTCGGTACCGGTATTTAAGGTAAAATTTCGGGAAATACCGGTCCCGTACCGTACCGGTATCGAAACTCAAAACATTGGTACCAATTCGGTACCGATTTCGGTACCGGCACCGGTACCAACCGGCACCAGTCCCGAATTTGCCAATCCCTAGGCACACCACTTACAGACTTAAGGTTGTGTTCAAACGAGTTACTATAAGATATTGATATTTTTTTATGTTCTTTAGGATTATTATGAGAATAAAATAATAGAAAAACGACGACTATAATCTTTGTTTATCGGAAGATACTTACTTTTTTATAATATTTGAATTGTTAGAAATCAAGTTAGAGGTTTTGTAGATAGGGGTGCAAACGAGCCAAGCTCGAGTAGGTTCAACCTTGGCTTGTTTTTGAGTTATGAGAACTCGATCTCGGCTTGTAGTTGTGGTCTTATAATAAAGTTGGTTTTGTTGGTAAAAACAAACTTAATATTTTTTTATGTTATTAATTTTGGGAGAAATTAGATTTGATTGGTTTTGAAGAAACTTTTAGGCTGATTTATTAACTATAGCTTGAAGTTGCAAACTTGTCGATAGTGTTAGTTGGATTTGCAGGACCGATGACCACAATAGTTTGGTTTAGCAATTTGATCTATGGTTCGTATTATGTTTTTAAACATTGTATCAGCCTCAAACTCATTGTACTTTTCATATGGCTAAATCAAGTATTTCATTGATAATTTATCTAAATATTTTTTTATTATTTTTTAAAATATAATGATATAATTCATTAATCCCATTTGACTCATTTAACTGCTTTCCTTTACCCTTTTTGACCCATTGGCAAAAAAAAGTAAAATGTGAGTGATCCCATATAAAATTATATGTAATTGTTTACTTACTTTTGTCACTAGACGGCCACCACTAGGAACTAAGTGTATCATCTGCAAGTGCACCCAAATGGCAACTATTGCCATACATGTGCCTACTGGCTACTCAAGGTACATTTAACATCATGTTGTTTATTCACGATATGGAGCTCAAGACCAAAGCATCCCATTAATCCATCTCCAAAACAGGTCAAAAGTGACTTCTTATGACACATGTTTTTGGTTTTATTGTTTTTAGCATTTATGTTCCTGAAATTTCTTATGCTCATTTTTTCATGTTATCTCAGAGGTTCAAACAGGTCCCAAAAGATGAGATGGTCCGTCTGCCTAAACAAACTTTATGGAAAAATACTGAGCTTCAAATTATTGTTGGTGACTCAGCAACATCAAGAACCAATGTATGATTCATATTTTTAGCAATGCATGCTTATATGATCATAAATTATAGTGAGCTAATAATAGTGTACTAATATTATTATATATGATGTTAGACCATGAAGAATGTGTGGGCATACATTAAAAAATCCAAGATAAATTAGTGACTTAGTGTTACACGTTGTATTGGAATCGATTGCACATACATGTTCTAATATGAATAAGGTGTTGGCTAAACATATCATCCAACTCGAGCTCACAAGTATGTATAATGTGAATATGATTTTGTAACTTAATAATAGTTACAGTTGTGGATTTTATATAACAATAATATTTGATATTTTGTAGAAGACTCATCTGGTAGGTCAAAAGTCAACGTTGACCCTGAAGGTACAGTTACAGTTGTGTTTGTGTTTCTGCTTTTTAAATAACTAAATTTATTTATAAGTTTATGTTGTTTCAACACAATCAGTAATGGTAATGAACAGTTATATTGGTATATTTGCTTCAATGTGCTCAACTACTTTATATCATGCTCAGGTAATTGCTATTGAACAAGGTGGAACCTCTGAAGATCGACGGCGGTTAGGGTTTCGGCTGTGAAACCTACTTTGCGGCTAGGGTATGTTCAGGTTAGTTTATGTTCTTTGGCCTTCTCTTTCTGTTTTATCTCTATTTCCTTTGTTTTTTCATTGTGTTCAGTTAGTTTTTGTGTTAATTTAGGCATACCATTACATTTGATATACAAATAGGAACTAGCTGAAAGGAACTTGTTAGGACATGAAATGTCATGTGTATGTCCCCAGTTCTATCAGGATGGTTCGATATGAAAATAACGATCGTGAAACCAAGTTAACGGACTGAAAATGTCAAAAGAAACTGATTCGATCGAATCAGTGACTGATTCGATCGAACCAGGACTCATTCGATCGAATGAGATACTCATTCGATCGAATCAGTATACGATATATAAACGAAACTTAGGAAATTTCACAACAGAGAGCACACATTACACACAGTCACGAACCTGCTACTGCCGAAAATCCTCTCTGCCCATCTTCGTCGTGTCGGTCTTTTCCTCCGTCCCTAGGTGTCAAACCGTCTTAGGAATCGTAACCGTGCGTTGTTGATCACCACCGAATCGCCGTGTTAGAGGATTCCGCACTCTAACACGTTGCCCCGTGAATCGTTGGGAAACCGTGTCCCGCACCGGTCCGACAAAGTGGTATCAGAGCCTTTGGTTCTAGATTCACGTTAGATTCGTGGTAAAATTCGTGTTTTTCTCGCGAAAATCGTAATTTTTGCCGGAAAATTCCGAATTTTTGGTGTTTTTGATCTTGGTGTTCGTCGTGTTCTTGTCAAAAACTGTTAAAATTGTCATACTTTGGTGTTTTGATCTTAGAATTGTGTGTTAAAAGTTCGAGTTTCGTCAAGAACGTTCTTCGCGTTCTTCGTGTTCTTCGTATTTTTGGTGGTTTTGATCCGTTTTTTGGTTGGTCTTAAGTTGTTTTTGTGTTAAAAGTCATATTTTGATCTTAAGTTGCTTCTTGATCTTCCAAGATTTGTGTTTTTGATTCAAAATTCGAAAATCCGTCAAAATCTTCTAATTTTGGAATTTCCAGATTTTCCGATCGAACGTGTCTATTTTTGGAACTCATTCGATCGAATAGCCTTCCTATTCGATCGAACAAGTTTAAACTTTGACCGAATCAGTTTTTTCCCGCCGAGAATTACTCCTAGTTCATTCGATCGAACCAGATTTGTTCGTTCGATCGAATTAGTCACCATTCGATCGAATAAGTCTTTTATTCGATCCGCCGATTCGATCTTTGTCTTATTCGACTGTCAGAACCCGTTCGATTGAACCAGAAACTCTTTCGATCGAACCTCTCAACCCATTCGATCGAACCAGATTCACTTTCGGTCGAATAACTTACAGATCAGCATTTCAGAGAGACATTCGATCGAACCAGAACACATTCGATCGAATAGGTCACTCATCCGATCGAATCAAACCCATTCGATCAACAGTTCAACGTTAAAGCAAAGAAACAAAGATGGCTGCAAGTTCGAGTACCAACAAGAGGATTCAATCGATTCTCGAAAGTGACTCTGAATCGGGAAGCTATAACAAGCCACCAAAGCTAATGACTTTAAACGATTTTACAACCTGGAAGACAAGATTTCAAATTCATATAACAGGTGTGAATCCTGGACTTTGGGAAGCTGTTCAGACAACTTGGGTGCATCCGACAAATGATGATGGTGAGACTTTGAGTTACTTTAGGCTGTCTGAAGATCAAAGGATAGCCTTTGATGCTGAGAAGAAAGCCTTCTCGTTACTGTCACAAGCACTTTCAAGCGATCTCTTCCATCAGTTTAACCAGTTTACAACAGCGTCAACTCTTTGGAACGCACTGGTTGAACGATGTGAAGGATCTGACTCACTTAGAGAAATTCACGCACGGGAGCTCAAGCGTGAATTTGATTTGTTTGGTCCAGAATCGGGAGAAGACATTGAATCGTTACTGTCGAGATTCTATCATCTAATGTCAGAACTCAAGTCCTATAATGTCAAAACAACAGGGACTGAAAAGGTTAGATGTCTTGCTCAAGGACTTCCAACCAGCTGGAACACCTTCCTGACAGTAATGAGAAGAAGTCATCAGCTGGAGACGATTCTCCTGTCTGATTTTATTAAAGAAATCAGACAAGAAGAGGCTGAACTAAGAGCCTCCTCCAGAAAACCGAGATCAACTTCTGACAAATCACTCTACATGTCAAAACCTCCTATGTCAGATTCAACTGATCATGCTCCGATGAAGACCGCTTTTGTCTCCTCAACGTCAAATCAATCAAAGGGGACTGAAACGAGATCTTCCGTCCCATCATCAACTTCTGGAAATTCAAGTACTAACTCCGGACCCAAGTCAACGGAGAAAGCAACGTTGAATACTGAAGGCTTGGGAACAGTAACAGTGGAGGTTGCCAAAGAACACATGGCAACTCTAGGCACGATAATTGAGTCCTACAGTTTAATGGTGGCGGGTAAGCTAGGAAATAGTCATCTGGACAGTGATGACTATGAACAGCTTGACGAAGATGATATGGAACGCATAGACATTATGTGGGCTCTTGGCAGTGCGTTCCGAAGGGCCAGAAAGTGGACGAAGAAAACAGGTCAGGCCCTCTCAATAAACAACAAATCCAAGTTCGGCTTTGATAAAAACAAAGTAAAATGCTACAACTGTGGCGAACTTGGTCACTTTGCCAAGGAGTGTTCGAAGCCAAGAAGGGAAGGTCACCAATATCCCTTCCGAACCACTTCATCATCATCCACTCCTGCTGCTGCTGCTGCAACTGTCAACCTTGAGAGACAACTGGTCCCTCAAAATCAAACCGCAGCAAACAACGTCAACATCAACAATGAAACTGCTCTTGCAGTTCAAGGGGATGAAGGCGAGACATGGAACTTCAGCATTAACATGGCTGATGTCACAATAGTAGATGGAAACTCTGAAACCGAGTCTGTTGTTTCCTCGACCAATGAAGAATATATTGTCGATGAACCAGCTGCTGAAGTCCATGAAGAAGAACCTGAGGTTGAAGTGGTATCTTTGGAGATTAAGGAGGATCACGATAAAGAGTCAAATGTTCCTCAAATATCTCCATGTTCGACAATTCCCGCAGAGGCTGCTAAAGTTGAAGAAGTCAACGAAGTAGAGTCTAAAGCAACTTCTGCATCGTTTCTGGAAAAAGCTGGGAATCTTTGCTTTGCATTCATGGCAGAGACATCAAATGCCAAGGTAAGTTCTAACCCATCAACTCCCAAACCAGAAAATGTTAAATGTTTAAAATGTGAATTGTATGAACAAGAAATTCAATCTCTAAAAGAGAGAATTGAAGATCTCGAGGCTTACAAACAAGCAGCCTCAAGATCTTTAATGGAACTGACTGATGCGCTTGCACAGAATAAGGCTTGGAAGCAGAAAGAGTCTGCTTTTAAAGAAAAGATTGATAGCCTTAAGCGTCAGAACAAGGAACTTGAAATATGTGTTCTGAATCAACAAGATTCTATCAATTTTCACATAAATAAGAATAATGTTTTGAAAAAAGAATTGGAAAACTTGAAAGCTGATTTTGAATCATTGAATTTCAAATTAAAAAGTTACTCAAATTCATCTTATTTATTAGAACACATCATTCCCGAGTTCCGAGGCAAAAAGGAAAAAGGCGTGGGATATAACTATGTCCCACCCCCGATCCTGAATCAATTTGCAAGCACACCAGGAGCTGTGCCGGATGATGAATCAAATGATTATATACCCGAGGACACAAACCAAATTTCTAAGTCTAAGGGAAAAGAAGTCATTGACCCGGCTCCTGAGTCCAAACAAAATGTTGTTGCCACAGACTTAGGTTCCCCAACTAAGTCGGGCCCACCACCATCTAAGTCAAAGGCAACAACAACAAGAAATTCTCAGAAGAAAAAGTTTAATCCTAAATCTGAGAAAGTCTATGTGGAACATAGTACCCAGTTTGTAAAGGAGGGTAACGTTAATGAAAAACATAATTTCCCAAAACACCCTCCTAGACAAACTACACCCCAAAATATCAAATCCAGGGGGTACTATGATAACCGACAAAAACAGAGTTATTTCTCTCCACCAAGTCAAAGGGGGAGAAACTACTGTTTTTCGTATGGAGAGGTAGGGCATATAGCAAGATTTTGCTATAAGTACACGGATCCTAAGCAGTACATATCGACTCCGGATCCGAGGTATGCCAAGTCACCTCCTAGGAGGCGACCGGCCATTGACGTTCAAGGTCAAGAACGGTTTCACACACCGAGGTCGGTTTCTCCTCGGAAACCTCAGCCAACCTCACCACACCAATCCCCAAACCCCTCAGATCCAAATGTTTCCACTTCGACAAGTGAAACTCAGTCTTCAACCATCTATCTCAAACATGTTGAGAAGAAGACTGACTTTTGGAAACCAAAGAAAACTAACACTGTTGACAACAATGTCAAACCAGAAAACGGTGTTAATGAGGGTAAATGGATTGAATTGTACATTCGTGATGAAAATGGAAAACCCAAGACCGTAAAGGCTTGGGTTTCCAATGATATTTAAACCTTTTGTTTTTGTGTGCAGGTTGCTCTATATGATCCAAGATTCAACATGTGGATCATAGACTCAGGAGCTTCCAGGCACATGACTGGAAACATGAATCTCCTTTCAAGTGTCAGACAAATAAAAGGAGGTGCAGTTTCCTTTGCAGGAAATCAAGGAGGTTATATCACGGCCCAAGGAATTGTGTCTAATGGGCGAATTTCGTTTGAGAAAGTTAATTTCATCAAAGAGTTGGAGAACAACCTGTTGTCGATAAGTCAAATCTGCGACAAAGGTTTCAAAGTTATGTTTGACGACCGAGATTGCCACATCTTGGCTAAGGATTTCAACTTTCCTGAAGACAAGGTTTTAATGTCAGCTGCACGCCAGAGTGATCTCTACATTCTGGATATGGCTAAGGCAGGGTCATCGTCTCCAACGGCGACATGTTTTGTGTCCAAGGCATCCGAACGTGATACTGTCTTATGGCATAGACGGATGGGACACATAAATGTCAGGAACATGAACAAGCTTGTGCACAACAGACTAGTTGAGGGAGTTAATCTGAGAAGCTTTCGTCTCCCTGATTCGTGTGTGCAGTGCAAAGCAGGAAAGCAAATAAAAAGGTCCCACAAGTCTAAGAGTTTCCACTCGATTGATATTCCGTTGGAACTCCTTCATATGGATCTTTTTGGCCCAATAAGCGTCAAAAGTATCTCTGGGCACTCATACTGTCTAGTGGTTACTGATGAATATTCTAGATTCTCTTGGGTGTTTTTCTTGAAAGTAAAATCAGAAACGTTTGGATGTATACAACTGCTGGTTACAACTATTGAGTCTCAATACAATCTGAAGGTTCGAAGAATGCGGTCAGATAACGGTACAGAATTTAAAAATGCGAATGTTGAAAATTTCTGCAAAGAAAAAGGGATCGTTCAGGAGTTCAGTGCTCCATATGTTCCACAAATGAACGGGGTTGCTGAAAGGAAAAATCGTACGTTAATCGAGACAGCAAGAACAATGTTAGCCGACTCAGTGTTACCTGTTACGTTTTGGAGTGAGGCAATTGCCAACGCCTGTTTCACATTAAATCGGGTAGGCATTGTCAAGCGCCACGGCAAGACAAGTTTCGAGCTTCTTCAACGACGAAGGCCTAACTTAGAGCACCTGGAACCATTCGGAGCTCTTTGCACGTTACTTAAAAGGCACGTTGATAATAAGTTCGAGGAGAAGATTATCAAGGGTTATTTTCTGGGTTACAGCGTACCTCTCAAAAGGGTCTTCAACAGAACAACAAAATTAGTTGAAGAATGGTACCATGTCGATGTTCAACGCTACACAGAACCAGCCAAGGGGACAGGAGAAGACTGGTTGTTTGATTATGACAAATTGTTCAAGTCTTTCAATCTGTATGAGATTGCTATTCAAATGATGTATGAGGCGCAAAATGCACCTCCTGATGAATCTTTGCAATCTTCAACTCATCCTGGTCCGTCATCATCTTCCTCCACAGAGTCTAGCGATCAAGTTCAAGAATCTTCCGAATCTGAATCTGAAGATGAATCTCCAGCAGATGATGTACAATCGGCACCAACTCAGGTTACTTCACAACCTTCATCGTCAAATCAAGAAGTGCCGAATGCAGATCAGCCTCTAACGTCTACTTCAGAGGCACCACAATCCGCTCCAGTTCCTGAGCCGAACTTAACTAACTTGGAACAAAATGTTGTCGTTCCTGACAATCCGGTTGTTAGGACTGAACGTGATCATCCACAAGACAACATTATAGGGGACATTCAACAGGGTGTCAAAACTCGTCGACAGCTGAATTTTGGTCTCTACACAGAAATGATGGAGTCAGGATCAGTTGCTCTTAATGCCCATGAATGCTTCTTAGCACAAGAAGAACCACACAGCACCACCGATGCGCTGAAAGATCCCAACTGGGTCTCAGCCATGCAAGAGGAATTATTGCAGTTTAAAAGACTTGGTGTGTGGAAGCTGGTGGATCTCCCCAAAGGACAGAAGAAAATTGGCACTAAGTGGGTACTAAAATGTAAACGTGACGATCGTGGAGTGATTGTTCGCAACAAAGCCCGCCTGGTGGTCCAAGGGTTTAGGCAAATCGAAGGCCTAGACTACAATGAGGTATATGCTCCGGTTGCTCGTTTGGAGGCAATCCGGATGTTCTTGGGGTATGCATCTTTCAAGAAATTCAAAGTATATCAAATGGACGTCAAGAGTGCCTTTTTGTACGGTCACATCGAAGAGACCGTATATGTGGCACAACCTCCAGGTTTTGAAGACCCATATCACAAGGACAAAGCCTATCTGCTCAACAAGGCTTTGTACGGTCTTCACCAAGCCCCGAGAGCTTGGTATAAAGAACTATCCAAACACCTTCTGAACAACGGGTTTAGAAGGGGAACCATTGACTGCACGCTATTCTCAAAAGAAAAAGAAGGAGATCTAATTATGGTACAAGTGTACGTGGACGACATCATCTTCGGGTCCACGAATAAAACACTTTGTAAGGAGTTCGAACAAGTGATGAAAGAAAAATTTGAAATGAGCTCCATGGGTGAGATGAAGTTCTTCTTAGGACTTCAAGTTGATCAAAAAGATTCCGGTATCTTCATTCACCAGACAAAATACATCAATGACATCTTGAAACGGTTTGAGATGTTGAGTTCTTCTTCACAGGGAACTCCTTTAGAGGTTAATCACGGGATTAATCCTGACGAGAAGGGTGAATTGATCAATCCAACTCACTATAGAGGGATCATCGGATCTCTAATGTACCTGACTGCTTCTCGGCCAGACATAATGTTTGCTACGTGTCTCTGTGCACGTTACCAGTCAAAGCCGAAGGTCTCCCATCTGATTGCAGTCAAAAGAATTTTGCGTTATCTGAAGGGTACTCCAGATTGGGGTCTTTGGTATCCTTATGATGACAACTTCGATCTTCATGCGTATAGTGATTCGGATTATGGTGGTTGTAAACTCGATTACAAATCAACAACAGCAGGATGTCAGTTCTTTGGAAGTCATTTAGTAACGTGGCAATGCAAAAAGCAGACGTCAGTCTCCACTTCAACAGCTGAGGCGGAATATATTGCGGCTGCCAGTTGCTGTTCTCAAGTTATTTGGATTCAGCAACAAATGCGTGACTACGGTATTGAATGTTCTACTACTCCCATATATATTGATAATTCTGCTGCAATTTCAATTACCAAAAATCCGGTCCATTTTAGCAAAACGAAGCACATCGAAATTCGATATCACTTCCTTCGTGACTGCTACGAAAAGAAGTTAATCGATGTGATAAAAATCCCCACTCAGGAACAACGCGCTGATCTCTTCACTAAAGCATTTGATAAACCACGGTTTTTATATTTACTAGAGATCAACGGCGTTAAACGTATATCAGAAGATGTTCCTGAAGATATCATTTAAATTGTTTTCATTTTTTCTTTTCTTAAAAATTTAAAAAAAAAACCAAAAAGATTTTGTTTTTTTTTATAAATTCTAGGGGGAGAAAGGTTTCAAGAAAAAACCAAAAATTTTCAAAATTTTGAGAAGTTGATCTTGTTACAAGAAAGGTGATAGTACACAGACGCTATCATACTGAGACATCAAAAAGATTTGTTATTTCTGTACAGCTTATTTTCATTTTTCTTATATTAAATTTTTATACATCACTATCGCTTAAAATTATGTCGGTTACCTCAGTTTGATGGACACATTTTCGGATGTGTTTTGGTCCTTACTTCTACTAGTAGATTATGAGGATAGCCATTAACCAGATGACTGAAAGTGATCGGGGCGGGTTTTGATGGGTTTTTTATTCTTTCGCTGAAAAATAGTCGGTTATACTTAGTTAGAAGGACACATACTCGTATGTGGTCGGTCCAGTTGATCCATTGGATCTTCAGGATAGCCGTTTACCTGAAGACTTTGACTTGATCGGGGCGAAATAATTTAAACGTTATTTTTTTTAAAAAAAAGGACATTCATATATATTCAGAAAATGAGAAATTGATCCAACCTTGGAAAATGATAGATACACTGATTCTGTGAGCTTAACTAGTGAAGTTATTAGGCTTAAAAGGCTTTAGAACGGTCATTGTGTGTCATGGTAGCTTTTTATGGTGCGTAAAAGTAGATGTGATACAAACTAAATCTACTCGATTTTACGTGGAAACTCCTTAAGAGTTTTGTATGTCTTCATATATATCTTTCCGAATGATAGGCAGAAAAGCGATTACCCAGTCATACACGAGCCCATAAGTGTTCTGATTCCTGTAAAGATAGTGTGTGAAGAAACTGCAGTGATCCAGATTCGGGACTTGCAATTGTTTACTACTCTGAAGTCTATGTAACATTCAAAAAAAAAAAAAAAAAAAAAAAAAAAAAAAAATTTTACCTTATGAGTGATTGAAACATTCTAGAGTTAACAATGTCAAGACTTCTCAATCATGGAGTAAGAAAGAAAACGGGAAGCAGATGAAGACACTTACAACCTTAATCAGACACTATGGGTCAAGGTCAATTCGGGGTGACTTGGGGAAAGCCAAATACGCTTTGAGAATAGATAGGAGGCATCATAATCTCTGAGTTGTTACCCACTTAAATTTTGAGACATAATTGAACCTAACTCGTATCACAGAAACGATGAAAACCATTTTAAGTTATTTACATGCTCACAACCTGTTTCTTTATGTCATAATACAGCTAAACACGGATCTGTGTGACAGTCACGTAATTAGTATGATTCCTGTTCGGATCTTTCTCACAAAAAGAATATTCATTATGTCTTGTTTAACTTCGTATATTCTGTTAAAAAAAAAAAAAAAAAAAAAAAAAAAAAAAAAAAAATTCCCGAAAAGTCTCAGTAGATAGTCATATACGTCTGTATGATTTCTTATTATAGATCCTTCTCAACCAAAAATAATGTGTTTTAAATTTTTGTACAGTTGTTTATTTCAGTTTGAATATTATAAAAAAAAAAAAAACATACAAAAAGATTTTTATTCTGAATTAATTTTTTTTAATTTTATTCTGTTTTTTTTTATGAGAAATCATCGTGACAGGTAGTCTGATCCCTGTCTGTTCCTACTAAATGTTTATCCAGTGTGTAGGAATGAAAGAAAACTTCATGCAGGTTGCTAAATGTTCATCGACAAGAAAAACCCAAAGATGTTTGAGCCTGATATTTTTCCATTTGTTACTAATGTATTATGATCTATATGTTCTGTAGGAACGAAGCTCTCAGGATTGGAAAATGTCTAAGAAAACTAACCAAGTGTCAAAAGTTTATGTTTTCGTGCAGGTTCAAAGGCATCACGATCGATGGACGGGAAATAAGAAATTTAAAAAATTTATTTTTCAAATGTTTTCCCTCATTCGATCGAATAGGTTGCTATTCGAATGAATAACTCGATCGAATGGACAGTTTCGATCGAATCAGTGTGTGAGAGAATGCGAACAGTTGTGAAGAGACTCATTCGATCGAATAGAATCTCATTCGATCGAATGATCCAAACGAACAAGTCCATTCGATCGAATAAGTCTAAAAACAGTATAAATATTCAAACTTATTCGATCGGACAGAATTATTCGAAAAATATTACGGATTTTCTCTCTCAAATTTGTTTTTCTCAAACCCTCTTTTTGATCCGATCACTTTATTCAGTTTTTCACGTAGATTACAAAAATGTAAGTTTTACTTGTTTTTAACCGTGTTTTGATCGGGTTTTTGGTCGTTTTGGTTTTCCGGGTTCGGGTGTTCTTCATTTCTGGGCTTCTGCTTGAATGAGTCGAATCAGTCTATTCGATCGAACGAGTTCCTTATTCGATCGAATGTGACTTATTCGATTAGTAGTTCGATCGAATCAGAAGTAAATGATAAGATCTATCTCATTCGATTGTCTGTTATCGAACCAGATCTCATTCGATCGAATGAATAGCTCACCCGATCGAATGTGTTGCTCGTTCGATCGAACTAGTCCAGAAAATTTGAAAATTTTAAACGCATTCAGTCGTTTCGATATCTGTTCGTTCTAACACGTTTAAGTTTACAGATTCAATGGCTGAAGTTGCAGAAGTGGTTGCTCCATTCAAAACGTCTATCAAGCACAATATCGTGGCTTTCCTGGACGAAAAGTCTAGCCACGGGAAGGATTTTGCAACAGTTATCAAATTTCTGAAGAGGTCAAGGATTTCTGGACCTATCTCGAGGATCGTTGAGCCTATAATGTCAATTCAACAAGAGTTCTGGAGGAATGCCACGCACGACAAAACAGTCGTGCCGTCGGTTATTCGCTCCACGGTCAGAGGGCATGCCATCGTAATATCTGCCCAGGTAATCCGAGAAGTCTGCGGCTTTGTAGACTTAGAATCAGACCCTACATCATTACATCCTGCGGCAACTAGAGGATGTTTCGCAAGAATGAAGTATGACGGCGATCTCAATGCCGGTCTGCTTCACAAAGCCAACCTGTGCCCCGAATTCAAGTATCTGGCACACGTGGTGATGCATTGCTTGGGGCCTCAACGAACTAGCTTTGACAAGCTGAGGGAAAGCATGCAGTTCACCGTAGCTGCTCTAGTGATGAACCGCCCCTACAACTTCTCTCAAATGACGTTTGGTCATATGGTGGAAAACATCACGTTGAAACAAGGGAAGAGCGAGAAGCTTCTTCAGTACCCGAGGTTCGTTCAGATGATAGTTGATACTCAAGCACCGGGTCTACTGAAAGAAAATGAAGGTGATGTGGTGAAACTGGACCACATGAAGAATGAGACTCTCAACCGTCTCAAATCCTACAAAGAACGTCCCACCAGGCCACCACTCAAACGATGCTTCGGGCATATAGTCAATCCGTCCTACAGGGCCCCTCCGAAGAGGAAGTGGAGAAATGCTGCCAGTGATTCAGACGTCGAGAATTTACCGTATCAGGAATCCAGCGACGATTCTGACACTGAGGAGGTGGCGGTCCCGGAAGACACAAGGACAGAAGCTGAAAAACAGGCTGATTGGTATTTAAATGTTGAGGATCTGGAGGCTGGTGAAGAAGTTAGAGCCGAGAAACAACCGGCTGAGATAGATGCGACTGAAGAAAGGCCTGCAAAGAGGCAGAAGAAGAAGGTTACAAGAAAGTATCGGAGTTTATTTTCCGATCAACCACGTCCTTCAATGGTACCATCAGTTGGGACTTCTGCTGCCCCTCCTGCTCAACCAGCACAGCCACCAACACCGCAGTCAGCACCACAACCTACTCCTCAACCTCAACCGGAAATGTCTATACCTCAAAAGGTTGCATCTGAAATTGCTGATCTTCACAAGGCTATGATGAAGATGTTATTGTTCAAGACAGAGCAAGAAGAACAGAATCGACTCAGAGATGAGCAGATTGCTAAACTTCAAGCTGAGAACGAAATGCTCAGGCTTGAAAACAGTCAGCTAAATGCTACTGTCGCTGAACAAGGATCTTCGATCAACAAGCTGAAAGAGTCAAATCTAAGCCTTGAAGCAAAAGTGACCGAGCTGAAAGGAGATGTTCTTCGTCTGGAAGGTCCAACCAATGTCGATGTGGACACAGACGAACTGGACTCTTCTGATGATGGAGGTGAAGGTATTTAAGAGGAATTTGAGTGAATGTAGTGAGGACTTAAATGTTAAATCTTTTTAATTAATGATTTGTGTGTAAACTTAGTTTCATATGTAATGGTATTGTATTTCATGTTTATGATATTACATATGTTTATTTAAAATTTGTGTTACATTGTGGTTTTTAATCAACCAGGTGATGCTGATCCGTTTAATGTCCAACCGCTGCAATCAAAAACAGCAGCGGAATATTTCACGTTTTTACTGGACAATCCATATGAGCAGCAAAACTTCGCAAGTGGAGACTTGGAAGAAGGTGAAATTTCACACAATTTCACAGAAGAACTGGAACAAATGTTTGAGCTATACAATGAAGAAACAGGCAAGTATCTGGCTTTGCCTTCAACAGAACAAACATCTTCTTCGGCTGCTACACCTGACTCAACATCATCTACGGCCGCTGATCCCTCTCAATTTGATGAAGTTGAAATGGAAGACTTGACACAGGAAGAATATCCAGAATACTACACGTCTCAAACTGACAATCTTCCTAACTCTGCAAGTTTCTTCCAAAATGTAACAGAGGAGGAAATACAGAAGAAGGCTGACAAAAGGTCAAACACAATGAAACAGCCTTCTGAAGCAGATCAAGCCGAATTCGTTGAGAAAACAGAAGAATGCAAGAAAGCTTTCAACGCTATTCTTGAGAAGATAAGGTCCAGACGACAAGCAAAGCCGACCATTCCTCACACAACGTCTTATAAGATGAAGGGTCGTAGAACTTCAGGAGAGATTATTGCTTGGGCGTGTCTGAAGGATCTTAATTGCATTGCTATCAAGAGAGAAAAAGGGGTTGAGTACTTTCAACGTATCACTGACTTGAAGACTCTTCCTACTTATGATCTAAACCGTCTGAACTATCTTGATATGCTTTACGCCAGTTCATCTCCATTTGCCACGTACTATCAGAGTGTATTGCGAAAGGAATACAACTCAAAATGGAAGATGATCACTCCACAGAGGCCAAAGAGATATACAAGTAAAAAGGAGATCGATCCGATCACCAACAGGCCAATGATTATCTTGAAGTACATGCCATCACTCACGATGAAGAAGATTCCTCTAAGAAAGATGAAGCAGGACTTCTACAAAGCATTCAGGCATTGGTACTATGATGGAAGACTGCATGAAGCAGTTATCGTGCTCAACGACAATGGAAATTGGAGCACAATTCGCATATTTGATCCTATGTGGCTCACAAACTTGTCACGGGAGGATGTCTATACACTATACAAGACAGAGATTCTTTATGCCCCCGAAGACAGAGAGCAAGCATTAACGTATAGAAATGTCATTAGGATTTGCTTTGCCTATGACATACATGCAGGATCAAACTGGAAAGAGCAACAGAAGAAGTATGCACAAGAAACTGAAGCTTAATTGTCATGTTTATTTTGTTTCTTGTTGTAATTCAAGGTTTAATCTTCTGATTGTAATTGTTCTTGAGTTGAATGTAATTTGTTTTGGAACATTGTGATAGATTGTGCTTAAATGTTTATCTAAAATTCCAATTGACAGCTTCTCAGGATTTGCGGAACCTATGGTAAGTCTGACTGACTGAACCATTTGATCTTGAGAGAACTTCATGAAGAAAGGAGTTCGTGGATGCAACGTGCGCACCACTAGCTTTGAGAAAAGAGAGAGTGAGATAACTCCAAGGGGGAGTTACGATCGAGCAAGAGAACTCGATTGATTATAAGTAAATAGAACTGGCTCCAAGGGGGAGTTTGTTAGGACATGAAATGTCATGTGTATGTCCCCAGTTCTATCAGGATGGTTCGATATGAAAATAACGATCGTGAAACCAAGTTAACGGACTGAAAATGTCAAAAGAAACTGATTCGATCGAATCAGTGACTGATTCGATCGAACCAGGACTCATTCGATCGAATGAGATACTCATTCGATCGAATCAGTATACGATATATAAACGAAACTTAGGAAATTTCACAACAGAGAGCACACATTACACACAGTCACGAACCTGCTACTGCCGAAAATCCTCTCTGCCCATCTTCGTCGTGTCGGTCTTTTCCTCCGTCCCTAGGTGTCAAACCGTCTTAGGAATCGTAACCGTGCGTTGTTGATCACCACCGAATCGCCGTGTTAGAGGATTCCGCACTCTAACACGTTGCCCCGTGAATCGTTGGGAAACCGTGTCCCGCACCGGTCCGACAGAACTACACTTTCTTTTCCAAAATCATACACACAAATGCTATTTATGTTTGTTAGAAGATGCTGCATGAAGATTGATTAAATTATCACCTTTGTTTAATTTAGTTTCTTTTAGTTTTTTGTGTATTTTTCTACTTTTATATTTTAAACAAAATTGTGTTTATAGGCTTGGAAATTGCAAAAATCAAAGTGCTGATTATGGTGAAAGGATGGTCAAAACATCGGGACTCTTTCCGTGGCAGGTCGTAACGGTGGTGACAATATTGAGGTGAGTTGATTTTGTGTTGATATGTGTTGACAAGAATGGATTTTTAAGTTCTTGTTCGTTAGTTCGTTAAGAAACTGAACATGTTTGTTTTTTGAACTTTAACCAAACACATGAATGAACATGAACACTTAAACAAATGTATTTTCATGTTCATGTTCATGTTCATGTTCATGTTCATGTTTATTCATTAAGAAAATTAATGTGTCCATGTTCGTTTGTTAAGAAAAATATGTCCGTGTTTGTTCGTTTAGAAAATGGATGTGTTTGTGTCCATATGTTAATAAAATGAATGTGTTCATTCGTTAGGAAAATGAAAGTGTTCGTCATCGTTCATCAAGAAATTAAGTGTTAGTTCGTTTAACTTTAACCGAACACTAAACAATTCCTTATTTATTTGTTAAAATATTACCATGTTCTTGTTTGTTTATTATCTTTTAATTTTGCAGGTTTCATTTGCTGGATTGGAAAGATGGATTGGATCATTTAAGATTATGTTTAATTTTAAATAATGGAATGTCTAATTTGGAGCGATGGATTCATTGTATTGTTTATTTTGCTTTTATTATAAAATGTGTTTCACTGGTTGTTGGATTGAAAACATGAATGGTGCAATTTTACATTGAAATAGATTTCTTTAGAATATTTGGATATGCATCTGTAACCGTCTCTAAAATTCAACTTTGATTTTTGAACACCATATTCTTATCAAGCTACGGTTTTATTTTTATTATAGTCAAATAAATATTTGATTTTAGTTGTATTTATATAATATGTTGCCATAAAAATAGTTTTGGGTCAAAGGGTTGGATGTTATTACAAGACTGGAGTTTTGGTTTTTATAGTTGTTTTTTAAACAATCTTTCTTTTACATGCATTCATGTTCATGTCACATTGTAATTTCTTTTACATGCATTCATGTTCATGTCACATTGTAAAGCTGTCACATCGCAAATTTACAATTGCTTGATATGAAGTCCAAATAAAATTGCATTTCATTTCTCGATTTTAAGCTCTTTTAGATGACGTTTATTGTACAACTAAGCACTATACAATATATCATGGGAGAATTGATAAACTAATAGAAAAAGTACCGCGTTGCTAATTGTCACCGCCGCCGCATCGCGCGGGTTTACTGCTAGTATATATATATATATATATATATATATACACACACCTATATATTTATATATACACATGTTTATAATAATAATAATAATTAAACCAATCACTTATATTTATGGTATAAATTTAATAATTTTAATAAATAAAAATAAATCAAAAGTACTAACTGTCACACCCCGACTAGTTAATTGCGGAAGCATAATAGGGGAATGTAATTGACACCTCTGGTATCAACCACATTGTTATAAAGAAAAATTACAACTAATTACATCATATAACATTGGCTGGTGCTAAGTTTACAAAATAGGCGAAAAGCATATAACCAGTTCTCGAGGCTTCTTATTATTTTCTATATTCTTGCATTTATATATAGCGATTCAACTTCACTCCTAACACCGAGCACATAAGCAATCATTCCAACTTTGGCTAACCTGAAAAGCATGTTAAAACGGATCCACTACAATGAGTTGGTGAGTTTCATAAGTTTAAACAAAACTAGTATACGTAATCATAGTATTCATGTTTGGTATATATGCGATGTAATTATACTAAGCCACAAGTGAATCCTCGACCAACTTCCATTACGTGGCCTCCACTGCCCACACACTTCATGTGCCCGCATTGGCTCTATTTGCCTCATATGTACTATGTCCAACACCACATAGCCTGTTACAAAAGGTTCGCATGGTCATGTGCAATTGTAAACACATGTTCCGGCATACCCCTCCGCCCCTGTCAATTGGGTTTGTCAAACCAATAGTACTATTCACATGCCTTCGGCACGTAGTTAATCACTCGTGTGGGAGGCATTTCAAGTGTTAGCACTTAGATAATTCACATCATAAAAGGTTTTCTAGTGCATAAGTATATGTAAACATGCTTTCCACCCCAAAAGTTCGTAAAACAGTTTAGAAAGTGGGGTCATGAAACTCACCTTATTGTAGTTCGCACTGGTAATATGTATCAGAACTTTGTGTACCTCAATTATAGCTTGAATCCTATAACCGATATAGTACTGTTAATACTTGTATAGTGTTTAAACTAAATCGGGTTGTATAACTAGTCTGGGTATGGTTGTTAGGCCAGAACATGTCACTAGTCTTATATTGTGACGTTGTACGTTATGAAATGTTTAAAACCAGATTTGGCTCAGTTTCACCATTTTCAAACGAATGTACTTAAACATCTCCAAATGATCCCAAATTTTAACAGTGATCTTCTAGGTTCCAAAACAGATTTCATAATTTTTAAAGAAATTTAGCTATTTTTAATAATAAAATTCCAATAAACGGTAATAAATTCGCCAAATATTCTCCGTTTATCGAATAATTACCAAATTTGTACAGGGACTCACTTATATGATCCCTAATGTTCCTGAAAATTTTCACAAACTAACAACAAGCACGTCACAATAGAAGCACAAACAGCCCCTAAACGATTAAACTGGTAATACCTTGTCAGTTTTCGAGTGTTATTGGTTGTTTTATTGACTCTCTGGGTCTTTGGTCACAAATTCAGTGTATCTATATATCATATAACCCAAAACCAAGCATAAATCATCCATCATCAAGCCTTGTTAATTAGGGTTTCGGTTAGGGTTCCAAACCGAACTTTTAAACCGTAAAAACGCTATATCAATGTTCAAATTCGTTTTTTTTGTCAACAATCTATAAGGTTCTGATTTGCAAACATGTTTAAGATCAAAACATGATTTTAGGTGATTTTTAGGGTTTTTGAATGGTTAAACATGCTTATACTAATCAAGACATGTTTATATGTTAATTACATGATTAAAACTTGGCCAAATCTTCAATAACATTGACCTTACATGATGGAGGCCCAAGCATTGAATAACGTGCCATGTTATATTTGGAGGCTCATGATTGTGCTTCCAAAGGTGGCCCACGAAAATGGGCATAACTTGGTCCACGAAGCTCCGTTTCAAGCCCATTACCAGTCAAATCGAAGCTTGAGGCGAGGAGCACATTGTGGCAAACAACCTAAGGTGGTTTGGCCCCTGTCCGAAGCCCAAAAACGCCTCATAAATAAATTTATGGGCCTTTTTATGTTTTTTCAGCAGTTTTTGCATTTTTATTTTTGGGTTTGTGTTTGGCCCATGGACTTTTTTGGGCCCATTTCATATTAGAAACTCTTTTTATATTCAGTTTATGTAATGTGAACAAGTAAACTTGAATTTGGATAATAAATATTTTTCTCTTCAATTTCCCCTTGACCTTTGGGTGGGATTTGGGATTTTTGGGAGTTCATAACGGGTATTCACTGAATCAACATTGTAGATCTTCGATTATCATTTTACTACATCAGTTGGTATCAGAGCCGAATTCCTGGCTCAAAAATGTTTTCGAGGAGACAGAGACCGCTCGAGAGGTTTATGAACGAGATTTGGAACAACGATTTATGGCACGGGTAGAGCAACGATTGGATCAAGTGGTCGATCAACTCACTGATCGATTGGCTGACTTGATGAATCGTAAAAGACAGGCCCCTGAAAACAGGGTGGGGTGTGACTTCGATAATCCATTTTTTAGTCATGATGGTTCATCTTTCGAAAAGGGGTATGAGAGGGGACCAAGGCAAGAACATGGAGATCGCAACCGGTGTTGGGATGCTGGGATCCGAACTGATATCCCAGAATTTGATGGGGCTAGTTTGGATCCGGAAGGGTTCATTGATTGGTTTGTTATTGTAGAAGAGGTGTTTGAATTTCGAGAGGTTCCTGAAAATAAGCGGGTACCTTTGATCGCTACCAGGCTACGTTGGAGGGCGTCGGCATGGTGGTAACAATTGAAGTTGACACGAAATATACTCTGGAAGTCACAGATCGTGACATGGGCCAAGATGAAAAAGTGTTTGCGGACCAACTTTTTTCCTCACAACTTTCAACGGTTAATGTATCAACGGTTGCAGGATCTGAAGCAGGTATCCAGATCGGTTGACGAATATATGACAGAGTTTTACCATTTGGTTCCTTGAAATGATATTCAAGAAACCGATGAGCAACTCGTTTCTCAGTATATTGGGGGTTTAAGGGTGATATACATCTATTTATACATCTCGAATCCCTTGTAAAGCTTTGTTTATTTAATTTTTTGAGTTCGGTTTAGTTTATGTTTCGTTTATCTTTTATTAATTAAGGTTTTGAGTCAAGTAGTTTATATGTTTATTGTGTTTGATATCTTTTGGTGTCTTGCATGTTAAACTTAATTCTTTATATCATTTCATGCGAACTTTATGCTCATTTTGCTCATCATTGATTACATGATTACTTCATTTATGAATTTTGATTTATGTTCATGTAGATGGTGGCTTGGTGATCAAGGGAAGGAAGATCTAGAAGGTTTTAAGCATTACTTGGAGTTCAAGGAAGAATAATATCAAGATTTGGCAACAAATAACAAGAAATAACAAAAAAAATCCGTAGCCCCTCCAAGAGTGCGCCGCGCTGCGCCGCACGAAGGCAAGCCCAAGGGGGGCCGCGCGGCGCCTAGGCCTCCCTTGTCAGCCATCTTTGCAAGTCCAAACCCGTTACTCGCTTATATAAACATCTTTTATAAACCTAGCCGATTATATACAAGATAGCAGCCGATTTTGAGCCAATTTCCAAGGGTTTGAAGGTTTCTTCGAGGCTAGTAAGCAAGGAGGATCATCGATCTATCATACAAGTGTTCAAGGGTCGATTAAGAAGGATTATTTCGTTCTTTTTCATCATCCTTGTTCATTATCTTTCATGATGTTTCTCTTTGTTCTTTGGTTTAGTTATTTGTCATTGATTATAACTATGCTAGGCTAGACTTCATGTCTACCTAGGTTTGATGAACATGTGTTGATTTGATTCTTGCTTTGGACAATTGATTTGATTATGGTTTCGTTATATTAATAGTAAAAGACTTGATTTTGCTTTCATGATGCATATGAATGTTTGTTATCTTGATTAATTGTTAAATATAGCTTCACATAGATCTTTTATCTCTTGATTGTGTTCTTTGGATTTAGGGTATATGTTTAATCATTACTTGGTGTTTTGATTATTTTGATTGAATGGGCTCATTAGATCATAGAAGCTAGTTGACAGTTGGTTAGGGTTTTGAATATTCTGCTAAATTCCAATAGCTGTAAGGTGAGGAGTTATTCATGTGTTTTGATCAATTGCATGCTAGGATAGATAGTGACAATATTCTTGCTTAGTGTGTTGATCCTTGTTCATGATGTCGTGTTTAGCCTATCAAGTTATCTAGGGTTTAGTGTTTCGTGAGATTACTTGCTTTAGATACTATTAATTAACCCTATGTGATAACCGTGAGGAAATCAATATTACTGATTTCTTAATAATCTAATAATTGTTCTTTAGGATTTCGTTTGATTCAGTCAAGGGTCCTTTAGGGTTTGTTAGATGAATACGTTTAGAAATCAGTTTCCATATCATATTATTTTTCCATTTCTTGATGATTGTTGATGCATGGGATTCTTACCTAGGTAGATTCCTTCTCTGATTGGTTTCGATCTCGTGATTAATTGCTTGTTTTCTCGTTTACTTGTTTATTTGCTTTCTTAGATTAATCTTAGTTTAAAAAATCCCCCTTTAAACATTAATAATAAATAGTTGTGCCGCAAGTCGAGTCTAATTAGTTAATTAACGTAATTTATAGAGTCCAGTGGGTTCGATATTCCGGACTTACTTGGCTTTAGTACAATTGACCGGTTCACTTGCTGGTGTTTTGTGTAGTTGATTCTTAAGTCTAGTTTTTATTACTTGTTTAGTTTAGTTAATATTTAATTGACTGTTTCTAGCACATCAAGTTTTTGGCGTCGTTGCCGGGGACGCTTAGCGATTGCGTTATTTGCTTTATTTGGACTTAATTGCTACATACGTACTATTTGTTTTCTTTTCGTTTGAGTCGTAGGACTCTAAGTTAATTTTAGTTTATTTTCGTTTTTAGCTTTAAATTTTAGTCTACTTACTTGGTATGTTGCGTTTTCAGGTTTATGTCGCATCTTCGTTTCCAAGGACCACCACTGGTAAATCTGGATTTTTCTCCATTCAAGACTGAGACCAGCTCGTCAGCAGAAAAACCACCATCAGAAGCTACTTCTACACCAAAATCGTCACCGCACAGTTCACCACCAGAAAGTCCGAGAATTCAACCAGACGTTCAAATGGCCGACGACAGAACAATTGTTGCTCAAGCTATTTTCTTATATCTGTTTCCGTTTTCACTTGCAGGTAAAGCAGCTACTTGGTTTGACACGCAACCACCTGGCACGCTCACCACTTGGGAAGCACTACGTTCTGCATTTATCAAGAGATACTTCCCACCGGCTAAAGCGACTATTCTTCGCGATCAGATTCACTCGTTTCACGTGGAACCGAGGGAGCAATATTGTCATGCTTGGGAGCGTTTTCAGAGCTTGTTGTCTGGATGCTCACAGAATGGTCTCACATCATGGGCTCGCGTAGAAAAAATTTAATATGGGTTGAACTACGAAACCCAAGTTCGGTTCGACACGGCCGCGGGAGGAAGTCTACTGGCTAGGAAGAATGTCGCCAAATGTAACGAGATGTTTGAGAGCTTCGCTCAATCGGACCTTGCCAAAGAGCCACATCGCAGGAATTCCACTCCCGTCACCAGTACATCCTCATCCGCTCGAGGGGTACACCAGGTTAATCTGGATACTAGTATGGCTGCTGCTTTGGAATCACTGACTAGAGAGGTTAAGGAACTGAAGGCCAAGGTGGACAGGTGTGAGTTTTGTAGAGGTGGACATGGTACGTTGGAGTGTCCGGTGATGAATCAACAGGTCGATTTCGTTGCTGGTCAGACTAGGTTTCCCAACAATTACAACAACAATAATCAGAATTGGAACACTTACAATAACCCGAATCAGAATAATGCTAATTGGCGTCCGTCGGGTGCACCACCCGGGTTTCAAAATTCTTATGCTCCAGGACAAGGTCAGTATTTCAATAATAATAACGCCGATGGTACTAATGGTTAAAATAATGTGCAGGATTCAAACGGTAGAATTGGGCGTTTGGAAGATATGATGAAGCTAATCTTGGAGAGAGATCAAGTTACACAGAAGAAGTTAGCCGACCACGATTTTCTCTTCAAGAATCAACAATCTTCTATTCTCGATATTAAAAGAACTGTTGGTGATATTGCCCGTCAATTAGAAGAAAGGCCCCTAGGTCAGTTTTCTGGTATCCCTCAAACTAATCCGGCTGCTCAATTGAAAGCCATCTCCACTCGTAGTGGTAGGGTTTTTGGTCCGGAGGTAGTTAGTAGAGAAATTAGGGAAGATGGGGACGATAAGTTGATAGATGAGGAGATAGAGATAGAGGCTCCGGGTAAGTCACATAGTACAACACCAATCATTGAGCCGCAAGTTAAGAAAAGCACCGATAAGAAGCCGGTTGGAGTCCGGAAACCACCACACACCATTAACCTAGCCTATGTCCCGTATCCCGCTCATCTAAGGAATCAAAAGTATACGAAAGATTACGAACATTTTCTTAATATATTTAGCCAATTAAATGTCAACCTTCCATTCGTGGAAGTCCTTCAGCATATGCCTAAGTACGCCAAATTTTTGAAAGACCTTCTTAAAAGAAAGGATAAGTTGGAGGAGCTGTCGACTGTACCACTAAATGGAGAGTGTTCCGCTGTAGTTCTCAATAAAGTTCCGGAGAAATTACCCGACCCCGGTGTTTTTACCTTCCATGCCTTTTCGAAAGTGATACGACGTGTCAAGCATTAGCCGATTTAGGAGCTAGGATAAACCTCATGCCATATTCTTTATATGGAAAGTTAGACCTAGGAGAGCTCACCCCTACTCGTATGACGTTGTCTTTAGCCGATCGTTCCTCTAAGTATCCGAGGGGTGTCGTAGATAATTTGCTCGTTAAGGTAGATAATTTGGTTTTCCCCGTAGATTTTATTGGAGGCCGACGAGAGAGTTCCAATTATTTTAGGTCATCCGTTTTTACGTACTGCTAGGGCAATCATTGACGTGTTTGAAGGTAAGATCACTCTTAGAGCCAGTGATGATAGTGCCACCTATTTGGCTAAGTCCATGAGACATCCGAGTGGTCAAGACGGTCTCATTGATCCTTGTCACCCAGTTTACTCGATAGAATCATTTATCTCGGGCATGGATCTTAGTCTTGATTGTTCCCATTCTGTGAGTTTAAGTGTGGGGAAGGAGCGAGCGGTTTTGAGCTCTCGGGTAATGGTGAAGTGTGTTGGAGAAAGAGGTGGTGGAAAGTGTAAGTTTGAGAAAGTTCGTGGTGTTAGAAAGAAGAAGACCAAGATTGATGAATGGACGGATCGTGATTCGGTATCCTTGAGGGCATTGGAGTTTTACCGAGGTGGAGGAAGCTCCACTCGGTCCGCCATGTGATTCGCATAGCATGGGTTCTTAAGTGAAAACTCAAGTGTATAGTTTGTACAATTTCTTTCATTTTATTTTTCTTTTCTTTGAGTCACTAACGTAGTTTTTTGTAGTTCTTCTTTGTTTTGTGTTTTTCTAAGCAAAAGAGAGATTGTATAAGCTAGAGAGACGATCCCCAAGGAAAATTTATTGAAAAAGACAAGTGTGGGGATGGTGCAGCCGAGCCGTATACTTTATATTTATTTATTTATTTGCTGCTATATTCATGATTTATTTGTTGGGTTGTTAAAACACTTTAATTGCTTAATATCTATCATTTTGATAAGATACATTTTTAGATATGTTTGTTTTTTTTGCCACTTACGTTCGTGAGAAAAGGAGTTACCAATTGCTGAGCACGTTCGTAGTTGGAGGGCATTCATGGAAGAAGACTTTGGCATCATGTTTCATGCCCATATTACCAGCTAAGTCTTTTCCATTTATCTAGCTTATTAACTTTTTGTTTTGCTTTTGTTTTTAATTTTTAAGATTTTTAGTTTTTTGTAGTCCGAATTTATTTTATTTTTAAGTCGTCCTTATCCTCGCATTGAGGAAAATGCAAAATTTAAGCGTGGGGATAGGATATTTGAGTCGTAGTTTAAATCGAGTTTAAATTAAAAAAAAATTAAAAAATTTTAAAAATTTGAAAAAAAAAATTGAAAAATGTTTTAAAAATGTCCCTTGAATTTAGTTTTTTTGCGTTAAAGTAGGAGATGATGATATTTATCGGGAAATCGGTTTTTCAAACTACTAATAATATGAGATAAATAAAAGAAAACGCACTTAACTTGGGATGTGTCGGTAGGCTCAACCTTGAAAATGAAAGGGCAAATTTGATAAAATGGTTATAACAGAAATCTTTTGTGGGTAAAGCTTTTTGTCCGTGGAAAATAAGTAATGAAAGGTCGGGCCATACTCAAGCCTCAATTATTAGTATGAAAAATGGAAATATTATGAGTTTTAAAATCTGAATACGTTATCATATGATGCTTGGGTAGGTTTAAAGTTAGAGTATGCCGTGTAGCCTGTGATATAAACTTAAAATGCTTAGTTTAGTGTTTTACACCTCATTGACGTATGGTTTTATAACCTTAATTCTTGTATTGATGGGATGCTTTGGGTCCGGAGACCATGGGTCTGTATGCAATCTATTCATCTGGGTATTCACAATTCCTAAGTGGGGTTGTGGATATTTAAAATAAAGCCAAAAAGAGCAAACCCTTATATGTCTTTAAAAATGATCACAAAAGTACAAAAGTACAAATACACTACAGACTTGATCATCCACGCTGTTAGCCATGTGGGGTCCCCTTGTTCGCGTCTCATTACCATTAAGAAACGGACCACAAGGGACACGCTACATGTAAGCCCTACAGATAAAATTTTTCATACTCACCTATGGTGATGGATTTGGGGTATTGCTTGATAACGGGGGTATGTCATGTTGTGGGGAGCACTAGCTATTAATTAATTAAACCTTAATCGTATCTAATGACTGCTTGGTAGACTTTGATGCTTAAGCTTAGGTGGATAAACAATACCCTTGATCGTCTTAACTATTCATGAAAAAATAGAGCAACAAAAGTTTTAATTCTGCTAATTTTGAGGTTTAAGTCAAGTTGGGGTGGTCTGGTCCGGTAAAAGCTGAAAATAAGCGGGTCTTAATTGTGTAAACCACTGAGTGCTAGTATTGTCGGATCTTATTTGTCCCAGTAAAGATTAAGACATGGGTTTAAGTGGAAAACAATATCGGTGATCGCGGTTTTTGCGTTTTTTCTAAGCTTTAAAAAATTAACTTATATGTTTGTTAGACTGTAATTTTCCAATTCTTATCCAACTGCATCAGACTTTTTCTGGGATGAAAAAAGAGTAAGTGTGGGGATATTTGATATACATCTATTTATACTTCTTGAATCCCTTGTAAAGCTTTGTTTATTTAATGTTTTGAGTTCGGTTTAGTTTATGTTTCGTTTATCTTTTATTAATTAGGTTTTGAGTCAAGTAGTTTATATGTTTATTGTGTTTGATATCTTTTGGTGTCTTGCATGTTAAACTTAATTCTTTCTATCATTTCATGCGAACTTTATGCTCATTTTGCTCATCATTGATTACATGATTACTTCATTTATGAATTTTGATTTATGTTCATGTAGATGGTGGCTTGGTGATCAAGGGAAGGAAGATCTAGAAGGTTCTAACCATTACTTGGAGTTCAAGGAAGAATAATATCAAGATTTGGCAACAAATAACAAGAAATAACAAAAACAATCCGTAGCCCCTCCAAGAGTGCGCCGCGCTGCGCCGCACGAAGGCAAGCCCAAGGGGGGCCGCGCGGCGCCTAGGCCTCCCTTGTCAGCCATCTTTGCAAGTCCAAACCCGTTACTCGCTTATATAAACATCTTTTATAAACCTAGCCGATTATATACAAGATAGCAGCCGATTTTGAGCCAATTTCCAAGGGTTTGAAGGTTTCTTGGAGGCTAGGAAGCAAGGAGGATCATCGAGCTATCATACAAGTGTTTAAGGGTCGATTAAGATGGGTTATTTCGTTCTTTTTCATCATCCTTGTTCATTATCTTTCATGATGTTTCTCTTTGTTCTTTGGTTTAGTTATTTGTCATTGATTATAACTATGCTAGGCTAGACTTCATGTCTACCTAGGTTTGATGAACATGTGTTGATTTGATTCTTGCTTTGGACAATTGATTTGATTATGGTTTCGTTATATTAATAGTAAAAGACTTGATTTTGCTTTCATGATGCATATGAATGTTTGTTATCTTGATTAATTGTTCTTTGGATTTAGGGTTTATGTTTAATCATTAATTGGTGTTTTGATTATTGTGATTGAATGGGCCCATTAGATCATAGAAGCTAGTTGACAGTTGGTTAGGGTTTTGAATGTTCTGCTAAATTCCAATAGCTGTAAGGTGAGGAGTTATTCATGTGTCTTGGTCAATTGCATGCTAGGATAGATAGTGACAATATTCTTGCTTAGTGTGTTGCCTAGACTGGTTAAGGAGTTGATTTCTAAGGGTTATGTTCGTGAAAGTATGAGCCCTTGTGCGTTTCCTGCTTTGTTAACTCCAAAGAAGGATGGCACCTGGCGGATATGTGTTGATAGTCGAGTCATCAACAAGATTAATGCGAGGTACAGGTTTCCTGTTCCTCGACTTGATGATTTTCTTGACCAGAATAGTGGTGCTACCATTTTCAAAAAGTTGGATTTGAAGAGTGGTTATTACCAGATTCGTCTCAGATCTGTGGATTAAAGGATAACGGCCTTCAAAACTCGTGAAGGGTTTTACGAGTGGTTGGTGATCCCTTTTGGTTTATCAAACGTGCCTAGTACTTTTATGTGTGTGATGAATTAGTTGCTCAGGCCTTTTATTGGGAAGTTTGTGGTGGTATATTTTGATGATATTCTTATTTATAGTGCTTCTTTCAGTGAGCACGTCGTGTATGTCAGGAAGGTTTTGGCCTTACTTCACAGAGAAAATTTCTATGCAGCAACAAAGAAATGTGTTACTAAAGTCCACAGTTTCTATGGGCTTGCTTCTTTTAATATACGGTTCATTCCTTACTTCAGTTCCATTATGGCCCCTATTACAGACTGCATGAAGGGAAAGACGTTTTTTTGGACAGAGAGGGCAAAATTAGATTTTTAAGTTATTAAGGAAAAACTCACTACCACACTAATTTTGGTATTGCCTAACTTTTCGCAAGTTTTTGAACTTCATACTGATGCCTCGAAGGTTGGGATTGGTGGGGTTCTCAGTCAAGGGGGTCGACCTATTTCTTATTTTAGCGAGAAGTTAATAGGGGCAAAGTTGAGATATAGTACTTATGACCTGGAGTTTTATGCAGTGGTCCAAGCTGTATAGCATTGGCGTCACTATTTGTTTCATAAAGAGTTTGTTCTATTTACTGATCATGATTCTCTAAGGCATATTCGCACGCAAGACAAGATATCTCATAAACACGGACGTTGGTTAGCATTTCTTGAAAACTTTTCTTTTGTGGTCAAACACAAGATTGGTGTTTCAAACTGAGTTTCTAATGCCTTGAGCAGAAGGGGAAATCTACTTGTTTCTGTGAGAGTCAATGTGTTGGGGTTGGAAGTTATTCGTGATCAGTTAGCCACTGATCCATATTTTTCAGTTGAGTTGCAGGATGTGCAGGCGGGTCAGAAGTCAGACTTTCTTTTGCATGACGGGTTTTTGTTCAACGGGAATCAGCTATGTATTCCTGACTCCAGTCTTCGGTTGAAAATTATTCATGAGTTACATGGGGAGGGTCATGTTGGTCGTGACCGTACTTTACATTTGGTGCACCCTTCCTACTTTTGGCCTACTATGAGGAAAGAGGTAGATCGTTATGTTAAAAGGTTTCGAATTCGCCAAGTCTCAAAGGGCACAGCTACTAATGCGGGTCTTTATATGCCTTTGCCTGTCCCTTCACAACCTTGGACTGATATTAGTATGTATTTTGTGTTGGGGTTGTCTCGGACTCAGAGGGGAAACGTTTCAATCTTTGTTGTGGTTGATCGGTTTTCTAATATGGTGCACTTTATTCCTTGCAAGAAGATGACAGATGCTGTTAATGTGGCTCAGTTATTCCTTCGGGATGTCTATCGTTTGCACGGTTTACCATCTTCTATTGTTTCTGATCGGGACACTCGTTTCAGTAGTGCCTACCACCCTCAAACGGATGGGAAAACGGAGGTTGTTAATCGGTCATTTGGTAATATTTTACGATGTCTTGTGGGTGATCATGTGAAGTCTTGGTATCAAAAGTTATGTCCGGCGGAGTTTGCTCATAATCACGCGGTTAATCAGAGTATTGGTTTTAGCCCTTTTGAGGTGGTCTATTTTGCTAAGCCCCGGGTTCCTCTCGATTTGATGTCACTTCCTGTTCCAGGTTCTTTTCCTAAGAAGGTACAAGATTTTGTGATGGGGTTACATGAAGTTCATGCAGCTGTGCAGGAAAACTTGGCCAACGCTAATTCAAAGTACAAGCAAGTTGTAGACCAAAAGCTTAGGCAAGTTGATTTTGAAGTGGGTGACTTTGTGTGGGCTATTTTGACTAATGATCGTTTTCCAGTTAGAGAGTATAATAAATTGTCAGCAAAGAAAATCAGGCCAGCGGAGATTGTGCAGAAAATAAATTCGAATGCTTACCGTCTGAAGTTACCAAGTCATATTCGTTGTTCAGATGTTTTTAATGTCAAACACTTGCTGCCATTTCATGGGGATTCGTCTGATGATGAGGTCACTGCAGATTCGACCTTGAATTTTGTCTATCCAAGAGGGAATGATGGAGGCCCAAGCATTGAAGAACGTGCCATGTTATATTTGGAGGCCCATGACCGTGCTTCCAGAGGTGACCCACGAAAAAGGGCATAACATAGCCCACGAAGCTCCGTTTCAAGCCCATTACCAGTCAAATCAAAGCTTGAGACGAGGAGCACATTGTGGCAAACAACCTAAGGTGGTTTGGCCCTGTCCAAAGCCCAAAAATGCCTCCTAAATAAAGTTATGGGCCTTTTATGTTTTTTCAGCTGTTTTTGCATTTTTATTTTTAGGTTTGTGTTTGGCACATGGCATTTTTTGGGCCTATTTCGTATTATAAACTCTTTTTATACTCAGTTTATGTAGTGTGAACAAGCAAAATTGAATTTGGATAATAAAGATTTTTATCTTCAATTTCCCCTTGACCTTTTGGTGGGATTCGGGAGTTTTGTGAGTTCATCACGGGTATTCATTGAATCAACATGGTAGATCTTCAATTATCGTTTAACCGCTGCATCATTACCATAGGGTTTATGGCTGGGGAAGAGCAGCAGGAGAGCAGGTCTAATTATGTGTTAAGGTGTGAAAAGAACTTAGAAATTTCAAGAAGTTTGAAAAATATCTAAAGGGGTGTTTGGTGCCTACAAATAAAAAGGGGCCCATTGTGCCCCTTTTTGGCCCGTTTATGCCTCGTTTTGTATTCCAAGGTTCGGCTTGGTCCAAAATTTAGTTCGGGTTCGGTGTTTCGCAAGAAAAATAGTTCTAGTGCGAAAAACAGCGCGAAAACGAGTGTTTTTCAGCCCATTTTTGTAAAATAAAAAAAAACGTACTTACTCGTTGTGTATATCCAAAATATTTTAACGGATTGCTTAAAACATCTTATATAAGTGTTCCATAAATATTGTTTTGCTTTACGGATGCTATAATGCTCATTTTGATGTTAACGATTGTGTTTAAACTCATAGCGTATAGTTAAACGAAACCTTTTTCGTTTAAACAGTTTTATACGTACAGGGGCCTTAATATCAATATGTTAGCTAGTATAATATATATATATATATATATATATATATATATATATATATGACCCCTCGGTATTCATATGGATCATAATCAGTATCGGTTGGTTACTCGTTTAATTGCTACGAATCAACCGATTTATCGTTTATTCGCTACGTAGTGAATAAGGTATACCTCGTTTTGTCACAAATGTCACATTCTCCACCCGTTAAGAAATTTCGTCCCCGAAATTTGATGTGTCAATGGTTTTCTTTTTGGGAAACAGGTGAGGGTATTTCTTTTGAAATTCGTCCTTTCGTTCCCAAGTAAATTCGGGTCCTCGTTGTGAGTTCCATCGAACTTTTACCAATGAGATTTTGTCGTGTTGTAACTGTTTGGTTTTCTTGTCCACAATTTCTACCGGTTCCTCTACAAATTTTAGCTATTCATTTACCTAAACATCTTCCAGTGGTACTATCGCCGTTTCATCAGTCTAACACTTTTTCAGATTCGACACATGAAACACATTGTGAATAGTTCTCAGTTCTAAGGTAGTTTTAGTCAGTGGGCTACGGGACCAATTTTTGAAATAATTTCGAAAGGTCCAATGTATGTTGGGGCTAATTTACCGGTCTTTCCAAATCTGATAACACCTTTCCATGGGGATACTTTCAGAAACACATTGTCGCCTATTTCAAAAGATAATGGTTTTCTACGAACATCGGCATAGCTCTTTTGTCGGTCACGGGCGGCTTTCAGTTTTCGTTTAATCTGATGAATCTTATCGGTTGTTTCTTGAATCAATTCGGATCTTGAAATTTGAGTATCACCCACTTCTGTCCAACAAAGTGGTGATCTTATCATAAAAGAATAAAAAATTCATTATAAAATATTAAAATCTTGTCTTTAAACTTTCAAATTATCTTAACATAAAACATCATAACTTTTTTTCATTAGATGCCAGTTAGCTCAGTTCATGCCATGTGTCCCCCTCAAGCCAGCTCCTTCATCCTATTTGGATGCATCCATACTAAAAGTCAGCTACGCTAAGTGAGTTCTAGTTAATCAGACTTCATACTTAACCTACTTCTTTCATTCATACACACACACATACATACATTCATAATTTTTTATTTTCATTCTTTCATAGTTTCATACTTACATTCTTTCATACATTCTTGTTTTGGCTTACTTATACATACATAATTATCTCTACGTTTTTAAGAGCATTTCGCCCTATAAGCTCACAAATATTATTAGGGTTTGTCACCTTACTTTTAAACATATATTATTAGGGTCTGCCACCCTCCTTTCACATATATTATTTAGGGTCTGTCACCCTACTTTTCACAGATATTATTAGGGTTTGCCACCCTCCTTTCACATATAATATTTAGGGTCTGCCACCCTACTTTTCATAGATATTATTAGGGTGACAAACCCTAATAATATCTTTGAAAAGTAGGGTGATAGACCTTAAATAATATATGTGAAAGGAGGGTGGTAGACCTAATTTTTTACAGATATTATTAGGGCCTGCCACCCTCATAACCATACAATCATACATACATTTCTTTATATATATATATATATATATATATATATTTATATTTATATATATAAAGAAATGTATGTATGATTGTATGGTTATGAGGGTGGTAGACCCTAAATAATATATCTGAAAGAAGGGTGGCGGACCCTAATAATATCTATGAAAAGTAGGGTGACAGACCTTAATAATATATGTGAGGTTAGAGGGAGAAAGGCTCTTTAACATTTTCTATATCATTCGTATATTATTCGTATATCTTTCATAAAGAATTCACATATCATACAATGACCACTTAAGGTAAGTTTATCACATCGAGTATGCACACAGCCCCAAAAACATAACAAGGAAATGAGGCTAGAAACTATAAAGAAATGTATGTATGATTGTATGGTTATGAGGGTGGCAGACCCTACATAATATATCTGAAAGAAGGGTGGCGGACCCTAATAATATCTATGAAAAGTAGGGTGACAGACCTTAATAATATATGTGAGGTTAGAGGGAGAAAGGCTCTTTAACATTTTCTATATCATTCGTATATTATTCGTATATCTTTCATAAAGAATTCACATATCATACAATGACCACTTAAGGTAAGTTTATCACATCGAGTATGCACACAGCCCCAAAAACATAACAAGGAAATGGGGCTAGAAACTCACATGGGTCCTGCTTCTTACAGAATTGATGGTAACACATCTCTTCAATTGAGCACGACTAACTGTTTAACATATATAGGTGTTAAACAACTGATTTCTATCAAAGCGTTATGACTCAGGCCATCAAGTTACTATGTTCTAAGGCCAAACAAATCGAATCAAATAGGTCAAACGAATCGAATCGAATATTCAAACGAATCAAATTGACTATTCAAACGAATCGATGAATATTCAAAAGAATCGAATTGAGTATTCAAATGTATCGAGTCAAATATTCAAATGAATCGAATCGACTTTTAAACGAATCGAATCAACTTTCTTCCAAACGAATCAAACTCCTAGAATTTGATTAAAAACTTGTTATTCATGCACTTTCTATTTTAATCGTTTTCTTTCATCCCTTTACGACTCATCTTACCAATATACGAGTTATGAGTTCTAATAACTTCATTTTCTTGCTTTTACTCAGTCCGAACGTCACCCGTTCGTGCCGGTTCACACCCACTAACCCGTTTACCATAAAGTGTATGTTTTCCTTGCATATCATGGTCCAATTTACCAACCTACTCAGTTTCATGGCAAGCCGACCTAAAACACATAACGTTTTCATGAACCGAGCATTACTCGTTTTACCCGAACCAAACCTACTAACCCATTTACTAACAAGTTCATTACTTCATTGATAATTGTTACCCGATCTACCATCCTACCAAGTTTCATGCAATTTTGTGCACGAAAAGTAAGCTTTTTTTATTAAAAACGTACCTTTCAGTTATATGTTCGAAATCACTCGAATAGACCAAAACCATATCAATCGAACTCGGAACTGAGTGATTCAAGAGGCCATGGAACCATATCAGCACGGTCTACAAATCCATCAGCTCGCCGTCACCGAACACATCCACTACATTTGTCGGAAATCAAAACAGTTGTCGTAAATCTTCATTTTTAGTTGTTACGTTTTCCTTGATAAAAACTGAACTACCCGAACTTTGATTGAAGATCCGACTGGTGGAAATCTTCATTTATATGTTATGAACACACTATAAAAATTTAAGACCGATCAGATCTCTGGGAATCGTCGGGTGTTTATGGGTTACTCTCTCAAAACCGGGAATTTGATCAACAAAGAGTTTGGAGGCTAGGATGGTTAAATATGAGATGGTGGCTACCTTTATAGGAAGAGGGTAGGGTTTCATATTTTCCTTTTCATTTACACTTAATACCCTTATACTTTAGATAATTACATTTATCTTTTATACTTTATTTAAATCCTGATTCATTCAAAATATCAAATGAAATTTAAGATGTTACACATTCTGCTTCTTAACACATATATCTTTGCACCCTCGCTATAATATATTGTATACAAAGTAGAGTTGAAACAATATGATGTGAGTGGATCCACTTTGACAGAAATCATATTTCTTCTAATTTTCATTGAAATACGTGAGAGTGTCCATGCAATTTTCAATTTTAGTCAGTCATTCCTCCATTTTTCTTTTCTTCTAAGCAACATGAAAGGAGTACAAACTAGGGGTGCGCATTTGGGTTGGACCAACCCGAACTGGAAAATACCCAACCAGACCGAAACCCGAAAATCCTATTTATAAGAATTGAAGTCCGTCCCGTTTGACTCACTTCGGGTATCGGATACCATCGGTTTTGGTGCTCCGGGTAGATAGAAAATGACCGAAACCATTTATAGAGTGGTCATCTTCTTCCAGAAAATTGGTTATGGAGGTAAGGATGTGAGGTAGAAGAAGGGGAGGCGGTGAGATGATTGAAATTTAAGTGAGGGAAGAAGCCATATATTTTTATTTTATTGATTTTGAGAACATAAATCAATAATTTGTAACTTGTAAAGATATAAGTCTACTTAACTTTATGACCTCTTTTTTGACACATCATCTTTCAAAGCAAAAAACAATATATATTTTATTGAATTTGGTTTCCAAAGTCTGCAATCTTTCTCTTTTTTAAATAATATTAATATAACTTTTCCAATTTCAAAACCAAAAAACACGATTCTCATAACATTCATGGATTTATGCACTTCTCTCCTGGCCATGTTGATAGTTGGAAGCTTGTGATTTGCATCTCATGTCACTCATTCTATCACCATAAGATGCAAGTATAAACCTATCGCAACAAAACCTCACCAACGCTCGGCACATCCAAGATCCGACTTTGTACTATCTGCCTCTGTCGGTTAGTCGGGTTTCACCGGTTCTGGACCCGAACCCGACCCGAGACCGAGCATCTTCACATATCAGGACCGAAATAAAACATGGACGTGTAGGGTTGGTTCGGGTTCGGTTAATTTAGGGTCGGTTAAGTCGGGATTTTCGGTCCGAACCTAAATTTGCACACCCCTAGTACAAATTATCATGACACCATGCTATCAACAGCTTTCCATGTTCTTGATATTTTACTTTTTACTGAACATGTGCTTTATAAACCCACGTTTGGCTCGCCACGTTTCAACACATAAAACCTCCCGACCACCTTCTTTCAGGGTCGGCCATAAGGTGTGGCCGGGTAGTCGACGGCCACATGCCCGACACCTCCCTAGGCCCGAATTTATTTATATTTTTTGAATTATATGTATTTTTATGAAAAACAATATGTATATTTTGGGTTTTATACTTAATTAATTAACCACTAACTTGGTCTAGTGGCAAAGCGGTATTATTCCTAAGTCCAAACCCAAAGGTTATGGGTTCTACTCTCATTTGATGCATATTTAATCATATTTTTATACAAAAGTTTTTACATAACCCAATTATAACCAAGTAAACCCATATAAAATTAAATTGTTTACACCCAACAAAAACTCTTTTTACTTAAGGCCCAAAAAAATTTTCTCCTTCGACCCAATTTTTTTTTCTTTCTCGGAGCCGACCTGCCTTCTTTAGTTCTCTTATTCAAACTCCGGTAATTAATCAATTTTCGGACAACTCGCTCGCTATGTTCAACCAAATTTATAACCGACACCCCACTCATCATCATCATCACCGCTTACTACCTCCGTAAGCCACCGAAGAAAACCATCTCTTACCACTAACTGTCGACCACTCAACATTGCCGCAGCTTCCGTCGCCATCACTGCAGATTTCCAGGCAGCAAGCGCTATCGGGCGCCACCAATACTGGTGTCGTCTCCACCTTCCGCAGGTAGTCGTCAAACCTTTTTAATCCCTTTATAAAAAGATGAAACATTGATTGGTCTCTGTTTAATAAAGATCATTCTGTTGTGTTTTAACTAAACGTGTACCCTAATGAATGAAAAAAAGATGGAACTGTTAGAACCTGTTAAATATTAGTTTAACTATGTCTCAACTAAGAATACAATTGAGGCTCAGTGCTTAAAAGTTGTGTTTATGAAGAGCAAGTCACGAGTTCATTCGAATAGTTTAGCTTCACTTCATTTCGATTTCGTATATATCTATACTATATATATTAAGATATCCAACCCATAACAGTTGCAATTATTACCCATAAATATTAAAGCTATGAACGGAAATGAATAAGTAAACAAAAATAAGATAGAGATAAGACTGGTAGATAGTGGCATCCCATGGATCGTCTTCTTCCGATTGAATTTTGATTGTGGCTTCATATTTTGTATTAACAACAACAACAAGATTTGCAATATTGAATGAAAGAGTAGAAAAGAAAGTAATAACAACAAAATTTTATTGATAACTGATTGATATACAACAGAATTGTGAATCGGTATTTATAGAGGTGAAGAGGTGTGAAGGAAACATCGCGACTGTTGTTTGAAGTGTCGTATGTTTCCCTGGTTGCCATACACCCTAAAAACCGTTTTACACTTTTACAATAATCATGAGTTTGGGCCTGTTATTAACTAAAGTACCTGAGGCCCATATATATACAACTAATCAAAATACAATCGGTTTTTAAAACAAGTAAACTAAAAACTAACTTAAAAGGCCCAAGCCTTTAATGGATTAAACGAGTTAACATTCACCCCCTTAATCCATAAAGGGTTGATATATGCGTCTTCGTTTACTCTGAAGCAGGTTCTTCTTCCACGAGGAAGAAGTCATCAATATCTTCAAGGTCCTTCAATGCATCCAACTTGTATTCTTTACTTTTGTCAGCATCCGGTAGAAATGCTTTTTTAACCGCATCTTTCATTTGATTATCTTGTACCTTGGTTTCTTCATTGGCATCTTCACAAGCTTTATGATCTTCATTAGTAATTTTTTCTAGCATCAGAACATCATTTCCTTCTTTGATATTTATGCTAGTTTCTCTTTCTTCATTCTTTTCCAAACCGTATCTCTAAGCCATCAACTACAAATAACCCATATAAATTATATTAGATTTTCAGCATAACTTTGTTGCAAACCCAAGTTTCACACTATATCCAACCATTTTCCATCTTTTGTTGTCTTCTTATATCCATCGGCCTCTTCTACATATAAGTATAAGTCGAATAGATCAATTTCTTGCCCATTGGGAAGTTTAGGTGGATATTCCTTATGGGTTTGATTGAAATGATCCTCATAGAACCACCTTACAAATTTACCGAATTCTTTACGTAATGATTCTTTACAAAGCATCACATAATTTGGTGTGTGAAGGGAATCTAAAAATTTTACCCAACCTTCATTGGATTGTTTATTTGGTTTTCCTTGATCCACGTCAGGATCATTAACGGAGACAAACATATTATCCTTAGCATCATGATCAAACCACCCTTCAATATCGGCTTCCAATTTTCCTTTTTCTAATTTAAGTACAGTTTGATCATCTAAGGCATCATAATAATTAATAACATAATTGTTTTCAAAATTAACATTATTACTAGGTTCCCCCAATGTGTCAAACATACCGCTTATGTAACATTTATCCTCTTCAAATGTTACCTCACATCCTTGATTATTTAGTTGAGACAAACTCAACACATTCCTTTTAAAAGTTGGTACAAACCTAACACTTGGAATCAATTTCGGGTTTTCATTTATAGAAATTTCTATTTCACCGATCTCCCGGGAATATAGAATCCCATGATCTTTTCCTTTTGTTTCAATTGAAAAACAACTTTTCAAGTTTTTAAACATTGACTCGTCTCCGGTCATATGCTTTTTGAACAAAGGATCAACAACCCATATTTTGTTCCAATTTCCATACTCGGTTCCCTTAACCAAGTAATATTTGGGATAATTGTTTTCAAACGAAAATAATTGAGGTGACTTACTCGTACAATTGATCGCCACATGATCGCGAGTACGGCACCAATAACATTTAACCCGTTTCATATTCTGCTTAGAACTTGAATTACCCTTGTAAACAACTTTATCAATACCTTTTGCTTTCGAAATTGATTTCCGGGTTGCCAAAGATTTCACGGTTCCAGGATTATGGGTTTGTTTTCTTCATATGCCTTCTCTTGGACATGATTCGATTTGCATGTCTGCCAAGCCCCGCGTGATTATCTTCTTTCCAAAACCAAGTTCTGAATCACCGCCATAACATCGATGTTCAAGGCTTTCGGCAAGACTTCGAATTCTTCCAGTGCCGTTACAATTGTTAACTAAATTGCCTCTAATCTTCTCTCTGACACCACTGTAGACAGTGGCATCCGATGGATCGTCTTCTTCCTATTGAACTTTGATTGCGGCTTCATATTTTGTATTAACAACAATAACAAGATTTGCAATATTGAATGAAAGAGTAGAAAAGAAAGTAATAACAACAGAATTTTATTGATAACAAACTGATTGATATACAACTGAATTGTGAATCGGTATTTATAGAGGTGAAGAGGCGTGAAGGAAACATCGCGACTTTTGTTTGAACCATACACCCTAAAAACCGTTTTACACTTTTACAATAATCATGAGTTTGGGCCTGTTATTAACTAAAGTACCTGAGGCCCATATATATACAACTAAGTAAAGTACAAATGGTCATTAAAACAAGTAAACTAAAAACTAATTTAAAAGGCCCAAGCCTTTAATGGATTAAACGAGTTAACATAAGAGTTCAGACAATTTCGTCTTCAGGATGTCAATACTAAAGTAGATTCTTATGTGGAAACTTGCTTATTTAACCTCCTATAAAGAAAATGTTTTTATGGCATTTTCCGTTTGTATTTGAAAAGTAGGAAAAACAACTTATGAAAATAATAGTAGTATAATATATAGAGAAAATTCAGTATAGCTTTGAACCAATCTGGGAGCTTACAAATGCTGTATAAGTTTTTATACTAACCAACTTTTGAATTTAGTTACGTATAGTAACCGCATAATCTAACTATATTATTAAAACAACTAATGTCCATTTGGTCTCTTCCTATTTCTTCTACCATATTTTCTTATATATATCAACCACTTCATTGAATTTATTTATAATTATATAATTCAAGAAATAAATTAAATTAATCAAAGAAACACATGCCCATTTTCTATTAGTTCAATTCATTCAGTTTCAAAAATACCATGCATTCTTAGGATTTCCTTCTAATTTAATAATTGAAAAATAAAATGTAATAGCCAGAAATGTACGTGCCCGTTTTATAGTATTCTTTTGACCCGTGAACCCATCATAACCCGGTAACCCATTATAAACGTATCTAACCCTGACTATTCCTTCAAGCCAACATTATGTTCAACATTTCGTCCTCTTTGATTCTTCCTAGTGTTTCATTTTACAGTGCGGCATTTATCGCGTGTCCAATCTTCGAATCACTTAATCTATGCCTTAATTGTAAGTATCATTATCCTTTTTTACATTTTGAATTGCTTATATGTGTATACTGAATAAATCGATTAGAAGAAGCAGCCCCTACAATGTTTTAATTTTCAATTTCTTATTTGTGTATATCGTATAAATCGATTAGAAGACTGCCTAGATACAGATTGCCTATATATTATGTAAATCGATTATCAGATTATGTAATTCGATTGTTAATCAATTTTATGGACTGAGATTCAGATGATGCCCACCAAATGTTTAATGAAATGCTCTAGACCCAATTTAAAACATAAAACACTTTGATTAGGGTTATTAGTGTACTGTTCTTGTCTGATATGTTCACTACTTGGCACGTTTCTTGCTTTTAAAACCTTTATAATAGTTCTTTTTATTGACCAATATAGGTGATTTTAAAAGAATTTACCAAAATGAGTTTTTTTGTTTTTTTTTCTAATTTACCAAGACCCAATTTTAATCAGTTGTATATGTATATGTACGTATGTATATTATATTTTTATATGAATCTTATCTATATTTTAATTATTTTTAGCAAACCTAATTATCAACATCTACAGCTCTAAATCTGTCACCATCTGGCTTCCGGCCGGCCACCATCATCATCATCGTGCATCAATTCCATCGTCGTCATTCGTGAAATGGTGATGGTTCAGGTCGCCGCAAAGTTGGAGAGAGAGAGAGAATGAAGATGGTGCAGGTCGATTTACAGGTTATAGATATCGTTTTTCGGGCATTTTTGGCCTGTGACGGGTTTCACGTGTTCCGGCTAGCAAAGAAGGGTGGTGGCGGTTTGGTTCTTGTGAAGCTCGCCTTCGAACAGAGAGGGACAGATGGTTTGGTGGTAGAGGTAGAAAATCTTGTCTTCATCTTCGATTCCGTTCTTGCCATCGGAAATGGTAGCCGACGAGGGGCTGGCTGTAACAAGACATGTTGGTCGGTGTGAGATTATGGTTGGAGATGGTGTGGGAGAAAGAATGTAAACTGGAAAATGATTGTATTTTTTTTATTTTTATATAAAATCTAATAAATTACCTATTTTGGTAAATACTTTCAAAAACATCTATATTGGTAAATACTTTTTCCCCATCACCCATTTTGATAAAAAAAAAAAAAAAAAAAAAAAAAAAACTCCACCAACTGTTTGCTGAAATGCTCTTTACCCATAATAACCCATTTTAATGTTCTTGTCGGATATAACTCGCAAATATTTTGCTTTTATGTGATTTCATCATTTTTAAAAAAACTTCACATGATAATAATAATAATAATATTACGTAACTTCAAGTTTAAACCAATATTAAACTTATTATTTGTAATAAATAATTCTTTCTTATAGTTTGTTATATATATATATATATATATATATATATAGGATCAGGATCACGATAGAACCTTTTTAAAATTGAGAACTATGAGAACCATTTTGGACCACAAAAAATCCAAAAATAAAAAAAATCATAAAATCAAAAAAGAATAAAAACCAAAATTCTTATTTTATCATCCCGGTTTCATAAAAAAAACTCGGTTTAGCTAAATTATATACACATATGTATAATATATACATATATGTATATTTACATGTTTTTTTTGTACACATGTGTATAATTTAAGATAAATGATACTATACATATGTGTATATTACGTAACCAAAGATTATATAAAATTATACATATGTGTATAATACGACGTTTTTTTTATTTTTTTGTATTTTTTTATTTTTTTTATGAAACCAGAATGAAATATAAGAATTTTGGTTTTTTTACTTTTTAAAATTTTTATTATTTTTTGTTTTATGATTTTTTTAAATATTTTTTAAAAGTGTTTTTAGTGGTTCAAAATGGTTCTCAAAGTTCTCAATTTGCAAAGGGTTCTCTTAGGATCCTTACCCTATATATATATATGAATTACCGTTTTCTTAATAAATTATCTAAATCATTTTCTTAAAAGTTGAATTTTGGATGTAATTTATAGTAACTTTCAATTGTTTTCAAAATTTTAAAACAACTAACTACAACTTATTAAATTAGTTGTTTCATTTTTTAAAAACTAATCTACTCAAATCTTGGTTTGACATTTCTTCTTATTATTTTTTTAGAAAATACAGTAACTGAGATTTGACCACACATTAATTTGTATCCGTTTTTTTTATTGACTGCAACGATTCAATTGATTGAATGCTTTAATTCGATGGTGATCAATTATCATTTTCGAAACCGTTGTAATAACTGCTTTAATCAAACCCTGCAATATAGTATTGTGATCAAGAAACGAAACCCCTGTAATCATTGTGCAATCGATGGCCAACGGTTATCTTTAGTCGTATAAGTGGGCGACGGCATTTGCTATAGCCCCTCATAATTGCAAAAAACATGTGTGTATACTTTGGGTTTGAGAACCGAACCCAACCAAGATTTCGATTTTTTTTGTTTGTGTGCATTTTGTACAATTAATCAAAGCATATCATTGATGTTATCCAATTGTTCAATTCATATTATATGTTTGTATGATTATCAAGATCACTATGTTTTCACACCACATGCTTGTTTAAAGTCCTATGTGAATTTTACCTGAAAATCATTCTATGTTTTGCACAACACAGTTGATTGATCCGTGTTAAAGAAATCAACAAATTGAAGTCCGCTAATGTGTAGGTATGCAAGTTTTGCTTCTTTCAAATAATGTCTTTCAAAGATAACATCATTACTAAACATTCATCGTCTTATTACTGACACCGATCTAAGCAAATAATATTATGAACCTTCTTTTCTGTCACATACAATACCAAAAACGATGCATGCTAAACGCATGGTCACTTATATTGTAACGATTCCGGCAAAATCAGGTATACCCTAACCGGTATATACTATTTATGAGTTATTTAATACTGAATATATGAATTGTAATGTGTTTATACGAGTATGAATGATTCACAGTACGAATTATACTCGATTATACAGTTAATCGTATTAGAAATACGATTAACCGATTAACGGTTATTGAAGCCCGAACGTATCAGGGATACATTATAGACGGGGTATATGATATTTAGTGATGTTTACGAAGTATTAAAGCTTCGGGATGAGTGAATTAAAGCACAGAAAAAGGATTTCGATTTAATGATACGTCGGTACGTTAAACGAAACCTTTAATACCAAACCGAGCAAGAGACGATCGATCAAGCCGAAAAAGATGCACAATTATTAATAATATGATGTATTAAGTTAATGAAAGTCATGGTTTAAGTTTTTGAAGTTTTTAAATCGGTTTTATATAAATTTCATTTTTAAGCCGAAAAACTACCGTTTTAGCCTCGTTTTAAGCCGAATTAAACGTTTAACCGAAAAACGAACTGAACCAGGTTATCCAAAACATTATCCAGATCTCCGATATCCGAATGTGTGGTTAGAAATGGAGAGGTGGGTCCCACCCCACCTCCCTCTCATTCCGGTCGCAATAAGGGGTAACCCCCCTTTTGCTTTATCATTTTTTTAAAACACCACATTCAACCTTCATCATTCTCTCTCAATCTCTTGAGCTAAAACCCAAGTTTTGAAGCAAGAACAACGAGGTAAAGATCGAATTATAGTCGTTTTCATCTACCTTTCTCGAGTTATTTGCAAGAAAATGAGGTTTCAATGATGAAAACCGTTTCTTGCATGATCAAGTGATGTATACGGGTTATACAAGGGATCTTGGTCCAAGAAAGGAGTTAAACGAACCAAAAACGAATTTTTACGGTTAAATCTTTGTTTTTAAAGCAATAACCGAAACTATAGTGTAAGAGGCTCGATCGTGAGTGTAACTTGCTTGGTATTGTGGTATGTTGTTTGTAGGCTCTGTGTTTAGTGGTAGATAAGGCGGAAAGACGAGTTTGTAGCTTGTAGTGGCGGAAAACGAAAGGTATATTCGGTTTATGTCGGTGTATGTGTTTTTGGACAGATTGTTGGTCGTTTAGAGTTAGGTCATGAAATTTTACAGAGGTGTTAAACACATGAAAATATGAGTTCTGTGAATTTTTGGTAATTTTTGGATAAAGGATGAATATTTGGTGAATTTAATGCTCGGTTTTGGCCAAAAATGGTGAAAAATAGTTAAATATCATGAAAAATTCTGGAAAATTTCAGATAAGCTTTTCATATCATGTATAAGTCACACACAAAATTTGAGGTCCGTTGGAGAAGTCTAAGTAGGCTTTTCGGTTAAACGAGTTCTAGGGATTTCTAGCTCGGTTTTGGAAAAAGGGCATGTAAAAGAAGATTTTGGTTCTGGAAAAATTACAGGGGACTATGTGGATGGCAGGGGACATCCAGGAAAAATTTGGGATTTTTCTAAGGTCGTTTGGTATTTACGACATATTTAGTGTTTAAATGATGTTTAAAAATAGATAAATAAATTTTAAATATAAGAATTAATTCTGGAAATATTTTTATAAAATTCCCCACTATTAAAAAGTGATTTTTGAAAAATTTCAAGATCCGGGAGTAAACGGATAATTAATCGTGCTGATTATCAAACTTTTAAAGTTAAAACGCGTAAACCGGTGAAGTTCGCTTAAGCGAGCTGACTGGTGTATAAAAACCTTAAAAATGGACTATTTTCATATAATTGAGTTAAACAAGTAAAAATGAATCATCCGAAAATAAGTCGGATGATTTGGGTATTTTTAACCGATTTTAACGGTTTCCGGTACGCCAAAGACGGAAACGAGTCACGCGGCCAATCGGGACGTCTAAACCGAGCTATAATTTCACATTTTGAATTAAATTATCAGACAACCACTATTTTCGGGTCGTGTGTGACCAAACTCATTTTTGAAACATAACACGGATATTCGTGCTAGGCACGCAAAACGAGAAAACGACTAATAGAAATTGTGACCATGGAACTCTAAACGTCATCACAATCTGAGTCCGGAGAAGTATTTCTCGGTTAACATTGCCCTCGGAACAGGTACAGTACTGGGTTAACAGTGTCCCCAGATGTACCGATTGATAAGGTTAAAGATTATATAAACAATAATTGTATAATAACGATCGTAGGGATCATATTACATATTGGACGTGTTAATTGATAATGATTGTTGTTACCTGCTTGCATGTGCTAAGGTGAGTTTTCACGAGCCCCTTTTTACTTAAATGTTTCAAATATTTTCCCGGGGCGGAAAGCATGTTTTTACCAAAGTGTTTAAGTACATGTTGATCGCATGGAAATGAATGTATTTATATAATGTTTATTGTACGGGAATCGTACGGTAATGTATTAAAATGGTAATTGTCTGAATTGTTTATATTGAAAGGTCCCGCAACAGTGTTCTGGGTTAACAGTGTCCCCAGAGGTTATTGAAAGGGTTCTGGGTTAACAGTGTCCCCAGAGGTTATTGGAAGTGTTCTGGGTTAACAGTGTCCCCAGAGGTTAGTGGAAGTGTTCGGGGTTAACAGTGTCCCCAGAGGTTATTGGAAGTGTTCTGGGTCAACAATGTCCCCAGAGGTTATTAAATGTGTTTATGGGTTAACAGTGTCCCCAGATAATATTATATTATGATATGGATTTATCATGGTTTACTAAAATTGTGAAACTCACCAACTATTCGTAGTTGACCCGTTTTCTCACATGCTTTTCAGGTACAACTAAGTTAAAGTGATTGATTACGTGCTAAGTGCTTGATGTGTGTAAGGTTTGCGTGCTGGACGTTAGGATACATTATAACAGATAGAATTATGAACCGTATTGTATGTTGTGTGTATCACCTAGACGGTAATGAAAGATGAGATAATGTAATTTTGAAGTATAATAATGCATTCGGTTTTCTTTATAAACAATGTGGTTGATATCAGAGGTGTCTGTCGCATCCCGTTTACGTTTCCGCTGCGGTTACGGGGTGTTACAGAACTTGGTATCAGAGCCATTGGTTATAAAAGAATTAGGATGTCTTTAAAAGATACCTAAAATATAACCAGTAGCTCAAGTATTATAGGATCTGAATATCAACTAATAATAGATAGTGACGAGTATCGGGATGAACTCGGTCGAACAAGTGAGTTATTATGGTCCGGAACATAATAACAGACTTGTCTGCACGAGGGAATTCTGGGGAAGTCACTGGGTACATTAATAGGTAAAAATGGCAACATATGTGTAATGTATATAATATTATTTATACGTGCTAAGGTGTATATACATATGTGCGTATCTTGTGGGTATAAGTATTGAGAAATAGGACCCGGATAAGGAACCGGGGAAGGAAATAATAAAAAGTACCGAGGATGCTGAGATTTCTAGAGCATCGGTTGATAATGAGTCTGACTTATCGGGCCATAGTTATGATAGTACCAAGTTAGATCTTCCGTTTGACATTAACCAGAAATATCTAGTAACCGTCACTCCCAACCAAAATTGATGAATCCCTTACCCTACCAACACCGGTACCGTATATCCTAATAACCCCAGATGTTCACCCGAACCGTCGACCCTCACGTACGGACGGATCCGTACCTGAACCCATTCTTATTCCATTAAGGTAAATAAATAAATAAAATAATAATAATAATAAATTTGATAATAAATCAGCAGATAAAAAAAAATAATGTATAGAAATATATATATGTATTTCTCACTCTTAAACATATGAGTCATACCACCTCCAAATCGAGAATTACCGATTTTAACGAACCTAGAACGCCTGAGGACATTGAAAGAGCAAGTGATAGAATTTCCCATAATAGTAATTAATAATATTTGAAGGCAACCCATGTTGCGCGATTACCTTGAACCTTGCAACTCCCTATGTTATCCTTATATCCGTTAGATGCCTACGCCCATGTATGCTCGAATAGAATGATTACCCATACACAAAAAGGTGTTGGAGTCATGATAGCATAGTTGGCTGTTCGTTCGTAGATGGTATACCGTGTATGTCGGATATACAAATAGACACGGATATTATAACTCCGTGGTATGTAATCATTTGGTGCTCACGGTGAACATGTATCGGTTATGCTGACATGCAGAAGGATATTGAAATCATGAATATTAAACATTGATTTTTGTTGAGAAAGACCTATATGTCAGGTGGTGACAAGGGTTATGAACCATATTTAGACGTTAACCGACGTCATGTTAAGTCTATATGTTATTATATTTGTGGGACATATATACTAGATGCCGGTATGTGTAATATATATGATAATATTTGGTGTGTATGTGTACCTGTTGTTATGATTGAGCTGGTAACGAGTTATATGGTGAGATTAGTATTGATTACTGCGTACGGGATGAGTACGGCAGAATGACATAAAAAGAGTAACTCCAATGATGGAGCTTGATATGATTCAGTTGATTGCTCAAAGATAGCAGATGATGATACCGAATGTTGTATCACAGATCACTGCTAGTGTTGATGCAAATGTGATCGCAGACTTATAGATCGAGCAATCACATGATTATGAATATTTCAATTCTTAGTGTTATTACTAAGAGTGATAATGTCCCACCGGATACTATTGTGACCACAAGTATTAGTTATAAACTAAACATGAATAGTAGTCGTAATGAATTAGATCCGGTATGAAGGATATGTTGTTGTTTGTGGTAAGGAAATCATTAATAGTTACCGATGGTAAAGGGAGGAATAGATTGGCGAGTGGATAGAAAAGATCGAAATGGTTAAGGATATTGGTAAAGGTCTAAAACATTGTGTAGTAAAATATGCTACAGATATGTTGGTAGATTATGTTGTGTCGTGATGGAACACGATGGTACAAAATTATAGTTAGAAAATTTTTACTCAGATGATATGGTCAGAATTTAAAATTCTTGTGCTAGAGCACTTTTATTCGAGTAATTGAGTTCAGAGTTGGAAACTGAGCTATGGAAGATAGAAATGTTGTGTGCTGATCACTTAGAACATGCTAATCGTTTGAAGGAATTGTCATGTCGGATAACATGGCTGATTACTCCTGAAACTAAGCAAAGTGAGCACTATATCGGGGACTAACTCCATCGATAACGAGTATAGTCAATCCTGTAAAACATACAACCTTCGGAAGGGTTGTGTCACAAGCCAGCATTGATATATTTGACTCTATGGGAAGCGGACTGGAAGGACGTTAGGTGAGACGTCGAGTGTTGAAGAAGAGAAATGATAAAGGTATAGTGCAAGATGGGCTTTTGAATAAGTAAGTATGTCCTACAACCCAGAATTATACTAAGACTAGTTCTGGTGTGAAAACATGAACCGCATGAAAGGTCCTTCCCTAAATGTGGAAAATATGGTTATCGGCAGGAAGAAGAATGTCGAGTGATAGTAGGCCACAGGTGTGGTAAAGATGGACGTAATGCCCCAATTGTAGAACCAATTGAAGCCATGTGAACCGGCGACCCCAACCCATTCGTGTACAACCACTCCGAACCCAACAGCTTCAATAACAATCCATCCAAAGAAATCAAAGGATGCCAAACAGTGGTACTTGCTATGAATGTGGCAATACAGAACGTTTCAAGAGAAATTGCCCAAGGTTGAACCAAGGTGTCGTTGGAAGACGAACCTCATGACAAGCATCAACCTCTGATCAAGCAAGGAGCCGTACTTATGGGAGTAATTTGAATAAAGCACGTCATGATCCAAAGGTGGTATTAAGTACGTTGTAGTTTTAAATCAATGGGCTTCAGCGATATTTTACGGTCGTCGATAGAAGTTAGTTCCTGCTAACCTCCTATCATTTGGAAAGATACCGATTAGTAAAACTATAGAACCCTATACTGTAGAATCGCTAACGGTAAATCCCTAATGATTAACTAAATTGTACGGAATTGTCCTATTATTCTGAACGATTAACCTTTCCTTATTGACCTACGACCAGTAAAGCAAAGAAGTTTCGACGTAATAGTTAGCGTGGATTGGCTAACTCAACATGAAACAGAAATCAAATATGAAAAGAAGATGATTAGAAGCTCTCCTTCGGACGATGAAGCGATTAAATACAGAGAAAAGTGTACGGTATTATGTTGCCACTCTAATCTCATCTTGAGATGTTATAATATTTACGACAAGAAGACGTGGGGTATTTAACAAACGTGATTGCCAAAGTATTTAAAAGAAAACATATAGAAGATATCCCGGTGGTACGCAAATTTCCACAAGTTTTCCCAGAAGAACTTCCTGGATTACCGCCAACCCGACAGGTCGAATTCAGAATCGATTTAATGTCTCAAGCTGGCCCTGTTGCTAAAGCACCCTACCGACTTGCACCGTCCGAGATGCAAGAATTATCCAATCAGTTACAAGAATTGTTGGATAAGATTTTATACGACCTAGTTAGTCACCATGGGGTGCACCAGTTTTAATTGGGAAATGAAGGACGGAAGTGTTAGGATATGTGTTGATTGGGGAGAATTGAATAAAGTGACGATCAAGAATAGGTATTCACTTCTTCGAAGTAAATGATCTGTTTAACCAACTGCAAAGAGCGATTTATCTTTAGAAAATTGATCTTATATATAGTTATCACCAAATGAAAAAATCCAAGAGGAGGACGTTGCAGCAACAGCGTTGCGGACTCGATACGGCCATTATGAATTCTTATTCATGCCGTTCGGGTTAACAAACGCGCAGGCAGTATTCATGGAACTCATGAATCGAGTCTGTAAACCTTACTTTGACAAATTTGTCATAGCATTCATTGATGATACTTTGATATATTCGCAACGTAAAGAAGAGCACGAACGACGATTAAGGAAAATTGTGGAAGTGTTAAAGCAAGAGGAGCTATACGTGAAGTTTCGAAATGTGATTTTGAATAAAGAAGGCATAATCCCTTAGTCATGTTGTAAAGCAACAAAAATTTCACAAAGATCCAAATAAGATAGAAACAATTAAAATTGTGCCAAGCGCCGATTTTAAGTCTCCCCGATGGAGACGATGGTTTTGTTGCGTATTGTGACGCATCGCGTAAAGGGTTAGGATGCGTGTTGACGCAATATAATAAGGTTATAACCCATGCTTCCCGACAGTTAAAAGTACACGAGAAAAAAAAAAACTACACTACTCACGACTTAGAACTGGGAGCGGATATCTTCGCACTTAAAATGTGGAGACATTATCTCTACGATCCGAAGGGCACCATCTTCGCCGATTATAAAAGTTTGCAGCACATATTCGATCAGAAAGAACTGAATATAAGGCGATGAAGATGGGTCGAGTTGTTAAACTATTATGACTGTGACATCCGTTATCACCCCGGCAAGGCCAACATCGTAGCCGATGCTTTGAGTAGGAAAGGTCGGGTTAAGCCATTGTGAGTGCGAGCGCTAGGGATGATAGTCCAGTCGAACTTTTCGGACCTGATTCGAGTCGCTCAACGTGAGGCGTTGAAAGAGGAACAGCGAAAAGGAGGAACTTTACGGCAATGAGAAGAATTTTGAACAGCGCGTGGACGAAATTCTCTACTTCAAAAATCGGGTTTGGATCCCGACCCTCCATGACCCTCGTGAATTAATCATGGACGAAGCGCATAGATCGAAATATTCCATACATCCGGGATCGGGTTAGACTGTTGATGATACGAATATCTGAAAGGAGTTTATTAATGGCTGAGTTTGGAGAAAGATATGGTTACGTATGTTGGTGAATATTTAAGTTGTGCAAGAGATAAGGCTACATACCGAAAACCCTTGGGAACGCCACAACGACAGAAAATTCGCCAATGATAGTGGGAATAAATTACATTGGATTTCGGGACTCAAATTCCCAAGATATATCAAAGGCATGAGGGCAATTGGGTAATTGCAGATCGATTAACCAATCCTCGCATTTCATTCCAATCTATAACGATTACCACAATGAATTCTCGCCCAAACTCCTGATGGTGAAATGGTATCTCGTCGTGGAGTACCATTTTCAATTATCTCAGATCGAAATGGGCATCCTACTTCCATTATTGGAAGACAGGGAAGGAAGCATCGAGAGCTTGAAGCTTTCTATGGGAAAAGTGATTATCACCAATTTGTTAAATCGAAAATGGGCGTCACTCAAGCCATAATATTTGGATTGATTCGAGAATCAACCAATCAGGTTTATAATATTTAAGATAAGCTGAAAGCAGCGCGATATTGGCAAAGGATTTATGCCAACATTCAAAGGAAACCATTGTCGCTGGAAAAAGGTGACAAGGTATTTTTAAGGCATCACCTTAGGGAAGTGATATGAGGTTTGGCAAAACCGAAAATAGCTCCTTGATATATTGGACCCCATGAGACTATTTCCATGATTGGTCATTTAGTTTATCAATTAAAGTACTCCAGGGGCTAAGTATTATACATGATGTTTTGCCATGTATACGGAATGAAAAGTACCTAAGCGATGAGACAACGAAAGTACTAGTAATGGAAGTACTCATAGAAGACATGCTTGATATGATAAATAATTCCGTAGAGATAGTAGACGGGAAAACTAAACAGTTTGGACATACCAAGCTTTATTGATTAAGATTAAGTGGAGTTCACAGCGAGGACCAGATTATACCTGGTAACGCGAGGGTGAATTCTGAAGGAAAAACACCCCCACCTTTCTCTCGAAAGGGGATAGTGGGCGTGTAAAATTTCGAGGACAAAATTTCTTAACGGGGGGAGAATGTAACGATTCCGGCAAAATCAGGTATACCCTAACCGGTATATACTATTTATGAGTTATTTAATACTGAATATATGAATTGTAATGTGTTTATACGAGTATGAATGATTCACAGTACGAATTATACTCGATTATACAGTTAATCGTATTAGAAATACGATTAACCGATTAACGGTTATTGAAGCCCGAACGTATCAGGGATACATTATAGACGGGGTATATGATATTTAGTGATGTTTACGAAGTATTAAAGCTTCGGGATGAGTGAATTAAAGCACAGAAAAAGGATTTCGATTTAATGATACGTCGGTACGTTAAACGAAACCTTTAATACCAAACCGAGCAAGAAACGATCGATCAAGCCGAAAAAGATGCACAATTATTAATAATATGATGTATTAAGTTAATGAAAGTCATGGTTTAAGTTTTTGAAGTTTTTAAATCGGTTTTATATAAATTTCATTTTTAAGCCGAAAAACTACCGTTTTAGCCTCGTTTTAAGCCGAATTAAACGTTTAACCGAAAAACGAACTGAACCAGGTTATCCAAAACATTATCCAGATCTCCAATATCCGAATGTGTGGTTAGAAATGGAGAGGTGGGTCCCACCCCACCTCCCTCTCATTCCGGTCGCAATAAGGGGTAACCCCCCTTTTGCTTTATCATTTTTTTAAAACACCACATTCAACCTTCATCATTCTCTCTCAATCTCTTGAGCTAAAACCCGAGTTTTGAAGCAAGAACAACGAGGTAAAGATCGAATTATAGTCGTTTTCATCTACCTTTCTCGAGTTATTTGCAAGAAAATGAGGTTTCAATGATGAAAACCGATTCTTGCATGATCAAGTGATGTATACGGGTTATACAAGGGATCTTGGTCCAAGAAAGGAGTTAAACGAACCAAAAACGAATTTTTACGGTTAAATCTTTGTTTTTAAAGCAATAACCGAAACTATAGTGTAAGAGGCTTGATCGTGAGTGTAACTTGCTTGGTATTGTGGTATGTTGTTTGTAGGCTCTGTGTTTAGTGGTAGATAAGGCGGAAAGACGAGTTTGTAGCTTGTAGTGGCGGAAAACGAAAGGTATATTCGGTTTATGTCGGTGTATGTGTTTTTGGACAGATTGTTGGTCGTTTAGAGTTAGGTCATGAAATTTTACAGAGGTGTTAAACACATGAAAATATGAGTTCTGTGAAATTTTGGTAATTTTTGGATAAAGGATGAATATTTGGTGAATTTAATGCTCGGTTTTGGCCAAAAATGGTGAAAAATAGTTAAATATCATGAAAAATTCTGGAAAATTGCAGATAAGCTTTTCATATCATGTATAATTCACACACAAAATTTGAGGTCCGTTGGAGAAGACTAAGTAGGCTTTTCGGTTAAACGAGTTCTAGGGATTTCTAGCTCGGTTTTAGAAAAAGGGCATGTAAAAGAAGATTTTGGTTCTGGAAAAATTACAGGGGACTATGTGGATGGCAGGGGACATCCAGGAAAAATTTGGGATTTTTCTAAGGTCGTTTGGTATTTACGACATATTTAGTGTTTAAATGATGTTTAAAAATAGATAAATAAATTTTAAATATAAGAATTAAATCTGGAAATATTTTTATAAAATTCCCCACTATTAAAAAGTGATTTGTGCAAAATTTCAAGATCCGGGAGTAAACGGATAATTAATCGTGCTGATTATCAAACTTTTAAAGTTAAAACGCGTAAACCGGTGAAGTTCGTTTAAGCGAGCTGACTGGTGTATAAAAACCTTAAAAATGGACTATTTTCATATAATTGAGTTAAACAAGTAAAAATGAATCATCCGAAAATAAGTCGGATGATTTGGGTATTTTTAACCGATTTTAACGGTTTCCGGTACGCCAAAGACGGAAACGAGTCCCGCGGCCAATCGGGACGTCTAAACCGAGCTATAATTTCACATTTTGAATTAAATTATCAGACAACCACTATTTTCGGGTCGTGTGTGACCAAACTCATTTTTGAAACATTAAACGGATATTCGTGCTAGGCACGCAAAACGAGAAAACGACTAATAGAAATTGTGACCATGGAACTCTAAACGTCATCACAATCTGAGTCCGGAGAAGTATTTCTGGGTTAACATTGCCCCCGGAACAGGTACAGTACTGGGTTAACAGTGTCCCCAGATGTAACGATTGATAAGGTTAAAGATTATATAAACAATAATTGTATAATAACGATCGTAGGGATCATATTACAGATTGGACGTGTTAATTGATAATGATTGTTGTTACCTGCTTGCATGTGCTAAGGTGAGTTTTCACGAGCCCCTTTTTACTGAAATGTTTCAAATATTTTCCCGGGGCGGAAAGCATGTTTTTACCAAAGTGTTTAAGTACATGTTGATCGCATGGAAATGAATGTATTTATATAATGTTTATTGTACGGGAATCGTACGGTAATGTATTAAAATGGTAATTGTCTGAGTTGTTTATATTGAAAGGTCCCGCAACAGTGTTCTGGGTTAACAGTATCCCCAGAGGTTATTGAAAGGGTTCTGGGTTAACAGTGTCCCCAGAGGTTATTGGAAGTGTTCTGGGTTAACAGTGTCCCCAGAGGTTAGTGGAAGTGTTCTGGGTTAACAGTGTCCCCAGAGGTTATTGGAAGTGTTCTGGGTCAACAATGTCCCCAGAGGTTATTAAATGTGTTTATGGGTTAACAGTGTCCCCAGATAATATTATATTATGATATGGATTTATCATGGTTTACTAAAATTGTGAAACTCACCAACTATTCGTAGTTGACCCGTTTTCTCACATGCTTTTCAGGTACAACTAAGATAAAGTGATTGATTACGTGCTAAGTGCTTGATGTGTGTAAGGTTTGCGTGCTGGACGTTAGGATACATTATAACAGATAGAATTATGAACCGTATTATATGTTGTGTGTATCACCTAGACGGTAATGAAAGATGAGATAATGTAATTTTGAAGTATAATAATGCATTCGGTTTTCTTTATAAACAATGTGGTTGATATCAGAGGTGTCTGTCGCATCCCGTTTACGTTTCCGCTGTGGTTACGGGGTGTTACATATATAATCTTTAATGTCACCTTCAATATTTTGCAACATTGGCCAAATATTGAACAACATTTTAGAAAAGTGATAGAAATTTGCCAATTTTGCAACCACGTAATCTTTGTTATTTCCATTTGTTTTAGATTAAACTGATTGCATTTTGTTCTTTTTATTTTAAACTATATATTCATATTTCCATTATATTTATTGGTAATAGCGTCGCTGATCAAAACTTTGTAGTTTAAATTGAAATATCATGTGCGGAGGTCTGAATCGACTTACACGGCACACTTAGAATTTTTTCGGGGCAATAAGGTATGTTTAATATATATGTTTATGTGAGTTTGGTATGGGTTGTAGGGTCAAAATTCGGGTTGTTGTTTGCGTGTCGCTGAGGTCACGTTATACCATCACATCAATAAAGGGTCAAGTTATACCATCAAGTATGCAAGAGATATTGAAACTTGACAAAAAGAACAAAGGACAAGTTTCAAACAGGAGACAATGCACATTGAGGCGGATTTTTTATAATGATCTAAGTGTGGTTCAAGCAATGTTAACTTTGAGCATATTAAATTCGTTGAACATTCAGATGCCCTCCCTGATGGCCTTCAATAGCATTAGGTGCTTGAAAGATGCACCAATAAAGTAATTTCAAGTCAGTTTTTTCTATCTAATTTGCTAACTTATTATGTTTAGCTATACAATTTGCAAATACTCATTGGATCGCATCTCACATTGGTTTTAACTGTTATAATTCATTTTGGATTCTTACAGAGGAATCATATAATCAAACTTTAGCTGCTGATGCAAGGGTGTCATGTATTAAGCATGCAATTTCAACTTTCTCAGGCCAAAAAGAATATGCAAAAGAGCATTTCGCAATGATATATATTATCTCTCATTTTAGTCATACCGAAGGTCTTTGTGGGATTTGCTATCATTCATCTCTTGTATGTGTTTTCTCAAATTTTTTACAAATCTTTAGACTTTAGGTGAGCTGTAAGCATCAATCAAGAGGAGGTGGTTGAGAGGTGTATTTAAACAAATGTACACAGACACGGAATGCGCAGAATCTCTAGATTGTAATATGAGAACACAATTGAGGACAACTTGGTTTTTTATCTCTCTCTCTGAAATCCATTTTTTTGGTTTAACCTGTTTCTCAAATCACACCACGGGTATCATTGTTTTTCTTCATTTTATAACACTTATTTAAATTATGATTATTTTACACTTTATATAACTGTTACTAAATCGTATTATAGAATTATTTCTTTACTTCACAAACAGAAGTCTATGCATATGAATTCACTTTGAATGAGTTTTAACCCGTTTTAACCTACTCGATTAATTCGACATGTATTCTTTTTTTACTAAGTATTTTAGTTTAGCCAACTTGGCCACTTGAGTAAAACGAGTGAACTGCATATGTAAACATAAATTTAAATATGCCATATAAGTACTTGAATCCATTACTCTAAATTGTTTTTGATTTATGTCATTTCGTAACTTAATGTACTTATAATGTACTCTAAATTGTAAGCTGGATGATCTGTAATATATTTGGTCGAGTGTACTTGTAAGTTGTCTCAAGTATTAAGTCTTTATCTGTATGTTTTTTCATAGCTTAAACCTAATAAAAGTTTGAACAATATAAGTTTATTAGTTTATGTACCTCTTTTGTGGTTGGAATGATATAAATAAATGTAATACTTTTTACCCACTTGGCCTATGAATAGGTGGATTCATGTTGTGTTTCATCTCAAAAGGGTCAACTGGGCCATTCACGTTTAAAGTTGTCAGTAGTTTTAACTTATTGCATGCAACCTTCTAACTCAGTTAATAATTATCAAAAGTCATTCTTAAACATGTTTTACAAGTTAAGTTGATCTATCTGAACCCGTTTTGATTCGTTTCAATTTTGATACAGAGTTCTTGTATTGTGGAAATAATCACATAGATGGTTATGAAAATGGAGTAATGTTAGTAGCTCGGTTTTAATTGCAGCTCGCTCCATAGATGGTGATAACTAAACATTTTTAGGCAGGCTTTTTCATTAGGCATCGTCTCATCAACTAAGTTTGTTTTAAGTATTGTTAGTTTGTTATTGACTGCGGTGAGGCATACATAATATGACTATATGTGTTTTAACAAGTTGTGAGTAACGTGAGTTTTAAATTTCGGGTCATGATCTTGGTGAGGGATCAAAAGATTGATTTCGGACGCTTCAAACTTTTTTTCGTATCAGATTCAAAGTTAATTTATGACTTTCGACTACAAGATTTTATGAAATTATAAACGGCCCACTATTACAATCAAATAACACGGGTGCGTTTTTCACTTTTGTTAATGATCTAAATTTTATGAACTAATCAATAAATGTTTTGTATTGCACATTTTTTTAATATCTCTTTGTTATTATTATTTTAAGATGTGCTTTTTGAAAGGCAGTTTAGGCATACTAAATTAATTTGTATAAATGACCACAACTCATGCTTTTAAAAATGTACAGAGATTTAGAAGAGTAACAAAGATTTTGGATACATATTTATCACCTGTATGATAGTTAGTTTTGCGATTTTACCCTATGAAATATGTATTTGTATTTTTATTAAGATAATGGTCAACTAGGCAAAGCTATATTGCTTTACACATAAACTACTTTTTTTTCTATTGTGTTTTTGTAAAATAGTTGAGAGTAAAGATGAGTTTAAAGAATGTATGTCTAAACGGGTTCTGTTCATAACGAGTTGTGAGCAAAATGAGTTCAAGTTAAAACACTTGTTTTTCCAAAAATATGTCAATTTGGTTAGAATTAAAATGGGCCTTTTTAAAGAGTTTCAATTTGCATGTTATAGTTTAAAAAATATATATATTTAAGAAATATTTTGTATAACATATGTTATGGTTTTAAATTACATGTGTTTGTTAGACGATTTTTTTATTTTCACCCGTGTCGTACACGGGTTAATAACCTAATATTAAAATGTACAAAAGAACAATTAACGTACATATATCTAGAGCTACAAATCAAAACCTAAAGTATTACCATTTTTAGAAGAAAATGATAAAATTTACTAATACCAATAATTAATAATATCTTTTAAATAAGGAAAATTGGTTTATATTGGTCCCAACAATGGCCTTTTGGTCATTGCAGGTCCCAACTAACGAATTGGTCACTGATGGTCCCAACTTTTAATGTTTTTGTTCCTGATGGTCCGCGGCTAACATAATCCTAACACCGTTAGTTTCAGGTCGCTGGAAAACGTTTTTGGTATGGAAAATCAAATTTTTTTCCAGAAAACACCACCTGAATACCACCACCACCACCAATTGACTCACAACCAACCAACCACCATCACTTAAGCACCATCAACTGATTCCGACGATGGTTCTAGGGCTCCGGTGACCTCAATAATTGGAGCTTTTACTAGAAAAAATGTTACTAAAGGTACGATACAAAGTTACCATGATGTTGGGACAAAATTGTTGAGTTTCGGGGAAAATGTGTGTTTTTCCGGCCAAAAACGTTTTTCAGGCGACCTGAAACTAACGATGTTAGAATTCTGTTAGTCGCGAACCGTTATTAACTAATACGTTAAAAATTGGGACCGTCAGCAGTTAATTCGTTAGTTGGGACCGGCAGTGACCAAAAGACGATAGTTGGGACCAATAAAAACCAATTTTCCTTTAAATAACTATTAAATAAATGTATGGTACTCGAAAAAATTGGAAAGCTTAAATTATAGAGCAACAGTTGGGGTCAAATATTGACCACTATAATTAGGGATTTCACAGGTTTTCCATAATCTTCTCCCTATCAATCGGTTTATTAGTTTCCTTGTATAGGTCCTTAAGTTCGTTATATATTGTGTATAGTTGTCTCTTTGTAATATACTTGAAAAATATAATAAAAAATCCTCTGATTATGAACTGAACATGGTGTCAGAGCACGTGTGATCCTGGTCATTCTGAACATCCTTGGTATCTTGAATATGATCTTATACCATCACCTCCGTCTAAAACCGATAACACATATACAAGGTGGGAACAAGATGATCAATGTGTTTTCACTTGGATTATCCAGAATCTTGAATCCAATTTGGTGAATAATGTCTCACAATATCCCACTGCAAAAGCCCTCTGGGATGGGTTAGCCACTACATATATGCTCTGGGACATATTCGTTACAGGTATTTGATCTTCATAAAAGGGCTAATTCATTAAGGCAAGGGTTCGATACACTGGAAGACTTGTGGAACAAACTGCAAAACATCTGGATGTCTATAGATAGGAGAGATCCAAACCCTATGAAGAAGACATTCAGATCTAAAACAAGAAGACTCAAGAACAAAGACTCTATTAATTGCTAACAACGGTTGATAACAAGATGGAACCAGTCAAGAGAGATATTCTGAAAAAGGAACCACTTCCTTCGGTAGAATCAGCATATGCCACAATACGAAGGGAAGTGGCCAGGCTTAATATACTAAAATCGGGCCCTTCCGATAGTGAATCGACTGAAATTGGAGTGGGTTTGGCTGCCAAATATTCTGCACAGAGATTTAAATTCCGACCCAAGGAGAAAGAAGATAAATCCAAGTTGTATTGCACTCACTGCGAGATGAAGAAACGTACTAAAGAGTCATGTTTCAAACTAGTGAGCTATCCAGAATGGTGGGAGGACGGTCATAAGGAAAAAAATAACCAACGTTCCAGATCTAATGTCAAATGGGCTCCGGCTACAAGTGTTGGTGAAGACTAGGCTGTAAAAGGGCAAGGAAGTAGCACCGGGTTTGGTGGAATGGCAGCGAACTCTGATGAAAAACCTGTAGGTAAAGGGTTTGAGAGTTGCATCACAAACCCTTCTGTTATTAATTTCAAATATTTCCCCCCGTATGCTTATTTCTTTAACAGGCTTGACCGAGAAGGTTTTAATGAAACCTATGAAATACCCAAAGCCTATCATGTTCACCCCAACTCCCAATCTAAGTAATCGATGAACTGGATCTTTGATTGCGGGGCTACAGACACCATGTCCTATGATCTTAAAGACTTTTGTGACATGTCTTTTCCAAAAGAGTCCCATATTGAGACTTGTAGTGGAGAAATGGTCGAAGTTTAAGGGGGAGGGTCAATTACTCTTTCGGAAAAGATGGAAATTAAAAATTGTTTATACATCCCCTCACTATCCTGAAAGTTATTATCTGTTAGTCAAGTGACAAAACAAATCAACTGTTTGGTACTTATGTATCCAACTTTTTGCATGTTACAGGACATTCGTACGAAGGAGATCATTGGGCGTGGTACTGATCGAGGAGGTTTCTACCATGTTGATGAGGTAGTTCACAAGGTACATGTCACACCCCGACCAAAGGCGGCGGAACATGCCGAGGTGTAACGATTGCCCATAAGCACATGACACTAATTAAAGCGATAATATTTAACAAACTCATTTCATTTCACAACATCGGACATGTCACATATAAAATATTCATAACAAGATATCACAAAATATAGCAAATAAAATATTGTTTATTTTACTAATATCCTAAAGATATTGATGACGTTTTCTTCACAATCCCAAATCAGCCAAGATGTAAACCTGTAACATTTCTTAAAAATAAAATTTATCAACACAAAGGTTGGTGAGAAATTCATAAGTTTGATCATATAAATATATAGTAAGAAAGAGCCACAAAACTCGTATACGAAACAATAAATAAAAGCAATAATTTGGATAAATCTTTAATAGAATTACGTTAGCGACACCTAACTATAAGAGGATGCGAAATAGTCTAGGATTTTATAATTATCGTTAATTGCATTACGTTAACGACTCATTGCTATAAGGAGATGCCAAATAGAGTAGGATTTTATAGTTCCACCAACCAAAAGCGATAAATACATAGGCATATAATCATAGAATACCAAATCGAGCAATTATTCAAGTAAAGAATACAATAACGTTTGTTGTTTAAGATTCAAGTATAAAACATGTAGTTGAATAAGTATGAAATGTCACCCCCAAAAGAAAAAAAGATGGAAAACGGGGTATGAAAGTACTCACGTTCAAGTAATAATCTTGAAAGATGATAATTTGGATATTTGCCGGAACGACGAGTTTAACGAACAATGCCTAAAAGGAAAGAAGTTTCGGATTTAGAAAGGTTGTCTTGAAAGGCTTTAAATAAAATAAATGTTGAGAAATGTAAACAATTAAAGTTCAAGGTTTAAAAATGTAACTATTTAAGAATTTATAATAATAACCCTTTAAAAATATAAGTTTGCTCGAAACTGGGTTAAAGTATCTAACTTTAATGTTTACTCAACCTATGTTAAGTAATAAGGTGGGTAAAAATGCAAGAATGCAAGTCCCTTTGGAATAAAGATACTAAAACCGGTTTTTAACGAGTGTTCGGGTTGTTGGTTCGGGTCTTGACGATTGGTCAAACCCAAAGTCAACTTTCCAGAATATAAAATGTTATGAGATAACTCATAAGAGTCTAGTAATACTTAACCAAGCATGTAGATCTATTGTTTTAGAACTAACAACGTACGTTAAGCGAGTGTTCGGTTTTGTCGGTCCAAAATTAGTTATGAGATCAAGTTGGATCAAACATTTCCATGTACTTAAAAAAATAATTAACATCAGTTTGTAAACTATTTTTAAAGAAATATACAAGTCTTGATAGCTAAAAACACACTTGTATGTCTTAAGCGAGTGAAAATCGGTTTAGTTCGGTTTGGTTCGATTTCCATCTCACAATAAGTTCATAGATAGTTTCCACATGCCCAAATATCTAAGAACTTGTATAAATGTTCGAATGAAAATACTTAAGTTTTACAACCAAAAAGTTAACAATAAAGTCTTTAAGCAAAAGTTCAGTTTTCGGTTCGGATCTAGTTTCGGGTTAAGCCCGAGGTTAGAATCCACAAACCCATAACCATAGAACTTATAAAAATATGATTTTATAAACTGAGATCTAACATTAAACATGTTTAAACAAGTATTTAACAAAAACTAGTAAGCAAAGTTCGGTTTACGGTTTAGAGCTATTTACGGTTAAACCGAAGCATAGACTCTTAAAACCCATAACCATGGAACTTGTAAATAAACTAAAATGAGCAGAAGTTAAGCATGGTTAGTATGTATAAACAAGTTATATAAGTATATATATATATATATATATATATATATATATATATATATATATATATATTTATCAAGAACACGAAGTTCTCCATGAAGCCTTGCCTTACAAGGTCCGAAACCTCACCGATCGAGACTGGAGAAGTAACTACCAAAGGTAACAAGGGGTGTATATTATATATATGTTGTACCACCATATTCAAGTATTATTAAGACTATATAAGTTAATTAGAATGAAAGATTAAACTCAGTTTGACTTTTCGAAGTCAAACCTTCATGAACACAATAATAAACAACCTTGAATCTATGGAGTTTGAGATAGAATTTGGATTTGTAGCAGGGGAAAATGAAGGGAAATGGTTGTGTATATATAGGGTAATGTTGGTGGTCAAATATGGGTGTGAGACACAAGAGTTTTCATGCAAAAAGGGTCAAAACAAAGCATAAAACAACAAACAAACGGGATGCTGATCTGCAGCATCGCACGGTGTGGTTGATTATCAGACATTCTAAAGTTTCAAACATGGCAGATTTAGCCCCTGTAGTTCATTTTAAGTGATTTTTACGCGTTTTAAGGACCGAAAAGAATGTTTTCATGACCCAACAAGTGTAAAACAATATTGTAACATAAAATCCATCATTTTGATTATATCCAAGGTTTCGGTTTACAAAACGTGTTGGTTTACATGATAAAAGCTTACAAAACGAAACCCGAAATTGACGAATGTCACAGTATCCCCTACTTTAGGAAATTTCGTCCTGAAATTAAGACGAAGATGAAGGTACAAACAAATGTGGATACTTCTCTTTCATTGCATCTTCTCGTTACCAAGTGAATTACGCGCCACGCCGTGATTCCCATCGAACTTTGACTAACTGAATACGACTACGCTTGGTTTTCTTCTCGTTGCGATCCATGATCTCAACGGGTCGTTCAACCATAATCATCGACTCATCGACATGTACTTCGTCAAGAGGTATATGGAGATTACCCTCGGCTAAGCACTTTTTAAGATTCGAAACATGAAATGTCGGATGAACACCGACAAGTTCTTGCGGTAGCTCGAGTCGATAAGCTACCTTCCCAACACCCTCAAGGATTTTGAAAGGACCAACGAAACAAGGAGCTAGCTTACCCTTCTTTCCGAAACGGACTACCCACTTCCAACGAGATACTTTTAGAAGGACAAGGTCGTCAACATTAAATTCGATCGGTTTTCGCCGTTTGACGGTGTAACTCTTTTGAGGACTTCTAGCGGCTATGAGGTTCTTACGGATTAGATCAATAACGTCGGTGGCTTCTTGGACCATTTCGGGTCTCGTGATTTGAGCTTCACCGATTTCATTCCAACTAATCGGAGAACGACATTTACGACTGTAAAGAGCTAGAAAATGAGCCATATCAATGCTAGAATGATAGTTATTGTTATATGAGAACTCGATTAACGGAATGTGAGAAGCCCAATTTCCACCTAAATCAAGAACACACGCTCGTAGCATATCCTCGAGTGTTTGAATCGCACGTTCGGATTGACCGTCCGTTTGAGGATTATAAGCGGTGCTAAGATCGAGACAAGTTCCCAAGGCTTCTTGAAGAGATCGCCAAAAATGAGAGGTAAAACGAGCATCACGATCAGAAATAATACTCAATGGTAAAACGTGTCGGCACATAATTTCCCAAACATAGATTTGAGCAAGCTGCTCGACAGGATATATTTAGCAGCTTGGAATTAAATGCGCAGACTTGGTTAAACGATCAGTCATCACCAAAATACTATCGTTTCCTTTTTGGGTGTTGGGTAGTTTAGTGATAAAGTCCATAGCAATGTCTTCCCATTTCCAAACGGAAATCGGTGGTTGCTCGAGTTGACCAAAAGGTCTTTGGTGTTCGGCTTTGACTTTTGAGCAAGTAAGACATTTAGATACAAACAATGCTACGTCCTTTTTCATATCCATCCACCAAAAGATAGCACGAAGATCAAAATACATCTTATCCGCACCGGGATGATCAGAATACCTCGAATTGTGAGCTTCGTCAAGTATACAAGTTCGAAGATCATCGCGATTGGGAACCCACAAACGATTTAGAAAGTACAAAAGACCATCGGGTTTGGTTTCGAGTTGAAGTTCGGCTCCACATGAAATTTCGTCATACATGTTACCTTCTTCAACAGAGGTACGTTGAGCTTGGAAGATTCAGATTTGAAGATCGGTTTGAACAACAACGCTTAGAAGCAGAACGGATTTAACATTAACCTTTCAACTTAGGGCGTCGGCGACAACATTCGCTTTACCGGGATGGTAGCGAATCTTGTAATCGTAATCACTAAGTAATTCGGCCCATCGTCGTTGTCTCATGTTGAGATCTGTTTGGTCAAATATGTTGAAGGCTTTTATGATCGGTAAAAACCACACATTTCGTACCATAAAGGTAATGTCTCCAGATTTTGAGAGCGAAACGATGGCACCCAGTTTGAGATCATGAGTCGTGTAGTTCTTCTCGTTAACCTTAAGTTGCCTTGATGCGTAAGCGATGACTTGACCTCGTTGCGTGAAAACACAACCAAGACCTTGATGAAAGGCATCGCAAAATACAACGAAATCGTCGTTTCCATCGGGAAGGGTTAGAATAGGAGCATTGCAAAGCATGTCCTTGAGAGTACAAAAGGCTTCCAAATGCTTCGAACCTCAATCGAATGGTTTCCCTTTATGAGTAACGGAGGTAAGAGGCAAAGATATCTTAGAAAAGTTTCGAATGAAACGCCGATAATATCCGGCCAAATCAAGGAAGGATCGAATTTCCGTGGGAGTCGTTGGAGTTTTCCAATCCTTAACGGCCTCAATTGTAGCGAGATCAACATGAATACCTTTGTCGTTTACGATATGATCTAAAAATTGAACTTCCTCGAGCCAAAATTCACATTTGGAGAATTTGGCGTAGAGTCGTTCGTTTCTAAGGAGTTCGAGAATGGAACGCAAATGATGTTCATGTTCGGCTTTAGATTTAGAGAAGATAAGGATATCATCAATAAAGACAATAACGAATTTATCAAGGAATGGTTTGCAAACGCGGTTCATGAGGTCCATAAATACCGCGGGTGCATTTGTTAACCCAAAGGGCATAAATTCGAAATGTCCATATCGAGTACAGAAAGCGGTTTTAGGAATGTCTTCTTCACGAACACACAATTGATGATAACCCGATCGAAGATCGATTTTGGAGAAAGAAGTTGCGCCTTGAAGTTGGTCGAATAGCTCGTTGATTCGTATCAAGGGATAGCAATTTTTGATGGTGATTTTGTTAAGCTCTAGGTAATCGATTCACATATAAAACGAACCACCCTTCTTTTTCATGAATAAGACGGGAGCGCCCCAAGGAGAAGAGCTAGGACGAATGAAACCTTTATCGGAAAGTTCTTCGAGTTGGTTTGATAATTCTTGCATTTCCGACGGGGCTAAGCGATAAGGGGCCTTGGCCACAGGCATTGCGCCGGGCACAAGATCGATTTGGAATTCAATCAGACGAATGGGCGGAAGACCGGTGACATCATCGGGAAAGACGTCGAGGAAATCACGAACGATGGAAATATCTTGGATTTTCCTTTCCTTTTTGTCTTTTGTCACTGCGAGAGCTGGAAACTAAAAAGTTTTATAAAATACCATATTGGAGTCTAAACATGTGCAAGAACCACCGCAACTTTTTCATGTTTTCGACTCAAATAACGATAACACAATAAATCAAGATACAACGTCATGTCAAAACACTAGTCCACGAACCACTGTAGTTCTATTATTTTGACACCGAAAATTTAGGATGGCGACCGGAACACTCGCATTCGACTACTTAAAGTATTGGCATGTATAACCCGATTTGTGGCCTAGAAAACAAGCAATATAATCCAACCATCCCAGGTAAGTAAATCACCTTCGATTCTTGGAATCTTTTTGTTAAATGGTCGTTTTATAATGTCTCGTTTACTATGATGGCTACAAACCCGATATAAATGCAACCTTTAAGGGATTTAAAACAACGGGATCCAAGTTAATCTTGTAATCCATAAAACACAATGAAAATCTACTTTTTGCGTTTTAAGGTAAGGATACCTTGGAAATACTATGAAAGTGTGTATGTGAACATTTAGGATTTTTGTGAATTTTAAACCAGTTTATAAATATCATGCGATATGAACAATCAAAATAGAGTAAACACGTATAAGCACACGTATAGGACCCTAAGCATAACAATACTAGGTCGTTACTTCTAACCACATATCCTATTGACATGGTTCTGATACCAATCTGTCACACCCCGACCAAAGGCGGCGAAACATGCCGAGGTCTAATGATTTCCCATAAGCACATGACACTAATTAAAGCGCCAATATTTAACAAACTCATTTCATTTCACAACATCGAAAATATCACATAACAAATATTCATAACAAGATATCACAAAATACAGAAAATTAAATATTGTTCATTTCACTAATACCCTAAAGGTCTTGATGACGTTTTCTTCACAATCCCAAATCAACCAAGATGCAAACCTATAACATTTCATAAAATAAAATTTATCAACACAAAGGTTGGTGAGCAATTCATAAGTTTGAGCATATAAATATATAGTAAGAAAGAGCCACAAAACTCGTATACGAAACAATAAATAAAAGCAATAATTTGGATAAAATCGCTAATAGAATTATGTTAGCGACACCTAACTATAAGGGGATGCCAAATAGTCTAGGATTTTATAGTTATCGTTAATTGCATTACGTTAAAGACACCTTTCTATAAGGGGATGCCAAATAGACTAGGATTTTATAGTTCCACCAACCAAAAGAGATAAACACATAGGCCTATTATCATAAAACACCAAATCGAGCAATTATTCAAGTAAAGTATACAATAACGTTTGTGGTTTAAGATTCAAGTATAAAACAAATAGTTGAATAAGTATGAAATGTCACCCCCAAAACAGAAGATGCAAAACGGGGTATGAAAGTACTCACGTTCAAGTAATAAACTTGAAAGATGATAATTTGGAGATTTGCCAGAATGAAGAGTTTAACGAACAATGCCTAAAAGGAAAGAAGTTTCAGATTTAGAAAGGTTGTCTTGAAAGGCTTTATATAAAATAAATGTTGAGAAATGTAAACAATTAAAGTTCAAGGTTTAAAAATGTAACTATTTAAGAATTGTTAATAATAACCCTTTAAAAATGTAAGTTTGCTCGAAACCAGGTTAAAGTATCTAACCTTAATGTTTACTCAACCTATGTTAAGTAATAAGGTGGGTAAAAATGCAAGAATGCAAGTCCCTTTGGAATAAAGATACAAAAACGGGGTTTTAACGAGTGTTCGGGTTGTTGGTTAGGGTCTTGACGATTGGTCAAACCCAAAGTCAACTTTCCAAAATATTAAATGCTATGAGATAACTCATAAGAGTCTAGTGATACTTAACCAAGTATGTAGATCTATTGTTTTAAAACTAACAACGTACATTAAGCGGGTGTTCGGTTTTATCGGTCCAAACTTTGTTATGAGATCAAGTTGGGTCCTACATTTCCACGTACTTAAGAAAATAATTAAAATCAGTTTGTAAACTATTTTTAATGAAATATACAAGTCTAGATAGCTAAAAACACACTTGTGTGTCTTAAAAGAGTGAAAATCAGTTTGGTTCGGTTTCCATCTCACAATAAGTTCATAGATGGTTTCCATATGCCCAAATATCCAAGAACTTTTATAATAATGTACAAATGAAAATACTTAAGTTTTACAACAAAAAAGTTAACAATAAAGTCTTTAAACAAAAGTTCGGTTTTCGGTTCGGATCTAGTTTCGGGTTAAGACCGAGGTTAGAATCCACAAATCCATAACCATAGAACTTATAAAAAAATGATTTTATAAACTGAGATCTAACATTAAACATGTTTAAACAAGTATTTAACAAAAACTAGTAAGTGAAGTTCGGTTTACGGTTTAGAGCTATTTATGTTTAACCGAAGCATAGACTCTTAAAACCTATAACCACGGAACTTGTAAATAAACTAAAATGAGCAGAAGTTAAGCATGGTTAGTATGTATAAACAAGTTATTTAAGTATATATATATATATATATATATATATATATATATATATATCAATAACATGAAGTTCTCCATGAAGCCTTGCCTTACAAGGTCCGAAACCTCACCGATCGAGACTGGAAAAGTAACAACCAAAGGTAACAAGGGGTGTATGCTATATATATGTTGTACCACCATATTCAAGTATTATTAAGAATATATAAGTTAATTACAATGAAAAATTAAACTCAGTTTGAATTTTGGAAGTCAAACCTTCAATAACACTGTTAGGGCATGAATTTTATGCTGAGGATCCTTAATCCTTAACTATCTTATGGATAGATTATCCTTGAGATATGTATCAGGTTATAAAGAATCAATGATCCTCGGTATTATTTGTTTACTAATGATTGCGTTTAGTATGGTGATGTGTTAGAAAGGTATAACAATTTTGAGACGTGCTTGCATCACTTATCCTCATGGAGTATTCTCTTGCTGGATATGGATCCAGGATCGTCATTGAACTTAGCTAGTAAAGGACGACTTCATGAAGATTGATGTTTAATTGTCAAAAACGGCTCTTAGACTTGTTCTTCCACTTATTTCGCTACTGGACTCTTATGGCACATGGTCAAAGTAACGGAGAGCGGCTAGTGGAGAACTTGCGAATTATTAGGAATTGTTGTTAATAATATTTTCTTTATAAACTGAGTTGGGATCAACATTAGAACACACACAAACTCACGTATTCTAGCTGCTAAGATATTTTGTATTCACACATAGCATTCGTTGATCAACAACTCCAAAACACTTGTAACCACCTTTTATCATTAATAAAGTCGACGGTGATAGTTTTCACCGTCCGGGGGTTTTTTGTGCCAGAGGGTATAATAATCACATACCATCCGACCAAAGATTACCTTGTTAATCTTTGACCGAAGCAATTCCACCAAATATTACCTTGTTAGTTTTTGACCGAAGTAAGATTATCATAATCAAGGGTTTTTTTTCCCTCGTGATCAAATCATTGTGTTCATCAATATTACGATTATATACTCGCTATTGTCGTGTTAGCACTATACCTCACTAAACAAATTTGGATATATTATCCTTAGTTAATTTTTATCCAAAACAATTTGGCGCCCACCGTGGGGGCCATTGGTGCTATAATACGTATTATTTCTATCGTTTTCAACCTTTTCATACCTATATCACTATCAATGGCCTCTCAATCAACCTCTGCTTCATCAACTATGCCGTCATCGGTTCCTCTCTCATCAAGGACTCTGCCACCGATGCCTCCGCCAATCACGGGAGCACCACGGCCTGCCGCTGCTGGAAGAAAAACACAGCTGCCAGTCTTCCAGAGCTCAAGAACCACTGCTGCCACCCTGGAGTTTAGTGCTAACAATGATGTTTCATCTATGTTTTCGTAGGTTAAAGCATATATGGAGCAGCAGAACAAGACCAGTCAAAGGATCCTACGTGAGATAGAAGATCTCAGGAAGAATAAGAGGCCAACAGAGGATCACACTCCCCTGATACCTAGGATGCTGGATTTCGCTAGTCCAGGATCCATGGATCAGTTTACTCAAGGATCATGTATCTTTCAACAAGGATCCATGGGTCAACAGATTCAAGGGTCCTCACTATTTCAGCAAGGATTATCTATCCTTCAACCGGGATCCATGGGTCAGCATAATCAAGGATCCTCATATTGTCGGAAAGGATCAGCCATCCTTCCACCAGGATCCTACAGTACCCAACCTCAAGGATCCTTTATCCCGAATCAAGGATCCTTCTTTCCGAATCAAGGATCCTCAGAAGTCCAACATCAACGATCCTCCGAAGTCCATGAAGGAGATATAATCCCCATGCAGACCATAGCTTCTGAAGGACCAACTCCTATCGCCGATTCTTCTTATCCCAACTACTCATCCGGGATGCCGACCTTTACCCAGCAAAGAGGTAACTTGTATGATCTTATATCCTTAGATACTAACCGTGGTCCCATGCAGGATACAGGTATCAACCAGGCTATGGCCAAAGAGCTACAGAAGCTCAAGGATATGATATCCAGTGTTCCCGAGGTGATACGACCAATCCCCGAGATACCCGAGGGAAGCCACGAGTTGTCCAGATTTGCTCCACCTATCTATGATGCTGAAATTCTAAAGCGGTTCCAAACCCCCAACATGAAGACTTACGACGGAACCACTGATCCTGAAGAACATGTGGCACAATACAGAGAGAGGATGGAAATCAACCCTATCCCGTAGAGACTCAAGGAAGCCTTTTTGTGCAAAGGCTTCGGATCCACACTCACAGGATCAGCATTAAAATGGCTGCTAAGTCTTCCTCCTTTCTTAGTTACTTGTTTTTCACATTTAGTTAACTTGTTCAACAGCCAATTCTCTTGTAGTAGGAAATTTGAGAAGTTAACTAGTGATTTATACCGAGTTATCCAACCTAGTGATGAATCCCTAAGGGATTTTGTTACGAGGTTTGGCAGGGAAGCTCTAGAAATCCCTAATCTTGACATGGCTACAGCTGTTGAAGGATTTAATATGGGACTTCAGAAGGGCTCCCCCTTTTATAATGAAGTAAGAAACAGGGCACTTAGATTCATACGTTTGGAAGATGACAGGTGGATCCAGGATCGTCTGGGGAGTCAAACAAATAAAGAATCCTCTGACAAGAAGCAAGGATTCTCATTCAAGAACAACAACTCGAAGCCCTACTCCAAATTCAACAACCAAAACGCCAGAGCTGTTGAAGAGGGGGATGATGATGAGGACTACCACAGCCTTTCAGAGTACTGTTTCTCCGTAGATACCCATGGTTTAATTTGTGCCATGAAGGATCTAGGAGAGAAAGCAAGGTGGCCACGAAAGAACAAGAAGTCAAACACCTTCAAAGACAAGTCTAAGTGGTGTGCTTTCCACGAAGATTTTGGCCACACGACGGATGAGTGCATTGGCTTAAGGATGGAGATCGGATACCTCCTGAGCAAGGGCCACTTCAAAGAGCTTTTGGGAAGAAAGAAATCCAAGATCCAGGATCCTGAAGATCTTCCACAAAAAGCAAAGCCACCACCACCAGACGCTCATGTAATCAACTTCGTCTGTAGAGATTATGACATACTTCAAACTTCTTGTCCTGAAGAAGAGTTCAAGCTAGACGATGAAAGAAGGCCACTCATCCCCACTACTCTAGTAACTGATGAAAGGATATTCTTCAATACGAGCATCCAGGATCCTCACCAGGATGAACTTGATAAACAAACGGTCAATTTCATCTCTGGAGGATCTGACATATGTGGAACATCCTTTTCTGCAGCAAAAAGGCTCGCCAAAGAGATCAAGTTGGACAACGGAGACCGACCAATAGTATCCACCACTTTAACGACAGATAAAAGGATCTTCTTCGATGAAGAAGATAAACTGAACATCTAGGATCCTCACTATGACGGTTTAATTATTACTTTATTTATCGCTAACCACTATGTACGCATGATCCTGGTGGACGGTGGAAGCTCAGTCAACATTATCCAGCACGATTTTCTCAAGAAAATGAACATTCCAGATTCCGAGATTGTCCCAAGAACATCAGTGCTAGTCGGATTCAGCGGAGAAACCAAGAAAACATTGGGGGACATCAACTTACCAATTTATATAGAAGGGTTAAATTCATATAAAAAATTATGTGTTATTGATAACTTTTCTTGTTGTAATGTCATTTTAGGTAGGCCTTGGCTACATGGAATGAAGGTGGTGGCCTCAACTTACCACCAATGCATCAAACTACCTACCCCATGGGGAATTGTGAAGATAATTGGTGATCAGAGGCCAGGAATTATTATTCCTCATCAATGAAGCCAAGCAGACTATAGCATAGCAACCACAACAACATCCTAGGGACATGCTGGAAGCCCGGGAGAAAGAATTAAAGGAAGTATCCTTGGACCCCGAGGATCCAGATATAAAGGTGCTCCTAGGATCCAATATCCCCAGTAAGATCGAGGAGGATTTGGTATCCTTCTTAGCACGAAAAAAATCTACCTTTGCCTTCAAACATTCAGATATGATAGGTATTTCAAAGGAGGTAATCACTCATAAACTCGGCCTTGATCTATCTATTAAACCCGTCCATCAGAAGCGAAGGAAATTCGCTCCTGAGAGGACAATATCATACAAGAAGAAGTTGAAAAACTTCTTAGGGCCGGTATGATCAGAGAGGTTCAGTATCCTCGATGGTTGGCTAACGTGGTTGTAGTTTCATAAAAGAATGGAAAGTGGAGGGTATGCGTTGATTTTACAGATTTAAACAAGGCATGTCCCAAGGATCCTTTCCCGTTACCACATATAGACTCCATGGTAGATGCAACGGCAGGACATGAAATGCTTACCTTCATAGATGCTTCCTCTGGATTTCAATAAATTCAGATGGAACCATCTGATCAGGAGGATACTGCATTCATGAGTCCTACCGGCATATATTGTTATATTTCTATGCCATTTGGAGTAAGGAATGCAGGGGCAACATTCCAAAGACTGGTCAACATGATGTTCAAGGATCAGCTAGGCAAAACCATGGAAGTCTACATATACGACATGGTGGTGAAATCAAAGAAGGCTAAGGATCACCTCAGAGATCTTGAAGAAGCTTTTAATATCCTTGACCAATATAACATGAAACTGAATCCGTCAAAATGCCACTTTGGTGTTAAGGCTGGAAAGTTTCTGGGGTATATGGTGACTAAAAGAGGAATTGAAGCAAGCCCAGAACAGATTGAAGCTATCATCAACCTAAAGTCACCTGCAAACGCCAAGGATGTCCAAAGACTAACGGGAAGAATAGCTGCACTCAACCGATTCATCTCAAGATCCTCTGAGAAATGCAAAAACTTCTATGATATTCTTAGAAAGAAAAGAAGTTTGAATGGACAGAAAAGCATGAGACTGCGCTTAAATCCTTGAAGGATTACTTATCCTCAGCTCCATCCCTGATGAAGCCTGCGGATGGAGAATCCTTATATTTCTACCTAGCAGTTTTAGGTAATGTAGTGAGTGCCGTTCTCGTCAAGGATCATGAAGGTGAACAACACCCTGTATATTATGTAAGTAAGAGTTTGTTAGATGCAGAAGCCAGGTACTCTCACATTGAAAATTTATTCTTGCTTTAATTATGGCTTCTACTAAATTAAGACATTATTTTGAGACTCATACTATTATTTTGAAAACTAATTATCCTGTTAAGAATGTTCTTAGAAAGCCAGAATTGTCAGGTAGAATGGCTAAGTGGGCTGTAAAATTGAGTGCATACGACATTCAGTATGAGCCTAGGACAACTATCAAGTCATAGGCCCTCGCAGACTTTATGGCTGATTTCAGCAGTGACATGCATAAAGAAGCCGACCTAGAGGTTCAGCAACTAGATATAACCAAGGATCCTTGGATCCTCTTCACAGATTGAGCATCCAACGTAAGAGGAATGGGATTGGGCATACTACTGAAATCGCCATAGGGGGACATAATACCCCAGTCCATTGCATGTGCATTTCAAGCTACCAACAATGAGGTAGAATACGAAGCACTCATAGCAGGTTTACTTTTAGCCAAAAGTATAAGGATCAGGTATCTTCAAGTTTATATGGATTCTTTACTCATTACTAACCACTTTAACGGTTCTTATACCGTAAAAGGTGAAAATATGATCAAATATTTTGAAATTGTGAAGGAATTAGCAAAATCCTTCGAAATGTTTAGTATAGTACAGGTACCAAGAGAGGAAAATGGTGGGGCAGACGCCTTAGCAAATTTAGCCTCATCCCTAAAAATCCTAGAAGATACGAAGATCCTAACTATTCACATATTCTCGCCAGCAATAGGAGAGCAAGAAGTTGGGGAAATAACAAGTGATAAGCAGATCGTACTTTGGGATCCATTATCTTCAGACAATCAAGGATCCTGGATCCTTCCAATCAAAAAGTACATTCAAATTGGAGAAATCCCAGCTACGGAGAATCCGAAATCCTTCAAACTCAAGGTATCACAATATTTTTTATTAGATGATATGCTATACAGAAAATCTCTTGCAGGTCCATACTTGAGATGCATTGAGGATCCTGAAATCCAAGAAGTACTTAAAGACTTTCACGAAGGAGATTGCGGCAACCACACAGGAGGAAGAACATTATTCTCCAGGATACTTAGAACTGGGTACTTCTGGCCGACAATGAAAAAGGATGCAGTAGAGTATTCGAAGAAGTGTGATGCCTGCCAAAGGCATGCAAATATCCTTCATCAACCAGTAGAACCAATGTATCCTATGTCCTCTTCATGGCCTTTCATGAAATCGGGAATGGACATTGTTGGGAAGCTGCCAAAGGCACCAGGTGGAAAGGTCTTTATGCTCGCCATGACGGACTATTTCTCTAAATGGATTGAAGCAAAAGCATTCGTACAAGTCCGAGAAAGGGAAGTTATATCTTTTATCAAAAGGAATATTATAACTAGATTTGGTATTCCTTCTGAGATTATATGTGATAATGGTTCCCAATTTATTGGGAAAAGAACAACTAACTTTTGTGACAGCTGGGGCATAAAGATGATTACTTCAACACCAGTGCATCCTCAAGCTAATGGTCAAGCAGAGTCTAGCAACAAAATCATCATCAACAATTTAAAGAAGAAGCTAGGATCCAAGAAGGGAAAGTGGGCCGAGGAACTACCATATGTTCTTTGGGCCGACAGGACAACACCCAAGAATGCAACAGGCCAGACACCTTTTTCGTTGGTATTTGGATCAGAAGAAGTAATCCCAACAGAGATGGTGGTTCCTACAGCAAGAACGAGCATCCGTGATCCTGAAGCCAATAAAGAAATACTTCTTGAAGACTTGGATACTATTGAAGAACTCAGAGACCTAGCCAAGATCAGAATGGGAGCTTATCAACAAAGGGTAGCTGGGGCATACAACAAGAATATAAGGATCAGAAGATTTCAAGAAGGAGATTTAGTTTTGAGGAAAGCCTTCCAAAATACTACCAATCCGGCTGATGGGAAGTTAGCACCCAAATGGGAAGGACCTTATCATATCGAGTCAGAGGCAGGAAAAGGGGCATATCATTGCTCATAATGGAGGGCAATAGATTACCAAGAGCATGGAATGCTGTCCACCTCAAGAAGTAATTTTTCTGATCAGGATCCAATATCCTGAGAGGATATATTATCCTTAAAGGATCAAGGATCCCTAAAATTGGTAATATCTATCCGATTACTTATCCTTTTCAATTTCTTATTATTAATTTAAGGATAACGCATTCTTAATATTTTGTTCCTTCCAAGTTTTAAATATCAATGCAGGATATTATTAAGATGTGTAATGATCAAGAGGTTGGCCACCTCTCCTTTACATTCAAGGTACTATACTATTTCCCTTGGCCTAGCCCACGTTTGGATATGATCCCTGATGGTCATATCCTTTAAGGTTTAAAGGTTTTCACCTTTCTTATAAATAGAGTTTCTACACTCTCGCCTGGAGCGCACGCTATCCAGCGTATAGACCGGGGAAGCGGGACCGGTACACGCTTAGTGGCTGACAATTTCGTTGTTTTTGGCTATATGGAGGATCCTACGAATTATGGTAGACGTACCATACCACCGGTTTATAACGTTTTCACGTTATCTTAAGACAAAGGTTTCTAACATTTTCATGTTAGCTAAGGTTTATAACGTTCAGGCTAGTCCCCAGTTTTGGGCTTGTCCCCAGTTTTGGGCTATTCCCTAGTTTTGGGCTTGTCCCCAGTTTTGGGCTAGTCCCCAGTTTAGGGCTTGTCCCCAGTTCACGGCGTCGTCCCCAGTACACGGGCTTGTGCCCAGTTGCACTGGCTTGTCCCCAGTTTATTATTTGGGCTTATCCCCAGCTTAATGGGTTTAATCCCACTAACACTATAAGTTGTTTGCAACAGATTATCTAAGTTCATTATGAGGATCAAAATTCTAAGGATCCAGAGTCCTAAAGTTATTCCTTCAAGGATCACTAAGAGTTCAGTACTTATGGTAACATAGGTCTACCTAGACCCTCTGGTATGGTCTCTGTTAATAAATTTATGTATTATCTTAGTTGCAATAATTTGGTTATTTCAAGTTAGAGGGTTATTCCTTTGAAGATATTTTGTTACTAAAATTTTTTACCTATTTTTAAGGATACCTTATCCAAAAACTTGTCCTTTAAGGATATGCTATTGTATAACTTTTATCATCTTTTAAGGATACTTTATCCTAGAGCTTGTCTTTTAAGAATATTCTATCCTATGTAATTTTCAAAAGGATCTTATATCCTAAAATCTCTTAATCAAGATTATTTTTCAAAACTCTCAATAATGCTAAAGTTATATCTAACAAACTTTTGAAAATAAATAGGCAAATAGTCAAAAGATTTATATCAATTAAAATAAGCCACCAGGACTTTATTCAAAATTCTTAACCCGGACTTCACCATGCAAAAGATGGACCATCCATCCGGGTTAAGGGAGTTCTACTAACTGTTCATGAGTGCAGGAAAATTAAAAACAGGGGCAACAAAGGCTTCATCCCCACAAACAGAGGATCCCTCCACCTTTGTCACCCCCGCAAATTGTCTTAAGGGTCATGGATCCTTTATCCTAGTTACTATTGTTATTACAAACCAAGATAATTGTTCAAGAAAACATCAACACAAAATAAAAAGATGGGCTCAGGCCTTGTCTTCTTTATCCTTCATCTCCCACCTACGCTGCATCTTCACCCTCTGCAGCACCTTCTCCCTCACCAGCTTCAACCACCTCCTTGACGCCACTAGTCCCAGCCTCATTTTCCTCAGCCATCTCCTCATCATCTTCACCGCCAAGAGCTTCCAGGGCAGACTTCCATTTGTTCACGTCCCAGGTCGCCTTATCGAAAGCAGAGTCGCTGGCTTCCTTTGCCATCTTGATTTGTGCTTGGAAGACCGACCTAGTGGCCCACATCTTGGCCTCCTCAGTAGCCTGCTTCACAGCTTCCTGGTGCTGGGTCTCCGCTAAGGATAGCTGATCCTCCAACTGCTTTTTGTCCTTGGAAATTTGGGTCATGGCCTTATCCTTGGAAACCAAGGCCTTCTCTAGTCCTGACAGCTTCTCTCTCATCTGACTGATAATCTTTTCATAATGCTCTTTGAAAGGATTTATAGCCTATCATCAACAAAGAAGTATAAGTTACAAGGATATTGGATCCTTAAAAGCGATATCACAGGATAAGGGATAGTTTCATTCAGGACCGTATCGTAGTGAGTCTCGGGATCGGAGGACCTTTTCCTCTTAGATGCGGCAGACTTGGCTCTGGTCGTAGCAGTCTTAGGCCCAGAACTTGTTGCTGCTTTCGAGGCTTCTTTCTTAATGTCCGGAGAGGTGACCATGCAATCAATATCTTCCAATGAAAACCTGCTAGCTGACTTCTGAGATTTCTTGGCGTCTGAAAAGGAAAAAGTTAACAGATAAGTTTTCTTATTCTAATTTCATTTATCTTAAAATTATTGACTTACTTGACATGTTGGAACTTGAAGAGATATCACAAAAAGCTTCCACAAAACGTGCTTGAAAAGTTCTAACCTCGGTATCCAGTGCTAGGAATCGTTTTGTCTTTTCTTCTGTGCCAGGTAACTTGCCCAAAGAAGCAAAGTTGTCAACTGCAAACAAAAAGGAAAATTCAGAATTAAAGTTAAAGCATCAAGGATCCTGCTATTTCTTAAGGATCCAGAATCCTACCCTTTCTAACCCATTTTGAAGGAAGTTCAATCCCTCCTGGTATTGAGTCACGTTTTACAAAGAAAAACTGATTCCTCCACAAGGAATCATTTAAAGTGGCTTTTAGTATTGGGTGAGGTTGTCGAGGCTTGGAGTTGAAGATAAATCTGGCAGGACCGTGGGTAGTAAGGGTGTACAGATGTGATAACTCTGGAAGACCAAAATCAATCTCTTGCTCTTCGATGATTCTCTCGATAGTGATAAGGACCCTCCAAACCATAGGCATAGCCTGTATATAGGATATACCGGTGGAATCGAAGAAACTCTGAGTGAAAGGAGGAAAAGGATACTTGTAGCCGATCAGGAAGGGAGTTGCCGGAAAACACACCCAGACTTTGGAATATACATCGCACCGGACGCTGGATTAGAAAAGTCAGAATAGGGCTTTCAGAGGGAACAACTAGTGGAACTCATCTATCTCGGGATCTGTGAGTTTACAAATCTCGGTAGACGGGTTGGCTATGTGACATTGTGGTTTCATTTCTGACAACTCGGAGTCATCGGAAAGTTGTTCAGAAGGATTAGAGGGAGACAAAGAAGAAGAAGTTGAAGCAATATACATCGTTAAAGAAAATAAGAAAGGTAAAGGAAGGATACCTCATACGTCGGATGGAGGTATGATTATAACCAAGATATAGGGCGGCATATATAGACGGTTATTATTAACTCGGGGGCTAAATGGTAAATATTTCTAGCAAAGCTGTCCCATCTATCAGTTTTCGCAGTAAGTTTGAATTTCAAAATGACAGCTGTGTTCCACCAACACCCGCCATTTTGGGGGCAATTGTTAGGGCATGACTTTTTTGCTGAGGATCCTTAATCCTTAACTATCTTATGGATAGATTATCCTTGAGATATGTATCAGGTTATAAAGAATCAATGATCTCGGTATTATTTGTTTACTAATGATTGCGTTTAGTATGGTGATGTGTTAGACAGGTATAACAATCTTAAGGCGTGCTTGCATCAATTATCCTCATTGAGTATTCTCTAGCTGGAATATGGATCCAGGATCGTCATTGAACTTAGCTAGTAAAGGAAGACTTCGTGAAGATTGATGTTTAATTATCAACAACGGCTCTTAGACTTGTTCTTCCACTTATTTCGCTACTGGACTCTTATGGCACGTGGTCAAAGTAACGAGGAGCGGCTAGTGGAGAACTTGCGGATTATTAGGAATTGTTGTTAATAATATTTTCTTTATAAACTGAGTTGGGATCAACATTAGAACACACACAAACTCACGTATTCTAGCTGCTAAGATATTTTGTATTCACACATAGCATTCGTTGATCAACAACTCCACAACACTTGTAACCACCTTTAATCATTAATATAGTCGACGGTGATAGTTTTCACCGTCCGGGGGTTTTTTGTGCTGGAGGTTATAATAATCACATACCATCCGACCAAAGATTACCTTGTTAATCTTTGACCGAATCAATTCGACCGAAGATTACCTTGTTAGATTTTGACCGAAGTAAGATTATCATAATCAAGGGTTTTTTCCCTTGTGATCAAATCATTGTGTTCATCAATATTACGATTATATACTCGCTATTGTCGTGTTAGCACTATACCTCACTAAACAGATTTGGATATATTATCCTTAGTCAATTTTTATCCAAAACAAACACAATAATAAACAACCTTGAATCTATGGAGTTTGAGAGAGAATTGGGAGTTGTAGCTGGGGAAAATGAAGGGAAATGGTGGTGTATATATAGGTAATGTTGGTGGTCAAATATGGGTGTGAGACACAAGAGTTTTCATGCAAAAAGGGTCAAAACAAAGCACAAAACAACAAACAAACGGGCTGCTGATAGGGTTGATTATCAGACAAAAAATCGCGACCATAGGGAACATCCCCCGTCGCGTGGCGCGATGGGGTTGATTACCTGACATTCCAAACTTTCAAACATGGTAGATTTAGCCCCTGTACTTTGTTTTAAGTGATTTTTACGCGTTTTAAGGACCGAAAGGATGTTTTCAAGACCCAACAAGTGTAAAACAATATTGTAACATAAAATCAATCATTTTGATTATATCCAAGGTTTCGGTTTAAAAAACGGGTCGGTTTACATGATAAAAACTTACAAAACGAAACCCGAAATTGACGAACGTCACAGGACATGCCATGCTTGCTGACAAAACAACCGAATGGCAACTTTGGTTATGGCATCGGCGACTTGGTCATCCTTCTTTTGCCTATCTTAAAATTTTGTTTCCTAGTCTTTTTTTAATAACTCCATTCATGAGAAATGTGAAACCTGCATTCTTGCAAAAAAACATAGGGTCTCATTTAATCAAAGTAATACTAGAGTTGAGTGTGTTTTTTTTGTTAATCCATTCGGATGTTTGGGGTTCAGCACCAATTCGACTAATAGTCTTTTCATATACTTTGTTTTATTTGTGGATGATTTATCAAGAATGAATAGGGTATACTTCATGAAACATAAGTCTGAAGTGCCATAAATATTTTTTTGCTTTTACAAAATGATTTTGACTCAATGATGTGTGTCTAATGATGCTCTTTCTAAATAACTCACAACTAAGCTTTAAATTTATAAAACGAAAATATTAACGAATCCACACACAACCGGCAAGTGTACCGATCAAAAATAGTATACACCTAAGGAAGTCCGAGTATCGAACACAAGGACACGTGAAAACGTTCTTAATACTTAATCCTAACCAAGACTCACCTACGAATAATACATTTTAAATGATTCTTAATTATTAACTATTTGACCTAACTTACTTTAACTAACTTAAAAGACTTAACCTAAGAAGACTAGACAAAACTTTGAGTATGAGACTTATCAATGGAGAAAACGTCTACCTAGGTAAGAATCCTATTGAAGGTATAATAAGCTAATGGATTGAATAAACTCACGACACCGGTATCTAAGGATGACACAACTAAGGCTCGTTCATGAAAGCTAGATCACCTCTCGGTCTCACTAACAAATCCTAACTTACACTCAGTTGATTTTAAGAACAAACCGGGGTATGAATTGCTAAAGTGTTCTAATGCCGACTCTCATCTCGGTCTCACCGACACACTATTCTAATGAAGAAGAATACTACGCAACCAAGGATAGATGAACCATTTAGTTTAACTTAAACTAGGTCAACTAATCGCTCACAATCTTAAACCCGACAAGAACCGAACCCTCTCTCCCCCAATCCTAATCCTAACAAGTAAAAGCTATGAGATGACATTACTTCCTATCACCTCTCGGTCTCTAAGAAGGTGCCTACCCACTGATTTTAACTAATTAACATACCGAACTAAACCCTACGGTTGTACTTCCCGCAAACAATCTCTAAACACAAAGTAAAGAGTTCAAACAAGCCAAAATCAATCAAAACCGATTCAATCAATCAAAGCAAGAGGTAATTGAGTATAATTAATCAAATCACAGCCACTAAACACAACCTAATTCAATATTAAACCAAACTTTCATCAACAATTCAAGTCATGATGATCAACAATCCATATTACTTACTAAAAGCTAACAATATTCATCTGACCTAGGTAAAACTAACTAGTTTAGCCTAACATGATTTTTGTACAGCAGCTAATACTTAAAGTAAACATCATAAAACTCAACATAAACATAATTAAACTCATTCAATGATTAAGATCAATCAAGCACAAGTCAAACTTCAATTCAATTGCAAAACTATTCAAGTAAAAGATTAAAATCAACAAGTTATGTATCTTGAACAAAAACACAAAATTTATGAGAGTAATACTTAAGATTAGGGCTAAGTTTAGTGATGAGAAACCACCCTAGCTGCTGTCCACAACCTTCTCTAATGATCTTATTCTTCCTCTAGCCGCCACAAGCTTCAAAAACACTTTTTTCTTTCTTCTCTTGGCTGTAAATTGCGATCGAACTAGGGGGGGCTGCTGATTTCGGGATATATGGCTGGTCTCAGGGTTTTTTTCTTGTTAATTAACTTAATATATTATCATGTAAGGCTTTAATCTTGTGGGCTTGGGCCGGACCTTGAGTTTTAGTCTTCAAAATTGATCAAAAAGGCCCCTAGAGTCTTCAAACTTTACTCTTTTCTCCATTAAAACTTAAAACCTACAATTAATATTCAATCTTTGTTAGATCATGCAAAAACCATCCATAACTCTTATTTATTAAATGATTAAGCAGTTAAAACATGATAAAAAGTTACGTAAGGTAAGTGTGTTCTACAACACATCACTCAATTTGGTAAAAAAAATACATATCCTCCATTCTGATAACGGAACAGAATTCGTCAACCAAACAATGCAAAAAAATTTCAAAGAAATTGGTCTTATCCATCAAACCACTTGTCCTAACACCCGACAACAAAACGGCACCTCAGAACATAAAAACCGTACGCTACTCGAAAAAACTCGTGCTATTATGATTGAATCTAGAGTCCCTCAATCTCTTTGGCCAGAAGCTCTTGCTATAGCTACATATCTTGCAAATCGTCTCCCAACCCAAATTCTAGGAAATAAAACTCCATTGCAAATGTTTGCCACTCAATTAAAGATTCCGTCTGCTATGACTTTACCGCCTCGTATGTTTGATTTTTCGGTGTTTGTTCATATCCCCAAGACTAGTTGAAATAAACTTACTCTGTGTGTAGAAAAGTGTATCTTTGTTGGGTACGGTGTCCACCAAATGGGATATCGATGCTACAATCCGGTTACTCGACGAGTCCATGTCACCATGGATTGTGACTTCTTAGAATCTGATTACTTTTATGACCACCAATCTCATGCTCAGGGTGAGAAAGTAAGTGAATCACCCGATTGGCTGCTATATGAAAGTTTCCCTCAGGATGTTCCAACAGAGTTGGTAGATGGCGCCACCGAACTCGCTTCTTCCAACATAGAAGAGGCTGCCGAGGTAGCTTACACCACCAATGATTCTTCTGAAGACGATGTCCGACAAGAGATAAATGCCACTAATATAGCCGAAGAAATTGTCTAACAAGAGGTAAACAATTTACAATGTCATAATTCACCAAATTCTACTAATCATGACATTTCAGGGAGTCCAGTCAATGAACCTGAAACTTCGGTTCTTCATCCAAGAAAAAATAGAGGGGTTCCTCCTATGGGGTATTCACCGGAAACGTTCCTCGCTCTTCTATGTATCCGCTAAATACTAACAGGGAAAGAATGGCTAAGTTTGCAAAGGCTTTTTCAGCTACTATCCTCTCTGAAAAAATTCCTAATACAGCTTAAGAAGCTAAGAAGATGACCGAATGGCATGAGGCAATGAACACCGAAATGGAAGCTCTAAAAAGAAATGGCACGTGGGAGAAGTGTATGTTACCGCAAGGGAAGAAACCACTCGGGTGTAGACGGGTATTTAATATAAAATATAAATCCGATGGCACCATTGAGCGACACAAGGCAAGATTGGTTGCCAAAGGATATACACAAACATATGGAATTGACTACTCCGAAGGTTGCAAAAATTGACACTATCAGAGTTTTATTTTCAATAGCGGTAAACAAATATTAGCCACTTCATCAATTTGATGCAAAGAATGCTTTATCACATGGAGACTTGAAAGAAGAGGTGTATATGGAAGCCCCACCAGGGTTCAAGAAAATGAGGTATGTAAACTAAAGAAGGCATTATATGGGCTCAAAAAATCTTCGCGTGCATGGCTTGGGAGGTTTACAATGGAAATGAAACAATATGGCTACCAACAGAGTAATGGGGATCATATCTTGTTCTACAAAAGGAGAGGAGAACTGGTCACTTGTCTTATAATATATGTCGACGACATGATTATAACCGGGAGTGACAAAGAAGAAATTAGCTTGCTTCGGAAAAACCTCTTCAAAGAGTTCGAAATGAAAGACCTTGGGGGATTGAAGTATTTCCTAGGGATCGAGGTCCTTAGGTCAAGAAAAGGGATATATATCTCCCAACGAAAATATATATTGGATTTATTAGCTGAAGTTGGCATGGTGGATTTCAAACCAAATGGTACTCCCATGGTTGTGAATCAAAAACTAAAAATAATTGAAGGCTCCAAACCAGCGAGTAAAGAAAGGTACAAAAGGTTGGTGGGAAAATTGATTTACTTGGCTCACACTCGACCCGACATTGCATATGTGGTGGGAGTAGTTAGTCAATTCATGCACCATCCTCAAGAAGACCATATGGAGGCAGTAATGAGGATTATTCGATATCTCAAGGGCACACCAGGAAGAGGCATGTTTTCAAGAAAAACGGACACCTAGATGTCGAAGTATTCACAGATTTTGATTGGGGAGGCAATCCTAACGACAAGCAATCAACTGCCAGCTACTATACTCTTCTTGGAGGTAACTTGGTGACTTGGAGGAGTAAGATATAGAAAGTAGTATCACTGTCAAGTGTTGAATCAGAATTTAGGGGAATTGTTAAGGGTAATACCGAGATACTTTGGTTAAAGAGATAATGAAAGAAATTGGATTCCCTCTAAAGTGTCCAACTCAGTTAATGTGCGATAATAAAGCTGTGATTAAGATTTCAGGGAACCCGGTATAACATGATAGAACAAAGCACGTTGAAATAGATAGGCACTTCATAAAAAAAAATGAAGATGGCACGGTTGAACTTCCGTTTGTTTGGTCCGAAGACCAACTAGCGGATATCCTGACAAAAGCGGTTGCTGCAAGAACATTTGAATCAATTTTATCCAAGTTGAGTATTGGAAATCCCACTACACAACTTGAGGGGGAGTGTTAGAATATTCGACAAAATTGGAAAGCTTAAATTATGGAGCAACAGTTGAGGTCATATATTGACCACTATAATTAGAGACTTCACAGGTTGTCCATAATCTTCTCCCTATCAATCGGTTTATTGAGTTTCCTTGTATAGGTCTCTAAGTTCATTATATATTGTGTATGATTGTTTCTTTGTAATATACTTGAAAAATATAATAAAAAAAAATCCTTTGAACACTCTACCATTAAGCCACATCCAGTTTATTTATAAATATATTTTAACTTTTAAAAGAATAATTAATAGTAATTTTAATTCTATCTCAAATGTTTTTTATCCTGTAAAATAATTTTCACACAAAAATTTCTTTTCCCTGCCTTGAAGAGAGTGCAATCCCTAAATTCCTAATTTCCTTTCCTCCTGAAAGTTGAAACCGTAGGCATTAGCAACTGTCGAATGACTCTTACAATCTATATGCATTTTCGCAAATCACATTCAAATTCTGATTGCAAGTCACATTCAGATTATCTTCAAGACGCCTTATAGTCACGATACAAAAATCAGTTGACTTCTGGTAAGTTATGTCTCGTAACCTTCATATTTTTATGTTGATTTTTGTTATGAACTTGAAAACACTGACCATCAAGCTAAACTGTCTACTTATTTAGGACTAGGGTTTCTAATTACTAGTGATTTAATTCCATTTTATGAAAGATTTATCATTCTTTAATTTCGATACATGCTCTTGTGGCGGGTTCAAGGGATTTCCTTACAGATTTCATCAGGAAACAATTTATGGTGGTGCTAAGGTATGGTAGTATTAAACCTCTTGCATAGATATTTTTAGGTTTTGTATTTGATTCATGTTTTTTCGTTCTTTTATTATTGGTTTTCTATAAGTTCATGTATATGGTTTTGTATATGTCTATTAGGATCAGTTATGTGTATATTTGTTGTTGTACGTATATTTATAGATTTGCAACTTGTATATGTTTGAGGTTGTTATATTATGCTTACACTTGCATACTTACTACTTACTAGATTTGAAGATGCACACTAAATGCTCGATGAAATGCTTCAACCAAACTAAAATTTTAATTATAATATCTAAAATGGTTAGCTTCCTTGGAATACTTATTCGTGTTTTGCTAGAATTTTGGCTGTTGTTTTATTTGATGATATTTTTTGTAATTATGGAATTGGTTATTGCAATATGGATGGAACTATCAAATATTTGCTACTTCAACATTGTTATTTGTTGGTGATAAAGGAGATGAGAAATATACGGATCTAACCGGAGAAAACTAACAACTTCATTTGAACACTGATAAATTTAGAAAATGTATGATGATATTGAACAATCCTCTATTAACATGGGCTATAAAGAATTGAAATACGCATAGCAAATACGACGGCTGTAATCTACATAAGAAATCAGTTAAACTTAATGCAATGAAGTATATATAAAAATACGGGTGCGAACAAGTCTAGCTGAACCCCGACTCGACTAGGCTTAAGCTTGGCTTGTTTTGACTTATGAGAGCTCCAGTTCGGGTCGTTTTGAGCTCCTTTTCTAAAACTCGAGGTGGGCTTGTAAGTTATTTTTTCAAGCTTGGGCTTGGCTTATTTATTATTTATTAATTATATTATATAGGCTTGACTATTTTAATATATTTTGAGAAAAATCTTAAACGAGCCTAAGCTTTGCTCGAGTTCGTGTAGTATCTTAAACAAACTGAAGCTTGGCTCACGCTTGAGTGTGCACTATGAATATAATACATAGAAGTCTAAAAGGAAAAAAACCATAAAAATACACAAGCCTCGTTAAGGCTCAACGAGCCTAAATGAGGTTATCAATCAAAGCTCGAGCTCGGGATTGATAACTAAATCAGCTTTGTTTGAGGCTTGGCGGGTTTGGCTTGTTTTGAGCGTTTTATCGATCTGAGCTCAAGTAGCTCGCAAGGAACTCGACTCAATTGCACCCCTATATACCAAGTATAGTACCCACCTAAATGACAATCATAATACTAATTACGAAAAAATTTTCGGTTTGGTTTGTGCAGCAGAATAATACCTACTGATGAAATCACAGGCATACAGGCAAATTACTATCTATGGTTCGGTTCATGTGATCATTCTAGTTAGAGTTCGTTATCATCACGCATGTTGTTTGTAACTTTATCCTTTGTGCTCATAGAAAGTGTATGTTAATAATTATCAAGTTCATAATTGATGGTTTTTGTATTCAATAGGCAGCAGAGGGGAAGAAGCACTGCACCTAGGAATTAACAACACTAAAACTTTGTTATAAAATATCCCTTTCTTTTGCTAGGTTGTTTTTCAGAAATGCCGTTAACAATGTGATCCATCTGAAGTTGTGTTCAATCAGATTTGACCAAGATTCAGTTGGTCTGTTCTTATCGTTGGTGTGATTATCTAACTTAATCACCATTTGGTTCCTGTCTTGACCTGTAAGTCACCCCTAGCAAAGTGTTTGTTGTAAATAGTAGATATATTTTATTTTAGTTATGCAATAATCTGAAGCCTACATCAACTTAAACTCATATGGTATAATTCATATGCAATTGGTTAATGCTTATATGCTCTAATTTGTTTGTTACTTACTTTGGTCTTTAGATAGTTTAGTTATATATTGAGGAAAAAACCTACAGTTGTTTATGACATATTGGTGTTTAAATAAATAGAATTCTATGGTTAGTTTATGAATTTAATATAAAAGTAGGATAAGGAAAGTGTGTCCAGTATAGATGGCTAACACCTAGTTCCTCATGTTTTTCTTTCTCTTTATTTTTTATTTCTTTTTTAGTTTTATAATTAAAAACTAAAATGGTCATACCCAACTCATGAAATGGATGAACCCACAAAACACATGCATAACATGAAAGGATACTCATAATTGAGTTGGTTCTTGGACTTGTAACGGGTCGGTTCAGTTTGATCATCGACCCGTGAACATGCCTAGCTACTAGTGGTTCTCTTCGATCTGATCTTGTTGATGATATATCTATTTGGAGTAGTTTGTGTGGTCTAATACTATTGTTTCGTGTTGTAGTTTGGATCTGAATATGTTAGTCAATTCTGATGCTCCTTGTGAGGTTATATTGGCTTTTAACAAACTCAATACATAATGGTATTGTCTGTTGTCTTATAGTGCTTGATACAGTTGTTTGCATGCTGTTTGACATTAATTTTGTTATGGTATATATTTAGCTTTAGAAATGGAGAGATGTGAGATACTGTCTGTGGGTCATCTTTTACAGCTTCCACTGTAGGACCACCCTGAAGTTCTGTGTTGACGACTGGAAACACATTGAATGGTTTGAAGAGTTCATTATAATTAAATAACCAGTCCGCACCGACACGAGCATCAGTCTCATTTTCTTCCAACCAACGAACCTCATAGGACTCTAGAATCTGCTTGGTTGACTTAGTGTAGACTCTGTAAGCTGTGTTGCCCCCATAACCAACAAAATAACAATTAACAAGCATCAGCTGTGGCCCCAAATTTTGGAGTAGACTCGTGATTCAGCAAAGTGCAAGGACAACCAAATGCTCTGAAGTATGCAACAGTAGGTTTGTGACCATAGACAATCTCATATGGAGTTTTCATCTTGGACTTGTTGATTATCACCCGATTATGAACATAACAGGCCGTATTAACAGCTTCTGCCCAGAAGAACAAGGGCAGCTTAGAATCACACAACAGCGTCCTTGCTGCTTCTTCTTTTAGCCACACCATTTTGTTGTGTTGTCCGCACTGAGCTGTACTGACATGGACTGCTGCTTCTTCAAATAAGAACAATGATCTGTTTAACCAACTGCAAAGGGCGATTTAATTTTAGAAAAATTGGTCTTAGATATAGTTATCACCAAATGAAAAATCCAAGAGGAGGACGTTGCAACAACAGCGTTTTGGATTCGCTACGGCCATTATGAATTCTTAGTTATGCCTTTCGGGCTAACAAATGCGCCGGCAGCATTCATGGAACTCATGAACCAAGTCTGTAAACTTTATTTAGACAAATTTGTCATCACATTCATTGATGATATTTTGATATATTCGCAACGTAAAGAAGAGCACGAACGACGGTTAAGGAAAATTGTGGAAGTGTTAAAGCAAGAGGAGCTATACGCGAAGTTTTCGAAATGTGATTTTGAATAAAGAAGGCATAATCCCTTGGTCATGTTGTAAAGCAACAAGGATTTCACAAAGATCCAAATAAGATAGAAACCATTAAAATTGTGCCAAGCGCCGATTTTAAGTCTCCCCGATGGAGACGATGGTTTTGTCGCGTATTGTGACGCATCGCGTAGAGGGTTAGGATGCGTGTTGATGCAGAATAATAAGGTTATAGCCTATGCTTCCCGACAGTTAAAAGTACACGAGAAAAATTACACTACTCACGACTTAGAACTGGGAGCGGTTATCTTCGCACTTAAAATCTGGAGACATTATCTCTACGGTACGAAGTGCACCATCTTCACCGATCATAAAAGTTTGCAGCATATATTCGATCAGAAAGAACTGAATATGAGGCAACGAAGATGGGTCGAGTTGTTAAACGATTATGACTGTGACAACCGTTATCACCCCGGCAAGGCTAACGTCGTAGCCAATGCCTTGAGTAGGAAAGATCGGGTTAAGCCATTGCGAGTGCGAGCGCTGGGGATGATAGTCCAGTCGAACCTTTCGGACCTTATTCGAGTCGCTCAACGTGAGGCGTTAAAAGAGGAACAATTGGAAAAGGAGGGATTTCACGGCAATGAGAAGAATTTCGAACAGCGCGTGGACGAAATTCTCTATTTCAAAAATCGGGTTTGGATCCCGACCCTCCATGACCTTCGTGATTTAATCATGGACGAAGCGCATAGATCGAAATATTCCATACATCTGGGATCGGATTTGACTATTGATGATATGAATACCTGAAAGGATTTCATTAATGGCCGAGTTTGGAGAAAGATATGGTTACGTATTTTGGTGAATATTTAAGTTATGCAAGAGATAAGGCTGCACACCAAAAACCCTAGGGAACGCCACAACGACAGAAAATTCGCCAATGATAGTGGGAATAAATTATAATGGGTTTCGGGACTCAAATTCCCAAGATATATCAAAGACACGATGCAATTTGGGTAATCACGGATCGATTAACCAATCCTCGCATTTCATCCCAATCTATGACGATTACCACGATGAATTCTCGCCCAAATTCATGATGGTGAAATGGTATCTTGTCATGGAGTACCATTTTCAATTATCTCAGATCGAAATAGCATCCTACTTCCATTATTGGAAGGCGGGGAAGGAAGCATCGAGAGCTTGAAGCTTTCTATGGGTGAAGTAATTATCACCAATTTGTTAAATTGAAAATGGGCGTCAATCAAGCCATAAGATTTGAATTGATTCGGGAAACAACCAATCGAATTTATAATATTTAAGATGAGTTGAAAGCAGCGCGAGATTGGCAAAGGATTTATGCCTACATTCATAGGAAACCATTGTCATTGGAAAGAGGTGACAAGGAATTTTTAAGGCATCACCTTAGAGAGGTGATATGAGGTTTGCCAAAACCGAAAATAGCTCCTTAATATATTGGACCTCATGAGACTATCTCCATGATTGGTCATTTAGTTTATCGATTAAAGTACTCCAGGGGCTAAGTATTATACATGATGTTTTGCCATGTATACGGATTGAAAAGTACCTAAGCGATGAGGCAACGAAAGTACTAGTAATGGAAGTACTCATAGAAGACATACTTGATATCATAAATAATTCCGTTGAGATAGTAGACGGGAAAACTAAACAGTTTGGACACACCAAGCTTTATTGATTAAGATTAAGTGGAATTCACAGCGAGGACCAGATTATACCTGGTAACGTGAGGGTGAATTCTGAAGGAAAAACCCCCCACCATTCTCTCAGAAGGGAATAGTAGGCGTGTAAAATTTCGAGGACGAAATTTCTTAACGGGGGGAGAATGTAACGATTCCGACGAAACCAGCGATACCCTAACCGGTAGACAATAGTTACGTCATATTTAATGTCGGTTACATGAGTTACCATAGTAATTATACGAGAATACATGGTTCACTGTATTGATCGTACGTGAATATATAATTCATCGTATTGAATATGCGATTAATCGATCGATAGTTATTGAAACCCGAACGAATCGAGGGTTCAATTATAGACGAGATATATGATATTTAGTGATGTTTACGAAGTATTAAAGCTTCGGGATAAGTGAATTAAAGCACAGAAAAAGAATTTCGATTTAATGGTACGTCGGTACATTAAACGAAACCTTTAATACCAGACTGAGCAAGAGATGATCAATCAAGCCGAAAAAGATGCGCGATAATTAATGATATGATGTTTTAAGTTAATAAACGTCATGGTTTAAGTTTTTAAATCGGTTTTATATAAATTTCATTTTTAAGCCGAAAAAACGACCGTTTTAACCTCGTTTTAAGCCGAATTAGACATTTAATCGAAAAACGAACTGAACCAGATTATCCAAAACATTATCCGGATATCCGAAATACAAACATGTGGCCTAGAATAGAGAGGTGGGTCCCACCCCACCCCCCTAAGAGTTCTGATCGGATTGGGGAAAACCCCATAGCCCTTTATTTCTTTTTTTTCATCCAACAAATCAACATCCATCTATTCCTCTCAAGATCATGATCCAAAACCGAGATTTTGTAGCAAGAAAACAAGGTAAAGAATCGAGTTAATCATGTTTCCATCTTCGTTTCTTAAGTTTATTTGCAAGAAAATGAGGTTTCAATGATGAAAACCGATTCTTGCATGATCAAGTGATGTATACGGGTTATACAAGGGATCTTGGTCCAAGAAAGGAATTAAACGAATCAAAAACGAATTTTTACGGTTAAATCTTTGTTTTTGAATCATAACAGAAACCATGAAAGAAATGGCTTGATCGTGAGTGTAACTTGCTTGGTATTGTGGTATGTTGGTTGTAGGTTCTGTATTTAGTGGTAGATAAGGCGGAAAGACGAGTTTGTAGCTTGTAGTGGCGGAAAACGAAAGGTATATTCGGTTTATGTTCGGTTTTGGAGTTTTTGGACAGATTGTTGATGGTTTAGAGTTAGGTCACGAAATTTCACAGGGATGATCTACACATGAAAATATGAGTTCTGTGAATTTTTGGTAATTTTTGGATAAAGGATGAATATTTGGTGAATTTAATGCTCGGTTTTGGCCAAAAATGATGAAAAATAGTTAAATATCATGAAAAATTCTGGAAAATTTCAGATAAGCTTTTTATATCATGAATAAGTCACACACGAAATTTTAGGTCAGTTGGAGAAGTCTAAGTAGGCTTTTCGGTTTAAACGAGTTCTAGGGTTTTCTAGCTCGGTTTTAGTGAAAATGGCATGTAAAGGAAGATTTTGGTTCTGGAAAAATTACAGGGGACTATGTGGATGGCAGGGGACATCCAGGAAAAATTTGGGATTTTTCTAAGATCGTTTGGTATTTACGACATATTTAGTGTTTAAATGGTGTTTAAAAATAGATAAATAAATTTTAATTATAAAACTTAATTCTGGAAATATTTTTATAAAATTCCCCACTGTCAAAAAGTGATTTGTGCAAAATTTCAAGATCCGAGACTAAACGGATAATTATTTGTGCTAAAAAGAAGATAAAAACAAACTTTTAAAGTCTAAAACGCATAAAACGGTAAAGTTCGTCTAAATGAACTGACTGGTGTATAAAAACCCTAAAAATGAACTATTTTCATATAATAGAGTTAAACAAGTATAAATGAATCATCCGAAAGTAATTCGGATGATTTGGGTATTTTTAACCGATTTAACAGTTTCCGGTACGCCAAAGACGGAAACGGGTCCCGCGGCCAATCGGGGCGTCTAAACCGAGCTCTAATTTCACAACTTTAACTAAATTATCAGTCAACAACTATTTTCGGGTCGTGTGTGACCAAACTCATTTTTGGAACGTAAAAACGGATAACCGTGCTAGGCACGCAAAACGGGAAAAACGACTAATAATAATTTTGACCAGTGAACTCTAAACGATATCACAATCTGAGTCCGGAGAAGTGTTTCTGGGTTAACATTGCCCCCAGAACGGGTACAGTGCTGGGTTAACAGTGTCCCCAGATGTACCGGTTAACTTGGTTAAAGTTATATTAATAATGAGTGTATAGTAACGATCGTAGGGATCATATTACAGATTGGACGTGTTAACTGATAATGATTGTTGTTACCTGCTTGCATGTGCTAAGGTGAGTTTCACGAGCCCCTTTTTCTGAATTATTTTCAAATATTTTCCCGGGGTGGAAGCATGTTACTATTGAAATGTTTAAGTACATACTGAACGCATGGATTTGCGTGTATTTATAAATATTTGATTGTACGGGAATCGTACGGAATGGGTACAGTACTGGGTTAACAGTGTCCCCAGATGTCTCTAGAAGTGTTTCTGGGTTAACATTGCCCCTGGAATGGGTACAGTACTGGGTTAACAGTGTCCCCAGATGTCCAAAGAGGTGTTTCTGGGTTAACATTGCCCCCGGAAAGGGTACAGTACTGGGTTAACAGTGTCCCCAGATAATATTATATTATGATATTGATTTATCAAGGTTTACTCAAATTGTGAAACTCACCAACTATTCGTAGTTGACCCGTTTTCTCACATGCTTTTCAGGTACAACTAAGATGAAGTGATTGCTTACGTGCTAAGTGCTTGATGTGTGTAAGATTTGCGTGTGGGATGTTAGGATACATTATATTACATAGAATTATGTATCGTATGGTATGATGTGTGTATCACCTAGACGGTAATGAAATACGAGATAATGTAATTTGAAGTATATTAATGTATTTAGTTTTCTTTATAAACAATGTGGTTGAGATCAGATGTGTCTGTGGCATCCCGTTTACGTTTCCGCTGCGGTTTCAGGGTGTTACAGAAAGAGCCTTTTCATCTTCCTCGACTTTAGGAAAATCATCATCGTCATACAATGCAACATGCTTCATAATAACCTCAGTTGAATTTTCCCTTTGATAAGTGATTCTTTGAGGCCCCCTTACAATACTTCTACAAACTTTGGCATCTTTCATCTTGACATATTTCTCAAAACGAAATTTCCATTCACTAAACCCCTCATGGGACAAAAGACGAGGTATACGAGTGGTGGTCCCCATGATGGAGTTGAGTTCTTGATGGAGTGAAGTGTTTATATAACCATTACCATTAGTTAATTGATCCATTTTTAAATTATTTCACAAGTAATTTCAGTCCAAAAGTCTTATAGTCCAAGCAAGAGGTCTAAATTAAACTAGTCAGGCCCAATCAGAGTTCACAGTTTACTAGGCCGAGAACAGAGTTCACAAAGAGTTAACCGAAAATTGTTGTTGGCCAAGAACCACAAATATTTGACCGAGAGCTGGTCTTGACCGAGATCTTTGACAGACCAACAGAGAACCAAACTTGACCGAGAACTAGAGTCTTTGACCGAGAACTGCGTGTTTGACCGAGAACCAATAATATTGGCCAAGAACCAACAAGATCGGCCGAGAATTACCTTTTTCAACCGAAAACAAACAAACTATGGCCGAAAACAGTGAATATTATTGGTTAATGACCGAGAAACAGTAATTTGAGCCGAGATCTGATTTGATTGAATAATATTGTTACCAAATTTTGTTTCCAAGTTAACCAAATCTCCACCAAAAATTGCTGTTTTTCTTCTTCTCCAATCAGAAACCCGCCGGATCAACGATAAGGCTACCAAACCTTTAATTCTAGAATCATTGATATAACAACAACGAGCCTGAATAGGTCTAAGTCTTTGATACCAATTTTAATTCCCAAATCTATATCACTACAATTATGATATCAATAAACCAAGTATTGGTGCGGAATTCCATTACTCGGTGATTCAAGAACAAAAAATAGCACTAACAAGTAACACAATTATTTCTTCAAAACACACGTATTATTATACGTCGAGTGCTTAAGAACAACGATTACAACCTCGTCTAGTAAACACTTAGATGGCCAAAAACTAACAACTCAATGAACAACCCTAAACCCTATACAAATTGTTCTATATATAGGGAACCAAAACAAGTTAGCCCAATAACCCAATAACAACCAAAAGCCCACCGAGATCCCTTAGGATCTTGGTTTACATACGTGGCCCAAACACATATTACATAATCAGCCCATATACATCTAGACTTAGTACAAACCACTCTAATCTAGGCCTAACAGAGTTGATAAAGGACTGACTGTGATATCAAATACTATCCCGGTAAGACTAACGTGGTTGCTGACGTGCTAAGCCGAAAGAATGAAGAAGTCATTGCAACCGTAAGGTCATACAAGTTAATCATAAACTCAGGTCTCTTTGAAAAGATCATTAAGGTACAAGATGAAGTGCTCATAGACGAAGGGTTAATGATGAACGAGAGAATCTTCGGACAACAAGACAAACTAATGGACAACACTCAAGGTGTAAAAACAGGGTTAGACCGCATGTGGATTCCACGCCATGGAGGTCTTAGAAACTAAATCTTTGATGAAGCTCACAAGTCGAGATACTAAATTCATCCGGGATCCACCAAGATGTATCAAGATCTTATGAGGGACTACTGGTGGCAGGGAATGAAGAATGATGTAGTAGATTATGTCGGTAAGTGCTTAACTTCCTTACAAGTTAAAAAGGAGCACCGGAAGCCTTATGGGAAGATGCAGCTGCTAGAGATACCAGAGTGGAAATGGAAACACATCACAATGGATTTCATAACTAAGCTACCCCGTACAGCTGAACATAATGATACCATTTGGTTGATTGTGGACCATCTAACGAAAAGTGCTCATTTTCTGCCTATACGAGAGGCCATCTCGTCAGAAACATTAGCAAATGTGTTCATAAAGGAAGTTGTGGCTAAGCAGGGGGTGCCGTCATCGATCGTGTCTGATAGAGATACGCGCTTTACTTCGAGATTCTGGAAGAAGTTCCATGAAGCTATAGGAACAAGACTGATCATCAGTACGACATATCATCGTCAAACAGATGGGCAGTCTAAAAGGACTATCCAAATCCTTGAGGATATGCTACGTTCTTGTGTTTTAGACTTTGGAGGAACTTGGGATGATCATCTGCATCAGGCAGAATTCTCCTATAACAGCAACTACCATTCAAGTATTGGTATGCCATCGTTTGAAATGTTGTATGGTAGACGTTGTAGAACCCCGGTATGTTGGGGGAGATCGGTCCAAAAGAGATTGGAAGTCTAGAAGTTGTGCAAGAAACCTCTTCAAAGTTCGATCAGATCAAGGAAATGATGAAAGCTGCTCAAGATCGTCAGAAATCATATGCTGATAAGCGGAGGAGACCAATCGAGTTTAACGTTGATGACAACGTGATGCTCAAGGTCTCACCTTGGAAGGGAATTATTCGTTTAAAAAAAAGAGGGAAGTTGAGTCCAAGGGACATCAGAACATTTAAGATTGTCGATTATGTTGGTGAAGTAGTTAGAGGCTGATTTTCCTGAGGAGTTTGAAGGAATTCATCCTACTTTTCATGTTTCTTACTTGAGAAAATGTTTAGTTGATGACACGTCCCATGTACCGTTGATAGACATTGAGGTTGATGAACAGTTAAATTACATCGAGCAACCAGTTGAGATAGTTGGCCGTAAGGAAAAGCAGCTTCGTCATAAAGTTATTCCGTTAGTGAAAGTAATATGGAAGCATCGTATGGGATCAGATGCTACTTGTGAAGTAGAGGAAGAGATGCGCAAGTTTTACCCATACTTGTTTGGGTAAGAGATAGGTTTCGGGGACGAAACCTCTTTTAAGGAGTGTAGACTTGTAAAATCCTGAATTTTCTAAGAATAATATTTAATATATTATTTAAATATGATGGAAAAGTTTACTAGAGTTAGTAGAGAAATAAAAAAATAATAAAAGTTGAAGGCTAAGTAGGCCAATTAGATGTAATTAAAGATGGACCAAAAAGGAAAGATGGACCTCAGGTCCATTGGCTTAAGGGAGTATAAGTACCCCTTAAACCTTAATCCTTTCCATTTTCATCCATCTTTACACCATAGCCTACACCATCAAAAACACACACTTAAGCCAAACACTCTTTACTCTAGTATATTCAGTGATCTAAGACCAACCGAAGGTAAGAAATGATTTATCTCAGCTATACCGACATTGTAGAACCCGACACCGCAGCCGCGTGATGTCGTACGAGCCGTTTGGATCTAGATCTAGCTTTATTCGGGTGTTTAATCAAAGAAAAACGAGATTAAGGACCACCATAGCTCAGATCTGAACACCACGAAGCCACCTAGTCCGTAGAGGATCAAACCCGTTCAACCATGGCGCTTAACGGCGGCTGACGGCGCCGAAATTGACGAAATACCTTAAAAATGCGTAAAAAGGGGGCTGACCTGCACTTATATGCCGTATAAGTTTATATGCCATATAAGTGCAGCGTATAAGTAGGTAGCGTGTATGTTTAGGCAGCGTGTATGTTAGGGAAGCGCATTAGTATGCAACGGAAAAGTATGAGCTCAGCCATATAAGTATAAGTCACGTGTAAGTATGCAGCGTATATGTTTGCGTGCAACTTGTATGTATGTGGACGTATATGTACGACTTATACATTGTAGAAAGTTATACGCTGGATCTACTTATGTGCCAGTTAGACTTATACACCCATAATAACTTATACGTTAAGGAGAATTATACGCTAAAAGAACTTATGCACCCAAAACTTATACGTCCATTAATGGTTTTAAAATAAACGAAAGATAAACAACACATACGTACTTAAACGATAGACATGGTCTTGTATGAGATATGAAATAATTAATAATGAAAGGTAACGTTTAAAATGAAGATTTGAACTGATTAAATAATTGAACTCCGGTTTTCTGAGGAGGTTTTAGTTAAGACTTATTAATGAAAGACTTATTAACTCCAACCAGGGGCTCTACCCCTTGGACCCCGCTAGGGGCTGCCGCCCCTAGAACCTTGCTGCCAGGGGTGCTGCCCCCGGACCCCCGTAGCTAGGGGTTACAATAACTTAGAAGTATGGTATAGCTAGAAGTAGTTAATTGATACTATGATTGATATACAATTAGTCGTGCATAGCTCAAGAAGGGCATAACAATAAATTCAGAGAGGAACTATTTGCAGGTGAGATTCTAGCCCCATTTCCTTGTTATGTTTTCGGGATGTGTGCATACTCGATGTGATAAGTTAATACACTTACCTTATATGGTAAGTTTATATGATTTATGTATGAATGAATTCTTGACGGTGCGTGAACGATCTTCAGATATTGCATGTACCTCAAGGTGATAGTTTGAAGATTTGATTGTTTATATATGATGTATGAATGATGTATGTATGCTATAGAAAATATAAAGAGTATGTATGAAAGTTAAAACTATGAATATATAGAAATGTATGGTATGGTTGTTTGGAAGAAAGGGAACCGGGCCCTAATAATACTTGAGGAAGAAGGAGACCGGGCACTAATAATACTCGAGGAAGAAGGGAACCAAGCCCTAATAATACTCGTGGAAGAAAGGAACCGGACCCTAATAATATCCGCGGCAGAAAACGGAACCGGACCCTAATAATATTCGAGGAAGTAGGGCGTAATTCTTTTTAAAACGTGTAAGTAAGTAAGGTAAGTATTAAAATATAAAAAGATTGAGAGAAGTAAAGAATGAAAGAAAGAAAGAAGGTATATACTTATGTATGTACAAAAGAAAGATATACATGTAAGTAATATGTACCTTCAGATACCAATGAGTAAGTATGTGAATGTATTTGTAACGATTCCGACGAAACCAGGTATACCCTAACCAGTAGACGTTAGTTACGTCATATGTAATGTCGGGTACATGAGTTACCATGGTAATTGTACGAGAATACATGGTTCATTGTATTGATTGTACGTGAATACATAATTCATGGTATTGAATATGCGATCAATCGATCGATAGTTATTGAAACCCGAATGAATCGAGGGTTTAATTATAGATGAAATATATAATATTTAGCGATGTTTACAAAGTATTAAAGCTTCGGGATAAGTGAATTAAAGCATAGAAAAAGGATTTCGATTTAATGGTACGTCGGTACGTTAAACGAAACCTTTATTACCAAACCGAGCAAGAGACGATCGATCAAGCCGAAAAAGATGCACAATTATTAATACTATGATGTTTTAAGTTAACAAATGTCATGGTTTAAGTTTTTAAATCGGTTTTATATATATTTCGTTTTTAAGCCGAAAAACGACCGTTTTAACCTCGTTTTAAGCCAAATTTAACATTTAACCGAAAAACGAACTGAACCAGATTATCCAAAACATTATCCGGATATCCGATATCCAAATGAGTGGCCAAGAATGAAGAGGTGGGTCCCACCCCACCCCCTCACTACTTCCGGTCGCAACCCCCTCACCCCATTTCATTTTATTTTTCTTTTTTACATGCAATTCCATGTTCTCCCTTTCCTCTCCACAAGATCATGATCCAAAACCGAGCTTTTGTAGCAAGAAAACAAGGTAAAGAATCGAGTTAATCACGTTTCCATCTTCGTTTCTTGAGTTTATTTGCAAGAAAATGAGGTTTCAAAGATGAAAACCGATTCTTGCATGATCAAGTGATGTATACGGGTTATACAAGGGATCTTGGTCCAAGAAAGGAGTTAAACGAATCAAAAACGAATTTTTACGGTTAAATCTTTGTTTTAGTATCATAACCGTAACCATGAAAGAAATGGCTTGATCGTGAGTGTAACTTGCTTGGTATTGTGGTATGTTGTTTGTAGGCTCTGTGTTTAGTGGTAGATAAGGCGGAAAGACTAGTTTGTAGCTTGTAGTGGCGGAAAACGAAAGGTATATTCGGTTTATGTCGGTGTATGTGTTTTTGGACAGATTGTTGGTCGTTTAGAGTTAGGTCATGAAATTTTTCGGGGATGTTCTACACATGAAAATAAGAGTTCTGTGAAGTTTTGGTAATTTTTGGATAAAGGATGAATATTTGGTGAATTTAATGCTCGGTTTTGGCCAAAAATGATGAAAAATAGTTAAATATCATGAAAAATTCTGGAAAATTTCAGATAAGCTTTTTATATCATGAATAAGTCACACACGAAATTTTAGGTCAGTTGGAGAAGTCTAAGTAGGCTTTTCGGTTAAACGAGTTCTAGGGTTTTCTAGCTCGGTTTTAGTGAAAATGGCATGTAAAGGAAGATTTTGGTTCTGGAAAAATTACAGGGGACTATGTGGATGGCAGGGGACATCCAGGAAAAATTTGGGATTTTTCTAAGATCGTTTGGTATTTACGACATATTTAGTGTTTAAATGGTGTTTAAAAATAGATAAATAAATTTTAAATATAAAAATTAATTCTGGAAATATTTTTATAAAATTCCCCACTGTTAAAAAGTGATTTGTGCAAAATTTCAAGATCCGAGAGTAAACGGATAATTATTTGTGCTAATTATCAAACTTTTAAAGTTAAAACGCGAAAACCGGTGAAGTTCGCTTAAGCGAGCTGACTGGTGTATAAAAACCCTAAAAATGAACTATTTTCATATAAATGAGTTAGACAAGTAAAAATAAATCATCCGAAAATAATTCGGATGATTTGAGTAATTTTAACCTATTTTAACAGTTTCCGGTACGCCAAAGACGGAAACGGGTCCCGCGGCCAATCGGGACGTCTAAACCGAGCTATAATTTCACATCTTTAATTAAATTATCAGTCAACCACTATTTTCGGGTCGTGTGTGACCAAACTCATTTTTGAAACATAAAAACGGATAACCGTGCTAGGCACGCAGAACGAGAAAAACGACTAATAGTAGTTGTGACCATGGAACTCTAAACGACATCACAATCTGAGTCCGGAGAAGTGTTTCTGGGTTAACCTTGCCCCCAGAACGGGTACAGTGCTGGGTTAACAGTGTCCCCAGATGTACCAGTTGATACGGTTAAAAGATTATATAAACAATAAGTGTATAATAACGATCTTAGGGATCATATTACAGATTGGACGCGTTAATTGATAATGATTGTTGTTACCAGCTTGCATGTGCTAAGGTGAGTTTCACGAGCCCATTTTTCTGAATTGTTTTCAAATATTTTCCCGGGGCGGAAAGCATGTTACTATTGAAATGTTTAAATACATACTGAACGCATGGATTTGCGTGTATTTATAAATATTTGATTGTACGGGAATCGTACGGAATGGGTACAGGACTGGGTTAACAGTGTCCCCAGATGTCTTTAGAAGTGTTTCCGGGTTAACATTGCCCCCGGAGTGAGTACAGTACTGGGTTAACAGTGTCCCCAGGGGTCCCTAGAAGTGTTTCCGGGTTAACATTGTCCCCGGAGTGAGTACAGTACTGGGTTAACAGTGTCCCCAGATAATATTATATTATGATATGGATTTATCATGGTTTACTAAAATTGTGAAACTCACCAACTATTCGTAGTTGACCCGTTTTCTCACATGCTTTTCAGGTACAATTAAGATGAAGTGATTGCTTACGTGCTAAGTGCTTGATGTGTGTAAGATTTGCGTGCAGGATGTTAGGATACATTATAACAAATAGAATTGTGTATCGTATTGTATGATGCGTGTATCACCTAGACGGTAATGGAATACAAGATAATGTAATTTGAAGTATATTAATGCATTCAGTTTTCTTTATAAACAATGTGGTTGATATCAGAGGTGTCTGTCGCATCCCGTTACGTTTCCGCTGCGGTTACGGGGTGTTACAGTATTGTATGTTACCTGATTAACTAGAACTCACTCAGCGTAGCTGACTTTTAGTATGTATGTGGTAAATACACTGAAGCAACTAGCTTGAGGGAGACACATGGCAGGAACTGAGGAAGTTGGCATATGAAGATTTGTCATGATGTTTGATATTTTATGTTATGTTTAAAAGACAATTTATGAATGTTTGTAATGAATGGTTGACTTTTATTATTATTCCGCGAAAGTTTTAATTAACTCTGATACATAGAACTGTGTTTATGAGTAAATCCAACGCCAAAGTAGGCACCGAGAACGGGGCCTTACATAAGAGGCCAAGGATATGACGGATCAAGCAATATGTGTGGTGAATTTAATAGCTTAACATCAAAGATCTTAGAAGAAAATAAGTCGGCATATACGTGCATTGTTTTGCTCACCAACTTCAGTTAGTAGTTGTGACAGTTGTAAAAAAATTTTAGGTGTTATGAACTGTTTTGACAATTTAAGTATTCTGATGAACGTGGTTTGCTCTTCTTGTAAGCAAACATATATGCTTCGAGATAACGCGAAGAAGAGAATGGAAAAAGAAATTGGCAGTGGCATACGTGAAACCAAGAGCTTTCTTTTATACGACCTGGATATACAAGATGGAATTTTCATTACAAGACACTTATACGTTTGGTTGATACGTTTCCTCAATTATTAGCGTGCTTATATGTGTTAGAGATGAATGTCGGAATCCTTCTTCTCAAAATCAAGCAATCAAGATGTTAGCCTATTTAAATTCATTTGAATTTGTTTTTTTATTTGTAATTGATGTTACACGTTTTAGGACTCGTAGATGTATAATCACGAGCTCTACAAAGAAGAGAACAAGATATTTTGGAAGTTGTTTTATTGGTGGAAACGACTAAAGGACAATTGCAAGAATATAGAGAAAATAAATTTAATCAACTTTTAGAGAAAGTGCATTCATTTTGTGGAGAACACGGTATTCGAATTTTAAACATGGCATAAAACTATATCGATGAAACGAGTTATAGATCCAAAAGACAAAGGTACACAATCACCAATCAACATTATTATAATTTTGATTGTTTCAATAGTGTCGTCGATACAGAAATTCAAGAATTTGGTGATCACTTTAATGAGATTAACACGGATTTACTTCAAAACATGTTAGATTTCAATTCCTAGGATTCATTTCCAAGTTTGATGCATTAAAGTTAATGAGACTGTATGAGTTTAATCCATATGATTTTGATAATGGGGACAAAACTGTTCTTGCAACTCAACTTGACTTGTACATTGATATTGTGTGAAAAGATGAAAGATTTGGTAATCTGAAAGGTAGAGTTATGGTGGAAACAAGGAAACATATTTCTTTTCATTTGGTTTATCGATTATTAAAGCTAACATTAGTTTTGCCTATTGCAACCGCAACGGTTTAGATATGTTTTTCGGAAATGAAGATCATAAAGATAAATTCACATAATCGAATCGGTGAAGATTTTTTAAATGCTTGTGTAATTTGTAGTGTTGAAAAACAAGCACTTTTAAGCGTTAGAATGAAGCTTTAATTGACCGTTTTCAAAAGATGAAATGACGTAGAGGTCAAATGTAATTGAATTTTATCTTTAATGAAATTTACTGTTTACATTTCTATACGTAGTTTGTTTAATGTAAATTTTTTACTCGATCCGTTTCAGTTTAACCCAACCTATTTTTAGTTTGAATTGACGTGTTCTAGGTTGAACTTTTTTTTGCACCCACTGGTAAAATTCGTCAACGCCCAAATACAACAAATTAACATACCAAAAAAACAAAAATCGTCCGTTGGGTTGGCGAACCAACAAAACTCCGTCAGTTTATGGCACTAAACCTAAACTTAAAAAAAATCACTAACAAAACCAATGGCGAAAATAAAAAGAAATCGCCTATTGCGACCTCAAACCGGCAAAATTTTGGTCGGTATTAATAGTACCGAAACTGAATCGTAAACTTAAATTAGTAATACTAAAAAAGATATTGAAACTAAGCATATTAAAAATTTACCAAAATAAATTGATTATTAGCTAATAAGTTTATTAATTATACTATCACTATCTTATATTAGCATTAGTCAAGGGCCAATGAGCTAGTGGTGGAGTTGTAAAGGAGAGACTTGGTGTTTCATGTAACCCATATTCGATTCCTGCTCCCAACATTTACCTTTAGAGGCACCAAGGTGATGATGGGAGTCTAGGCGAGAAGGTGGTTTTCACTGGTTGAATCCTTGAAATGAAAATGTTTTATCTCCGCGCATTGTCGTACATTCGGGCAACTGTTCACGGGCGATGGCCTTAGGTGAGGGTTTTTCCCAGATCGAAAGACGAGTATATCCCGATGTGGTGAATTGTAAGGCCCCGATTCCAATGCCCTAATTTGGACGTTGGATTTACTCATAAACACAGTTCTACAAATCAGAGTTTATTAAAACTGTCGCGGAAACGTTAACTTTAATTACTTGATACAAAACATTCGATCTTTTCTTTAAAACATAATATACAACATCATATTTAAAACATCATTTCTCTTCCATCTTCAGATGTTAGCCATTCAATCCATGCCATGTGCCCTTCTAATTCTTGCTCATTAAACATATTTAGCTGCATGCATACTAAAAGTCAACTACGCTGAGTGAGTTCTAGTTAATCAGGCAACATACAATTCATTCTCATACATTCCATCATGTATCCAAAGACACATATTAATACCTTAACCTTGTATAAATATCCATAAGAGGAACGTCATATAATATCTATTAAAAGAACCATTACTATTACCCATACTATATATATTCTCCATAGAAGGAACTCTATATATTATCCATAGAAGGAACACTATATATTATCCATAGAAGGAACATTATCCATTATCCATAGAAGGAACACTATATTTATTATTATATAATCTCCCTTTAAGGAACACATACATTGTCCACAGTCCTTATCTACACTATCACTTCCCGGGTCTATGTCCCATACAAGTTAGAGGGATTTTCCATCCTAACTTACTATATCAGAATTAGAGCCCGCATACAGTTCATACACTTGCTTCCACATACCATACATACAACTATAATCACCTTCGTTGGCGATACGTGCAATATCCGAAGACCATTCACGCATCGATATGCATTCATCCATAACCTCAATATAATATTTATCACATAAATCATCTATGGCATACACTTATCACTTATGTTAAGTGTGTTAACATTCCACATTGAGTATGCACACAGCCCCGAAAACATAACAAGGAAGTGGGGCTAGAAACTCACCTGGATCTGTTTCGCTTTTCGTTAATCGTTATCCCTTTCATTAATTGAGCTCGGCTGACTGTATAATAATTACACGTATCAATACTTGCCTTATTTATATTGTTCATATCTCAGCCAAAAAGGCTAAATATGGTCTAATCTAGTGGTCTTGTTTTAGATTATATTTTACTTAGAATATTTACCTTAAACCCCAATGCATTTGTATTCTAATGATCATAGTGTAATCTAATGATCACATTGTAATCTAATAATCACATTGTAAATTAATGATCACATTGTAAGCTAATGATCACATTGTAATCTAATGGACATTGTAAGCTAATGGACATTGTAAGCTAATGAACATTATAAGCTAATGCATGAATTGTAATCTAATGATAAATTGTAAGCTAATGCATGAATTGTAATCTAATGATACATTGTAAGCTAATGATACATTGTAAGCTAATGCATGAATTGTAATCTACTGATAGATTGTAAGCTAATGATAAATTGTAAGCTAATGCATGAATTGTAATCTAATGATAGATTGTAAGCTAATGATACATTATAAGCTAATGCATGAATTCTAATCTAATGATAGATTGTAAGCTAATGCATGAATTGTAATCGAATGATAGATTGTAAGCTAAATGATACATTGTAAGCTAATGCATGAATTGTAATCTAATGTTAGATTGTAAGCTAATGATACATTGTAATCTAATGCATGAATTGTAATCTAATGATAGATTGTAATCTAATGATACATTGTAAAATGTAATCTAAAACAAGACCACTAGATTATACCATATTTAGCCATTTTGGCTGAGATATGAACAATATAATTAGGACAAGTATTGATACGTGTAATTATTACACAGTCGGCGGAGCTCAATTAATGAAAGGGATAACGATTAATGGAGAGCGAAACAGATACAGGTGAGTTTCTAGCCCCACTTCCTTGTTATGTTTTCGGGGCTGTGTGCATACTCAATGTGGAATGTTAATACACTTAACTTAAGTGGTAAGTGTATGACATAGATGATTTATGTGATAAATATTATATTGAGGTTATGGATGAATGCCTGTCGGTGCGTGAACGATCTTCGGATATTGCATGTATCGCCAATGAAGGTGATTATAGTTGTATGTATGGTATGTGGAAGCAAGTGTATGAACTGTGTGCAGGCCCTAAGTCTGATATAGTAAGTTAGGATGGAAATCCCTCTAACTTCTATGGGAAATAGACCTGGGAAGTGATAGTGTAGATAAGGACTGTGGACAACGTATGTGTTCCTTAAATGAATATTAAATAATAATTTATATAGTGTTCCTTCTATGGATAATGAATAATGTTCCTTCTATGGATAATATATAGTGTTCATTCTATGGATAATATGTAGAGTTCCTTTTATGGATAATGCGAGTCGTTCCTTCTATGGATAATGTATAATGTTCCTTTTATGGATAATATATAGAGTGTTCCTTCTATAGATAATATATATATATATATATATATATATATATATATTGTTCCTTCTATGGAGAATATATATATAGTATGGACATTAGTAATGGTTCTTTTATTAGATATTATGTAATGTTACTCTTATGGATATTTATACAAGGTTAAGGTATTAATACATGTCTTCGGATACATGATGGAATGTATGATAATGAATTGTATGTTGCCTGATTAACTAGAACTCACTCAGCGTAGCTGACTTTTAGTATGCACGCAGGTAAATATGTTTAATGAGCGAGCATGAGGAGGGCACATGGCATGGATTGATTGACTGACATCTGAAGATGGAAGAGAAATGATGTTTTAAATATGATGTTGTACATTGTGTTTTAAAGAAAAGATCGAATATTTTGTATCAAATGATTAAAGTTAACGTTTCCGCGAAAGTTTTAATAAACTCTGATTTGTAGAACTGTGTTTATGAGTAAATCCAACGTCCAAAGTAGGCACCAGGATCGGGGCCTTATAAGTTGGTATCAGAGCTAGGGCCGGACCGGTGGTGCTTGGTCCCGCGAGGACGCTGGACCCCTAAGGGGGTGGATTGTGACATCCCACATCGGTTAGGAAGGAGAACTAAGCCTTCTTTATAAGGAGGTGGCTAACTTCCCCATCATAAATCGTTTTGGGCACTTAATGCTACATGAATTTAGCCAGTAACTCATTGGAGGATTCGTTAGCCGTTCAAAAACAACATTAGTAAAGGAAGGTCCATCTATCAATGCAAATAATAACTATTACCAATAAAAAAACTGCTGCAACATAAATCTGCCATGCTGGTTCTTTAGTTTCTTTGAATTCTATTTACTATTTTCCTTAACCATTTAAAATTTACTTATGTGCAAGTAATAAAGGAAGCAAGTATCGATAAGTTGCATTCATTTGAAACATTTAACTAGTGTATTACTTTTATATTTTCACCAAAACAACCATCGGTATTTTAGGATATGCGAAAATGCCAAGTGGTTTTTCTTTATAGCAAAATGGGCCCATTTGCTGAACTCTCTTTTGGTCTCAAAAATAGTTAGGTCGGCCCTGATCTCCTTTGTTATGTTTTAGTTTTAGTTGAAAGTCGGAGTCACGCATTTTTAAGGTTTTTCGTCGATTCCAGCGCCGTCAGCCGCCGTTAAGCACCATGGTTGATCGGGGTTTGATCGTTTATGGTCTAGGTGGCTTCGGGGTGTTCAGATTTGAGATAAGGTGGTCCTTAAGATCGTTTTTAGTTGATTAAACACCCGAATAAAGCTATATCTACATCCAAACGGCTCGTACGACATCACGGGGCTGTGTTGTCGGGTTCTACTATGTTGGTACAGCTGAGATAAATCATTTCTTACCTTCGGTTGGTCTTGGATCATTGAATATACTAGAGAGTTTTTGGCTTAAGTGTGTGTTTTTGATGGTGTAGGCTATGGTGTAGAGATGGATAAAAATGGAAAGGATTAGGATTTAAGGGGTATTTATACTCCTTTTTTGCCCATGGACCTAAGGCCCATCTTTCCTTTTTGGTCCATCTTTAATTCCATCTAATTGGCCTACGTAACCTTCCACTTTATTATTTTATTATTTCTCTACTAACTCTAGTAAACTTTTCCATCATATTTAATTAATATATTAAATATTATTCTTAGAAATTCAGGATGTTACAAGTCTACACTCCTTAAAAAAGGTTTCGTCCCTGAATCCTATCTCTTACCTAAACAAGTCTGGGTAAAACTTGCACATCTCTTCCTCTACTTCACAAGTAGCATACGATCCCTTACGATGCTTCCATATTGCTTTCACTAACGTAATAACTTTATGACGAAGCTGCTCTTCCTTACGGTCAACTATCCCAACTCGCTGCTCGATGTAATTCAACCCCATCAACCTCAATGTCTATCAACGGTACATGGGACTAGTCATCAGCTAAAAATTTTCTCAAGTAAGAAACAAGAAAAGTAGGATGAATTCCTTCTAACTCCTCAGGAAAATCAGCCTGTAACTACTTCACCAACACGATCGACAATCTTAAATGTTATGATGTCCCTTGGACTCAACCTCCCTCTTTTTTTGAAATGAATAATTCCCTTCCAAGGCGATACCTTGAGCATCACGTTGTCATCAACGTTAAACTCGATTGGCTGTCATCGCTTATCAGAATATGATTTCTGACGGTCTTGAGCAACTTTCATCCTTTCCTTGATATGATCAAACTTTGAAGAGGTTTCTTGCACAACTTCTAGACTTCCAATCTCTTTTGGACCGATCTCTCCCCAACATACCGGGGTTCTACAACGTCTACCATACAACATTTCAAATGATGGCATACCAATACTTGAATGGTACTTGTTGTTATAGGAGAACTCTGCCAGATGCAGATGATCATCCCAACTTCCTCCAAAGTCTAAAACACAAGCACGTAGCATATCCTCAAGGGTTTGGATAGTCCTTTCAGACTGCCCATCTGTTTGACGATGATATTCCGTACTGATGTTCAGTCTTGTTCCTATAGCTTCATGGAACTTCTTCCAAAATCTCGAAGTAAAGTGCGTATCTCTATCAGACACGATCGATGACGGCACCCCATGCTTAGCCACAACCTCCTTTATGAAAACATTTGCTAACGTTTCTGACTTGATGGCCTCTCGTATAAGCAAAAAGTGAGCACTTTTTGTTAGACGGTCCACAATCACCCAAATGGTATCATTATGTTTAGCTGTACGTGGTAGCTTAGTTATGAAATCCATTACGATATGTTCCCACTTACACTCTGGTATCTCTAGCGGCTGCATCATCCCATAAGGCTTCTGGTGTTTCTCTGTAACTTGTAAGCAAGTTAAGCACTTACCGTCATAATCTACTACATCATTCTTCATACTCGGCCATCAGTAGTCCCTCTTAAGATCTTGATACATCTTGGTGGATCCCGGACGAATTGAGTATCTCGACTTGTGCGCTTCATCAAAGATTTGGTTTCTAAGACCTCCATTGTGACACTCGTCAAATTCAGGTTAACTCCGTTAATCCGAACTCCATTAATTCAAACTTAAGATCAAACGAACTGTAACGCATATCTCATTACATTTAAATTAGGATTTAAATGACACATGACAATCATTACACAAGTAGTCTTTCGAAATTTCACCGAAACACACACGAGTCGACTCAAGCAGTTGGTGAATAAACGATAAATATCAAAACAACAAGTATGTGATAATTATGTGTTAAAGCAATGTGTTAGTTGATATTTATATGTATAACATTAATTCAAGAAGACAAAGTCTATTTTTGTGCTAGAAATTGATAAACTAGAAGATTAGGGGGCTATGTGTAACATAATTAATAATATAATCAAGTTATTACCCAACCCTAACTCCCTCCCTCCCTTGCGATCATCCTCTCCCTCTCTCCCTCTCTTGGCAGCCGTAACCACACACATACAAAGTGATTTTCAAGTTTGGTTGGAGGATTCAAGGTGCAAGATAGGTAATTAACATCCCCTGTACTTATTCTAATGATTTAATTTTGATATTGAGCATGTTAATCAGAAACCTAAATCTTGAAAGTGATGATTTAAGATGAGTTAGGGTTTAATTGTGTGTTTGTTGATGAATACTTGTGAATTGATAAGTAGTTGTATTGTTTTTTATTGTTAATCACATGTTTCTTGAAATTGAAAGTTTAATTAAAACCCTAGATGGGCATGAAAGATGAAATTTAGATGCATGGTTGGTGAATTATGTATCTAGAGGGTTGTATGCATGATTTCTAGTTATAGGTTATTAGTTTGTTGAATTTTAGTGAAAACTGATGCTGGACAGATTCTTAATTTCATGTTGAAACAACTGTAACTCGATCTTAATGTTGTATTTGAAAGTGATTATTGATTCTATGATGTAGTAGGCCGAGTCTAGTTTCTAAGGAGTCTGAGTTTGTAATTTTTGGATGAGTAAAAGTTAGTTTTTATTATTTTACAAATCTGTTATGCAAGTCTGATTCTGGAGGCCTACTGGTAGGTTGTTTTGCAATTAGTATATCAAGACCAAATGGGTTGGTTCCACTTCTGGAAGTTAATATTTTGAATTAGGAATCTAACTCAATTGGTTTGGTATTAATTGTATTTACCATGAAACGGGAATAACAAATAACATTCTGTTGCGCATGATAATGACTGCTATGTGCTTGCTGTGATGTTTTGGTCATTGTAAGAAAAACATATGTGATAAAAATATAATAAAAATATTTTTAGAAACCTAACGTGACACGTGGGCTTCTTTGATGAGTTTTGGTGATTTATTTGATATGTTATGATTTATTAAATAGAGTAATCATGTCGAGTAAAAATCTGCCAGGATAAATTAGCTGCTAAATTACTTGAATTAGCATGAAAAATGATTTGTTGATCGATGTTTGCTATATTATGACTTATTTGCCCTTATGGGGGATAGTTGCTAGTAATGTACAATGGTAACACTTAACACTTAATGCCTGTTCACACATGTAACTAATCACCAACGTGTTTGTCGAGTCACACCTGTTTCACAAATTAACACCAGCACATCTCATGCATAAGTTTTATATGTCGAGTCTAGGGACTCACTCGTAGTTCAAACACTTGGAAAATCTCGTTTTGTTTTTAGAGTACTAGTGAGGATTTTCTGTGATGCATACCTTTCGCGGATCTTTTTTTTCTTTGCAAACAGTGAGTTTCATGGCCCCTTTTACTCTTTTTAAACGCTTTTATTGGGGGAGATAACATACTCCAACAATGTAGATTTTGTTACTCTATTATATATCACTTGTAAGGCTAAGTGGCAAACAAACCAACTAAAGTCCTTCTAAACATCGAACCGGTTAATATTGGGATAATAGCGAGTCACCTTTGAGTAGTACTACTTGGTTTGACAAACCCCACCCAACTCTAAACTCGACTGTAGGTCGAGTGGGTGTAATCTTGGCTAACACAATGGTCGTGGTTGACATGGTGGCAAGACAATCGTTAAAAAATCAGCTTCGGTGTCAAACACTTAGTAATACATGCTTGATAGGTTAGCTACCTATTGATTATAATTGACTTAACATTATCTTGTAATGCTAAAACGCAAACGCTTTATTTGTATAAACTTGTGAACTCACCAACCCTGGGTTGACACTTTTAGTATGTTATTCTCAGGTAGCCGAGGCGGGTGCGCGGTATAGGACATGCATTCGCTGAACACCATTGTTTTAAAAACTTCTTTTAATTTTTATCTTGATAACTTGGGTTTTTAAGTCGTCCTGTGTGGCGCAACTTTTTTCTTTACAGTTTATGCTTCCGCATTTCATTTAAGACTTGATGTCTTGTTGGTTTTGAAAACTTTAAATACGGTGTTTGATTATAACTAATGATTCTGATCCTGTTAGTTCACACCCTCTGACGGTAAAACTCCGTTAGTGGATTTTGAGGGTGTGACATCCATGGCGTGGAATCCACATGCGGTCAAACCTAGTTTCACACCTTGAGTGTTGTCCATCAATTCGTCTTGTTGTCAGAAGATTTTCTCGTTCTTCATTAACCCTTCGTCTATGAGCACTTCATCTTGTACCTTAATGATCTTTTCAAAGAGATCTGAGTTGATGATTAACTTGTATGACCATACGGTTGCAATGACTTCTTCATTCTTTCGGCTTAGCGCGTCAGCAACCACTTTAGCCTTACCGGGATGGTATTTGATATCACAGTCAGTCCTTTATCAACTCTAACCACCTTCTCTACCTCATGTTTAACTCCTTCTGCTAGAAGAAGTATCTTAAACACTTATGATCTGTGTAGATAGTACACCTAGTACCATATAGATAATGTCTCCATATCTTTAGAGCATGCACTACAGCTGCTTGCTCCAGATCATGCGTTGGGTAGGTATTCTTGTGAACCTTCAGCTGTCTGGATGCATAAGCTATAACATTTCCTCCTTGCATTAACACACAACCTAACCCACGATGTGAGGCATCAGTATAAACAAACAAATGTTCAACACCATGGTAGAGTAAGGATGGGAGCTTGCGTGAATCTTTTCTTTGGTTCCTCAAAAGCTTCCTCCAGAAACTTACCCCAATTTTATACTACAGTCTTTCGGGTCATTCCGGTCAACGGTGTGGCTATCTTGGAGAAGCCTTCGATGAATCTCCTATAATAGCCAGCCAACCCTAAGAAGCTGTGTATATCAGTCTATATTGCGGAGTATTCCAATTCGTTATTGCCTCAATCTTAGTTGGGTCCATAGTAATCCCCTTTGGATTGATTACGTGACCTAGAAACTGCACTTCACGCAACCAGAATGCGCACTTTGAAAATTTAGCATACAACTTCTCTTTCTTCAAGATCTTCAATACTTCTTTTAGATGCTCAGCATGGTCAGACTCTCTCTTTAATTAAATCAATATATCGTCAATGAAAACAATAACCGATTTGTATAACATCGGCCGACAAACCCTATTCATTATGTCCATAAATGCTGCTAGGGCATTCGTTAGACCGAACGACATTACGAGGAACTCGTAGTGTCTATACCTCGTCTGAAACGTTGTCTAAAGGATGTCTGCCTCTTTTACCTTCAGTTGATGATAGCCTGATCTAAGATCTATTCGTGAGAACTAACTCGAACCTTGTAGTTTGTCAAACAAATCGTCAATCCGTGGCAGCGGATATCTATTCTTCACCGTAAGCTTGTTCAACTAACGATAGTCTATACACATTCTTATACTCCCATCCTTCTTCTTAATGAACAAAACTGGTGCGCCCCACGGGGAAACACTCGGCCTAATGAAACCTTTGTCGAGGAGTTCTTGTAGTTGGGACATCAATTCTTTCATCTTGGATGGCGCCAGGCGGTACGGTGCTTTCACGATGGGCTGTGCTCCTGGTATTAAGTCTATCTAGAATTCTGACTCATGCTTCGATGGCAACCCCGGAAGGTCCCCAGAGAACACTTCTGGATAGTCGCACACAATAGGAACATCCTTTACTTCCTTCGTCTCTGCCGTAGCTTTGACAATATACGCCAAGGAAGCACCGCACCCTCGCCTTAACAATCCCTCGGCCTTTATCATCAAAAGGACATTAAACCCCGAGCTATTCTTATCACCATAGACCGTCACTGTACTACCATCCAAAGATTTTAATCTTATTATCATACTCTTACACACTATCTGAGCTTTGAATTCAGATAGCCAGATAGAGTGTAAGTCCATAATTTCCAAAAATGTTCCTTTGTAGAGAGATTCTTTGCTCTCGTCATGACCACGAAAGGACATAAATCTTCACATAATCTAGTATTTTTCAAAAATTAACACTTTTCGACATAGATCTTTGCTCTCGTCATGACGAGATTCTTTTCTCTCGTCAAAAATGTTCCTTTCCAAAAATTATCATTTTTCAAACATAATCTACAATCATTAATGGTAGCATTCAATCGAAGTTGATTCACTTTTTTAACCGTATCATCTTTCTTATGAAAACCAGTGGCAATAGATTGATTATGATTTACCAGATCTTCACATCTTTTAAGTGCTTTATTGTGAGCACTCTCAACATCACCAACATGTTTGACAAGTCTTTCCGGTTTATTCCTAAAATTAAACCTATTTGATGAAAATACATCACGCCCCCTCGGTTCCCAACATAATCTCCAAATAGGTAACAACACAAGCAAAATACTTTGTCCGCTTTTACACTATACTCTATCCAATTGCCGTATTTATCATACAAATCTGTGCTGAAATGTTGTTCTATAGACCCTATCTTTCTTTTTGGAAACACATGACCATGTCCACCTGGTTGGCAAGGTCCATTAAGCCAATACTTTCTTCGTATCTCGTCTCTTTGATTAGGGTGATAATCTAATATTCTTTTTTCATCGATACGATCCCAAGGAAGATTATCTAGATCAACTAAACTTGGTCCGGCAGATGGTGTTTTTTGTTTCAAGGACAAAATTATTTCCATAGTCGTCATAGCTAAAAGCTATTACCAAACAAATAAAACGGAATACAAAGTTAAATAGTGTAACTCTAAAAAAAAATACAATAATAATAAACTGTACACACAAACAATGAATAAGTTATGAAGCTAGAGACCAAATAATCATTTACCATAGGACAACAAAGATGACCCTAATATGTTCGTCTTTTGAATTTGAAAAAAAGGGCATTATTTTTTTTAAACAGAAAGATCGAAATTGGTTACTGGGCTTGTAGTTGCAGAATTCAAATTCAAAAGAAAAAAATTAACAAGTGATGAACCATTGATCACGAATGTTTGGTTTATATTAGAATAAAATCAAGAATTTGAAATCATAAATTAAAAAATAAATCTAACCTAAGACATAACTAACACCTAGCCAAGATTGTACAAAAACTTAGATAACTTTCTACAAATATTCACATCACCTTTGTAAAAAAACAAGTCGAGACAATAACGAACGAATATATAATATACCACGTGTTTCAAGAATCGGGTAAACTAAACTATCAAGTAAATCGGTTTTAGAAGAAAAATCAGAAAAATGGGAGGTAACGAACAAGTCAAAACAAGAAAAACAAATGAGTTTTGTATGCAATCCCGCTACACGAGTATACGATTGAGAGCAAAATCGACAACCCATATCGAGATGAGGGTTACTATACAGTACTTGATGACATCATACTTTGCTGCTTCTAATTGGGCTTTTAATCCATGAGTTTCTTGCAAACAGACAAGCATATTAGTGGCTGGATGGTCATATCTTTATGAATTACGATGAAAATAATTTGGTAACACGTATAAGCCCACTTTAATATTTTTTTGTTACAACCCATTTTAACTCGAGCCCGTTAACAGTTTTGACTTGTTCATGACAATTCTAGGTTTGTTACGTCTAACCACCTATCTTATTGTCATGGCTCTGATACCAATCTGTCACACCCCGACCAAAGGCGACGGAACATGCTGAGGTGTAACGATTGCCCATAAGCACATGACACTATTTAAAGCGACAATTTTTAATAAACTCATTTCATTTCACAACATCGAAAATGTCACATAACAATATTCATAACAAGTCATAACAAAATATAACAAAATATAGCAATCAAATATTGTTCATTTTTGCTAATTTTGTAAAGGTATTTGTGACGTTTTCTTCAAGCATCCATAATCAACCAAGATGTAAACCTGTAACATTTCATAAAATAAAGTTTGTCAACACAAATATTGGTGAGCAATTCATAAGTTTGAGCATATAGATATAATAAGAAAGATCCACAAAACTAGTATACGAAACAATAAATAAAAGCAATAATTTGGATAAAATCTCTAATAGAATTACGTTAGCGACACCTAAATATAAGGGGATGCTAAATAGTCTAGGATTTAATAGTTATCGTTAATTGCATTACGTTAATGACACCTTGCTACAAGGGGATGCCAAGTAGTCTAGGATTTATAGACTTCCACCAACCAAAAGCGATAAACACGTAAGCATATAATCACAGAACACCAAATCGAGCAAGTATTTAAGTAAAAGTATAAAATAACGTTTGTTGTTTAAGTTCAAGCATAAAACATTTAGTTGAATAAGTATGAAATGTCTCCCCCAAAATGAAAGATAGTAAACGAGGTATGAAAGTACTCACGTTCAAGTAATAAACTTGAAAATTTGATAATTTGGAGATTTGCCATAACGACGGGTTTAAGAAACAAAGCCTAAAAGGAAACAAGTTTCGGGTTTAAAAATGTTGTCTTGAACGGCTTTAAATAATATAAATGTTGAGAAACGTAAACAATTTAAAGTTTCAAGGTTTAAAATGTAACTATTTGCAATTTATAATAATAACCCATTAAAAATGTAAGTTTGCTTGAAACCGGGTTAAAGTATCTAACCTTATTATTTATTTAACCAATGTTAAGTAATAATGTGGGAAAAATGCTAAAATGCAAGTTCTATTGGGCTAAAGATACTAAAACAGGTCTTTAACGAGTGTTCGGGTTGTTGGTTCGGGTCTTGACAAATGGTCAAACCCAAAGTCAACTTTCCAGAATATTAGTTGTTATGATATAACTCATTAAAATATAATAATACTTAACCAAGTATGTAGATCTATTATTTTAGAACCAACAACGTACGTTAAGCGAGTGTTCGGTTTTGTCAGTCCAAACTATGTTATGAGACCAAGTTGGATCCAACATTTCCAACTAATTTAGAAAATAATTAAAATCAGTTTGTAAACTATTTTTAAAGAAATATAAAAGTCTTGATAGCTAAAAACACACTTGCGTGTCTTAAGCGTGTAAAAATCGGATCTGTTCGGTTTCCATCTCACAACAAGTTCATAGATGGGTTCCACATACCCATATATCATAGATCTTGTATAATAATGTACAAATGAAAATATTTAAGTTCTACAACTAAAAAGTCAACAACAAGTCTTTTTAACAAAAGTTCGGTTTGGTTCGATTTCCATCTCACAATGAGTTCATAGATTGTCTCCACATACCCAAGACTTGTACATGTGACCAACAAACTAAAATGAGCAGAAGTTAAGTGTCACACCCGGCCCTGAGTGGCGGAAACAGCCGGGCGCGCGCGAATGGGGATTGATAATTAAGCACGGGCCATTGCAAACATTTATAGTAAGATTTTCATTGCGCATGAAATGTTTAATACAAATACATTACATTGTTTAAAAATTACATAAAAACATCAAAGTATAAAACTGTTGAAGATTTCCACGCCCTATCCCCTTGCGCGGCGGGAACAACCACGCGCATCGAAGGGATAGAACTAAAATCTTCCAAAAAGCTAGTTTTAGATGTTCAGCGTGAGGTGCTCTAAGTGTGACTCCATGCGCTACCTAGTTATCTCCTGAAAGACGCGTAAAAACATTTGAATCAGTATAAACTAAGTGAGTTCACAAGTTTTAGTAACTTGATAAATCGTATTGCATCATAATCTTGATACAAATCATTCTGAAACATAATTCTGATAGCATCATTAAAACACATGCTTGGTAAAACATAGTTCTATCAACATATTCTGATAAAATCGTTCCGCGGGTTACGCGCGAACATTTCTGGGAACTGTGCTCGTCTATGCAAAGTGGCGCTGCCACTACGAGCTAAAATAAGTAATACCGTCCCGCGGGTTACGCGCGAACTTTCAGGAAAATGTGCTCGTCCATGCAAAGTGGCGCTGCCACTACGAGCTAATCAATAATTCCGTCCCGCGGGTTACGCGCGGACGTTGTGCCGGAAAACAAGGCGCTCGTCCATGCAAAGAGGCGCGACCCCTACTAGCGGGCTCAAACCCATAGTACTGCCCCATGACCATACTAGGCACTCGTCCATGCAAAGAGGTGCGACCCCTACGAGTGGGTGGATCAAACCAGCAGTCCCTACCCTTAGAGTTCCAATGGTAAAGTGATCACTTACTCGAGTTCTAGCGCACATACATCGAAAACCTTAGATAACCGTTCGCATTGCTCATCATGAAATATAATTTAAACACATAATCGCTTGCATAGCTTGTAAGTATACCATGATAAAACATTATTTAAGTACGTGTCCCTCGCCCCGAAAACAGTTTAAAAACAGTGAAAACAGCGAGAATAGGGGCTGTGAGACTCACCTGTGGTTCTTGTTAAGGGATTAATCGAGATTCGGGTTTTCTTGGTGTTGGCCTCGGAATCGAAGGTCTAGAATACGATTAAATAACAAGAAGTATATATATTAAGATCAAGAAATGGGAGAATATAAGGGTTGGAAAGTAGATCTCAAAGTTATATTCTCGGCTTACCTAGTAACAGGATCGGAAATGAAAACAACGGATGCTTGGGAGAGGATTAGTGCAAGTATGCAGTTCTTTGAAGTGTGTTTTGGGTGATAATTTAGGTTACATATTTATAGGCAAACTCAAGGGAACACAATCCCTTGCTTTAGGGGATTGTAATATTTTCATATCTAGGGGTAATGATGATAAAGTATGGAAATTATTATTATTTATTTAAAAGTGGAGTAGTGGATAAAAGATTTTGATTTTGATTTGGTCAGGACATGCAGGTCTGTGGTTGGTGGGAGTAGGGTGGCTGACAGTTGACTTTTCATGTTACAGTGTGCTTTTTCAGGTACTTTGTCAGTGTACAGTAAAAAGTGGAAAATCTCTGAAACACGCTACCGTTTCTTTTTGGGCGGGAGTAATCTCCTTACAACTGGAGAATAGACTATGTGTTCTGCGCGTATTACTTTGTGCGCATAGCTTTCTGCGTGAAGGACATTTCTTTGCTGCGGGTAGGTGCGTGACCTTCTCGCAGTCAGGGACATTGAGTTTCATTTGTAGATTCTCCAGGTGGTCTTGGTATTTCAACATAGTGATCAGTTATGTTGAAGTCAATTCCATCTTGGAGCTTCAGACAAACTAGCTCTCAATGTTCCCGCCATGCGGGGAGGTTAGTTCCCTTCCGCACGCGCATAAACGATTTAGGGTGCACCCGCCTTAGCATCATGCGTGACGGTCAACCCATTAGACAACATAACGTTAAGGTACATGAAAACATAAAGCCAAAACATTCGCGCATGGCGCATATAACATATGCTCACGCTGGTTCTTAACATGGCGCGCTCGCGCAGGGCGCACATAACAAATGCACGCGCTGACTAACATGGCGCGCTCGCGCAGGGCGCACATAACAAATGCACGCGCTGACTAACATGGCGCGCTCGCGCAGGGCGCACATAACAAATGCACGCGCTGACTAACATGGCGTGCTCGCGCAGGGCGCAAATAACAAATGCACGCGCTGACTAACATGGCGCGCTCGCGCAGGGCGCACATAACATAATTACCTAATATTTAGGTTGATTACTTGGTTTAAGGGATTGGGAATTTACCGGGTGTCACATTCTCCCCCTGTTAAGCGAATTTCGTCCCGAAATTTAGGAGACGTTGCTGGCAGAAGCCATGCTCTGAAAGAGGTGTGGGTATTTCATGCGCATCTGGTCTTCTCTTTCCCAAGTGAATTCAGGCCCACGCCTCGAGTTCCATTGAACCTTTACTAACTTGATTCTGCTTCTGCGTAACTTTTGTTCTTTCCAATCGGTTACGGCTATAGGCTCTTCTACGAAGTGCAGTTGTTTGTCGATGTGAACCTCTTCCAACGGTAAAATCAACGTTTCATCAGATAAACACTTTTTGAGGTTGGACACATGAAACGTATCATGAACTCCACTGAGTTCGGCGGGTAAACGGAGTTTATAAGCAACCGGACCGATCCTTTCCTGGATCTCAAATGGTCCGATGAAGCGCGGATTCAACTTTCCTCGCTTGCCGAAACGGGGGACTCCTTTCCATGGAGAGACTTTCAAAAGTACTTTATCCCCTACTTGAAATTCCAATGGTTTCCTTCGCACGTCTGCGTAGCTCTTCTGTCTATCGCGCGCTGTCTTAAGGCGATCCCTTATCTGAAAAATCTTGTCTGTTGTTTCTTGGATCAATTATGGACCAGTCATTTGCTTGTCACCCACTTCAGCCCAGCACAGTGGGGATCTACACTTGCGCCCATACAAAGCTTCGAACGGCGCAGCCTTGATGCTTGTGTGATAACTGTTGTTGTAAGAAAATTCAACCAATGGGAGATGAGTATCCCAGCTACCACCGAAATCGATTGCGCACGCGCGCAGCATATCTTCCAATGTCTGGATTGTTCGCTCGCTTTGCCATCCGTTTGAGGATGATAAGCTGTACTCATATCAAGGCGAGTACCTAGAGCTCCTTGTAACGATCTCCAAAACCTTGATGTGAACCGACTATCTCTATCAGAAATGATGGACACTGGGACTCCATGTTTTGAAACTACTTCTCGAATATACAATCGGGCTAACTTTTCCATCTTATCGGTTTCCTTGATCGGCAGGAAGTGCGCTGACTTAGTTAGCCGATCTACAATAACCCAGATCGTGTCATAACCCCCAGGTGTCCTTGGCAGTTTGGTGATGAAGTCCATAGAGATTTGTTCCCACTTCCACATGGGAATTTCTGGCTGCTGAAGTAACCCCGACGGCTTCTGATATTCAGCCTTTACTTTTGAACACGTCAGGCACTTACTGACATACGTCGCGATGGCGCCTTTAAGATTGGGCCACCAATACAGCGCTTTAACATCTTGGTACATCTTGTCTGCGCCAGGATGTACGGAATACCGCGTCTTGTGAGCCTCGTTTAATACTCGCTCACGCAATCCTCCCTTGAGAGGGACCCATATGCGGTTAGCGAAATATTGATTGCCGTTCTTAAGTTCCAAATTCTTAATCATACCCCCAAGGGATTCGTTTTTAGCAAACTCTGGTTTCAAAGCTTCTTGCTGAGCGTCTCGGATGCTGGTAAAGAGATCTGCGCGAATGGTCAGCCTTAGAGCCTTGACTCGTAGTGTTTTTATTCGCTCCTTCCTACTTAGCGCGTCTGCTACCACATTCGCCTTTCCAGGGTGGTACTTAATTTCACAATCATAATCATTCAACAACTCCACCCATCTTCGTTGCCTCATGTTTAAATCCTTTTGATCAAATATATGTTGAAGGCTCTTGTGATCCGTAAAGATTACACACTTTGTACCATAGAGGTAATGGCGCCAAATCTTTAGCGCGAAGACAACCGCTCCAAGTTCCAGATCATGCGTTGTGTAGTTCTTTTCATTGGTCTTGAGTTGGCGCGAGGCATACGCTATGACTTTGTCTCGCTGCATAAGGACACATCCGAGTCCCTGATGTGAAGCGTCGCAGTAAACGACGATGTCGTCCGTCCCCTCGGGCAGAGACAAAATTGGCGCACTACATAACTTCTGTTTCAACATTTGAAACGCTGCTTCCTGATTTTCTCCCCAAACAAACTTCTTGTCTTTCTGAGTTAGCGCGGTCAGAGGTAGAGCTATCTTGGAGAAGTTCTCAATGAAGCGTCGATAGTAGCCAGCTAGTCCTAGGAATTGCCTCACCTCAGTTGGGGTTTTTGGCGCTTCCCAGTTTTCGATGGCCTTGACTTTGGAAGGATCAACGTGTATTCCTTTCTCGTTTACAACGTGACCGAGAAAGTGAACTTCTCTAAGCCAAAACTCGCACTTGGAAAACTTCGCATACAACTTTTCTTTCCTCAACAATTCCAAAATCAATCTCAGGTGTTGCTGATGCTCGGCCTTGGTCCGAGAATAAATCAGAATATCATCTATAAATACAATCACAAACTTGTCCAAGTATGGTTTGCACACGCGGTTCATCAGATCCATGAATACAGCCGGCACATTAGTTAGCCCGAAAGGCATCACTAAGAACTCATAATGGCCGTATCTAGTTCGGAAGGCTGTTTTCGGCACATCTTCCTCATGGACCCTAAGTTGGTGGTATCCGGACCGTAGATCTATCTTCGAATAATAACTGGATCCTTGCAACTGGTCAAATAAGTCGTCAATCCTCGGTAAGGGGTACCGATTCTTGACTGTCAGCTTGTTCAGCTCCCTATAGTCAATACACATCCGGAACGAACCATCCTTTTTCTTAACAAACAGTACTGGAGCTCCCCAAGGTGAAAAGCTTGGGCGTATGAAACCCTTATCCAATAGTTCCTGTAACTGATTGGATAGCTCTTGCATCTCAGATGGAGCTAGTCGATAAGGCGCTCGAGCTACTGGCGCAGCTCCTGGGACCAAATCAATACGAAACTCGACTTGTCGCGGCGGCGGTAATCCGGGCAAATCTTCAGGAAAAACTTCTGGAAATTCGCGCACTACTGGTAAGTCTTCAATTCTTCGCTCATCTCCTTTATTCTCTACGACATGCGCCAGGAAGGCGTAGCACCCTTTCCTTAGGCACTTACGCGCCTTTAGGCACGAAATTAGTTTCGTCGCAACTCCCCTTCTTTCCCCTTGAATCACCAAGGTTTCTCCGTTCAACAGTGGGACCCGAACCTGCTTCTCATGGCAAATAACTTCCGCGTGGTTCTCGACTAACCAATCCATACCTATCACAATGTCAAAACTTCCCAAGTCTATTGGCAACAAGTTAATATTGAACCCGTGACCTCCCATGACTATTACACATTGTTCAGTTCTTTCGTTTGCGCATAACTGCCTACCATTGGCTAGTTCTATAGTATAAGGTGTGTCTAGCCTACTGGTTGCTAGGCCTAGGGAGTCTTTAAACTCAGCGGATATAAAACTTAGGTCAGCGCCAGTATCAAATAAGACAGATGCAAAATGTCCGTTAAGCAAAAACGTACCGGTTACCACATTCGGCTCTTCTTTAGCTTCGCCTGCGCCGATCACAAAAGCTCTCCCGCGAGCTTGGTTTCCCTTTTGCGGGCAATCCCGACTAAAATGCCCTGGCTTCCCGCATGCGTAGCAGTTGTCGCTCGCTCCAGCTTCTCTGACACGGCAATTCATCGTCTTGTGCCCTGGTCTGCCACATTTGGCACATTCGATTCTTGCGCATTCACCCTCGTGGTGATACTTGCATTTGTTGCACCATGGGCGAGGCCCGCTGTATCCTTTCCTTGATGGCTCCGCGGCTTGGATCGCGTAAGCCCTTACGCTCTCCTGCTTCTTGAACGGTGGTTGCTTGGAGTCGGACCCTCGGTGGTGAGAGTTCCACTTCCTCTTGGGATCAGAGGTTCGCTGCTCGATTCCGCGCGTAGTTAACATACCCGCACGGACCGTATCCCTTGTAAGGGTGATGGCCCGCGCTACCGCCTCATCAAAGGTTGGAGGCGCTGCGGCGTTGAGCGGAACCCTAACAACAGGAGGTAACCCAAAGATATACCTCTCGATCTTCTTTTCCTCCGTGTTTGCCATGTCTGGCACCAACTGGCAAAGCTCGTTGAACCGGTTGTTGTAGGCGTCGATATCCGTTCCTACCATTGTGTGGTTCCAGAATTCCTGTTGTAGGTTCTGAATTTCTGCGCGAGAGCAGAACTTTCTCATCAACATTTCCTTCAGTTCTTCCCAGGTCTTGTGAAGAGCAACTTCTCGCCCCAAGGTTTTCACTTGAAGCTTCCACCAAGACGAAGCTGCTTCTTGGAACATGCAGGTCGCGTAAAGGACCTTCTGGTTCTCACTACATCCGCTAATGGAGAGAACTGTCTCCATCTTGTCAATCCAGTTGTAGAGCCCAATGGCCCCTTCGATACCCTTGAATGGCCAAGGCTTACAGGCCATGAATGTCTTGTAGGAGCATCCTTTGTCCAAGGCTCCTGATTCGGGTTCTGGGGTCTCATTCTGACGACCCTGACTTGATTCGGCCTTGCTGGCCTCATGTGTTGCGATTGCTTGCGCGATTATTTCCGCGAGTTCCTCGGGTGTCATGGTAATTCCTTTGGCTTTAGTTGGAGGCATTCTCGCTTTAAAAGAGAATGAAAATATATCAAACTTAGCGCATATATTCCGAGCACATAATATTATCATTATTTACTAGACACTGTGTGACCCGTGTTCCTAAGTGTGTGTATAGTTTCTTTTGAAAATATTTCATGCGATTTCCCCCAACGGTTATAGTCTAGGTTAAAACTTCTTTTCCTAGTTCGCTATAACCAGTGCTCTGATACCAATCTGTCACACCCGGCCCTGAGTGACGGAAACAGCCGGGCGCGCGCGAATGGGGATTGATAATTAAGCACGGGCCATTGCAAACATTTATAGTAAGATTTTCATTGCGCATGAAATGTTTAATACAAATACATTACATTGTTTAAAAATTACATAAAAACATCAAAGTATAAAACTGTTGAAGATTTCCACGCCCTATCCCCTTGCGCGGCGGGAACAACCACGCGCATCGAAGGGATAGAACTAAAATCTTCCAAAAAGCTAGTTTTAGATGTTCAGCGTGAGGTGCTCTAAGTGTGACTCCATGCGCTACCTAGTTATCTCCTGAAAGACACGTAAAAACATTTGAATCAGTATAAACTGAGTGAGTTCACAAGTTTTAGTAACTTGATAAATCGTATTGCATCATAATCTTGATACAAATCATTCTGAAACATAATTCTGATAGCATCATTAAAACACATGCTTGGTAAAACATAGTTCTATCAACATATTCTGATAAAATCGTTCCGCGGGTTACGCGCGAACATTTCTGGGAACTGTGCTCGTCTATGCAAAGTGGCGCTGCCACTACGAGCTAAAATAAGTAATACCGTCCCGCGGGTTACGCGCGAACGTTTCAGGAAAATGTGCTCGTCCATGCAAAGTGGCGCTGCCACTACGAGCTAATCAATAATTCCGTCCCGCGGGTTACGCGCGGACGTTGTGCCGGAAAACAAGGCGCTCGTCCATGCAAAGAGGCGCGACCCCTACGAGCGGGCTCAAACCCATAGTACTGCCCCATGACCATACTAGGCACTCGTCCATGCAAAGAGGTGCGACCCCTACGAGTGGGTGGATCAAACCAGCAGTCCCTACCCTTAGAGTTCCAATGGTAAAGTGATCACTTACTCGAGTTCTAGCGCACATACATCGAAAACCTTAGATAACCGTTCGCATTGCTCATCATGAAATATAATTTAAACACATAATCGCTTGCATAGCTTGTAAGTATACCATGATAAAACATTATTTAAGTACGTGTCCCTCGCCCCGAAAACAGTTTAAAAACAGTGAAAACAGCGAGAATAGGGGCTGTGAGACTCACCTGTGGTTCTTGTTAAGGGATTAATCGAGATTCGGGTTTTCTTGGTGTTGGCCTCGGAATCGAAGGTCTAGAATACGATTAAATAACAAGAAGTATATATATTAAGATCAAGAAATGGGAGAATATAAGGGTTGGAAAGTAGATCTCAAGGTTATATTCTCGGCTTACCTAGTAACAGGATCGGAAATGAAAACAACGGATGCTTGGGAGAGGATTAGTGCAAGTTTGCAGTTCTTTGAAGTGTGTTTTGGGTGATAATTTAGGTTACATATTTATAGGCAAACTCAAGGGAACACAATCCCTTGCTTTAGGGGATTGTAATCTTTTCATATCTAGGGGTAATGATGATAAAGTATGGAAATTATTATTATTTATTTAAAAGTGGAGTAGTGGATAAAAGATTTTGATTTTGATTTGGTCAGGACATGCAGGTCTGTGGTTGGTGGGAGTAGGGTGGCTGACAGTTGACTTTTCATGTTACAGTGTGCTTTTTCAGGTACTTTGTCAGTGTACAGTAAAAAGTGGAAAATCTCTGAAACACGCTACCGTTTCTTTTTGGGCGGGAGTAATCTCCTTACAACTGGAGAATAGACTATGTGTTCTGCGCGTATTACTTTGTGCGCATAGCTTTCTGCGTGAAGGACATTTCTTTGCTGCGGGTAGGTGCGTGACCTTCTCGCAGTCAGGGACATTGAGTTTCATTTGTAGATTCTCCAGGTGGTCTTGGTATTTCAACATAGTGATCAGTTATGTTGAAGTCAATTCCATCTTGGAGCTTCAGACAAACTAGCTCTCAATGTTCCCGCCATGCGGGGAGGTTAGTTCCCTTCCGCACGCGCATAAACGATTTAGGGTGCACCCGCCTTAGCATCATGCGTGACGGTCAACCCATTAGACAACATAACGTTAAGGTACATGAAAACATAAAGCCAAAACATTCGCGCATGGCGCATATAACATATGCTCACGCTGGTTCTTAACATGGCGCGCTCGCGCAGGGCGCACATAACAAATGCACGCGCTGACTAACATGGCGCGCTCGCGCAGGGCGCACATAACAAATGCACGCGCTGACTAACATGGCGCGCTCGCGCAGGGCGCACATAACAAATGCACGCGCTGACTAACATGGCGCGCTCGCGCAGGGCGCACATAACATAATTACCTAATATTTAGGTTGATTACTTGGTTTAAGGGATTGGGAATTTACCGGGTGTCACATTAAGCATGGTTAGTAAGCAATAATAAAGTTAGTTAAGTATATATATATATATATTTATATATATATATCAAGAACACGAAGTTCACCATGAAGCCTTGCCTTACGAGGGCCGAAACCTCACCGACCGGAGCCGGAGAAGTAACTACCAAAGGTAACAAGGGGTATTATATTATATATATGTTGTGCCACCATAAACAGGTATTATTAAGGTTAGATAAGCAAGTTAGAATCAAAGATTAAACTCAGTTTGACTTTAAGAAGTCAAACATTCAAGAACAACTAATAAACAACCTTTGAATCTTCGATGTTTTGAGAGAGAAATGAGAGATGTAGCAGGTAATTATGGATGAGAATTGTGGTGTATATATAGGGGAAGGAGTTGTGTCAAATATGGGTGTTAATATCAAGTATTTGCATGAAAAATGGATCAAAACAAGGCATAAACAAACAAAAACGAGTGCAGGTCTGCAGCCCTATGGCGGTACGCGACCAAGGAAGGTCATCCCCCATCGCGTGGCGTGATGGGGTGGTTACCAGACTTTCCAAATTTTGTAAAACGGCAGATTTAGCCCCCCCGGAGTTCGTTTCAAGAGATTTTAACGCCTTTTAAAGACCGAAAGAGATGTTTTCAAGACCCAACAAGTGTTAAACAATATTGTAACATAAAATCCATCATTTTGATTATTTCCAAAGTGTCGGTTTACAAACCGGGTTGGTTTACTGTTGTGCAAAACGCGGTCTTTTAAAACCTAACCTAACTTAGACACTCTAGTTTTAAATTTATAAATCTACACTCTTTTAATGCTAGACCACTAGACAAGCAAGTGTACCTATCGACCGAAAGGGATGTTTTCAAGACCCAAAAAGTGTGAAACAATATTGTAACATAAAATCCATCATTTTGATTATTTCCAAAGTGTCGGTTTACAAAACAGGTCGGTTTACAAAACGGGTCGGTTTACTGATGTGCAAAACGCGGTCTATTAAAACCTAACATAACTTAGGCACTCTAGTTTTAAATTTATAAATCTAGACTCTCTTAATGCTAGACCACTAGACAGACAAGTGTACCTATCGACTGTAGTAAAGCCTAATGAAGTCCGTATTTTGAACCCAAAGGACACTAGCGACACCTATACTAGATTCTGACTAATAACTTAAATAAATAAATTTAATTGATTTTTGTGTTTTTTAATTATTAAATATAAACTAAAAAATACTTAAACTAAAACTAACACGAACAACTCGGACGGGAACTCAAATAGGGGGGAACAACTACCTAGGCAAGGAATCCTAATAATCAACTCGTAAACTCTCGGAATTGGATTTATGATTGGTACCGTATTCTAAAAAATATGAAACTTAAGAAGTAACTAAAGTATGCTAGATCTCCTCCCGGTCTCACCAACAATACCTAAGAACCCTGAATATCATGTAAGCTCAACGGTTAATGGTTCGAATCACCTCCCGGTCTCACCTTACCTAACTATGCTAAGGTACCCAAAGACTAAATTACCTCCCGGTCTCTCTAATCACAAAACACCCTAAGGCGTAAAGGGTATTCTTATTAAATTTGGTTATAATTCGGATCTGTACGAATCTAAAGGAATCTAGGGTAACTCACTCCCGTGCAATCACTACCCAAACCCACAAAAAAAAAAAAAAAAAAAAAACAGACGACACTTAATTACCTCCCGGTCTCTCAAGTGGCTGAATATAAGGAATCTCTAAACTCTCAATTACCTTTCCTATGGAATACGTCGACAATAAACCATAAACTAGTTGTAAACACACAGTAACAACCTAATGTGCATCCATACATGAAAGACATTCACAAAGACACATATGGAACAATACTTGATCATAAATTAATACCAAAAACGCATATGCATCACAACCAAATAAAATAAAAACTTTATCAAAGCATGAACCAATAAAAAATAATCCAAAACTGAAACTAAAACGAGTCTAAAAAGTATTCATCCAAACCCAAGAAGTATAACAAGTTTAGCCAGTCATAATTACGAATGAAACAAAGATGAAAAATAAAGTGCGGTTCATCATAAAATAAATAAAAATAGTTGACTTTCTAACCTGAGAGCTTAAATTAATTGAGCAGCCTACCTGCTTGTTTATTAATTACTTTTCTGAAAATATAGACTTGTGCGCCTCCCTTGCCTGCTTGCTTACTTTCTCTTCTTTTTAAACTGCCTAGGACTTTTATGAAGCCAAGCAAATCAGGCGTGACTTTTAAGCAGGTAGGTTAAGTGCTTCCTTGTTTTCTTTTTCTTTTTTTTTTTTAATTTTTTTCTTCGAACTACTCCAGCACCCGTGCACAGGGGTGCCCCTTACTTGCCTTCTTGACATAGATCCTTTTTTTCCAAGTGTTATAATATATATATATATATATATATATATATATATATATATATATATATATAATGTAGTAGCTAGCCGCCATCCAAAAACAATTACGTTACACAGCCCAACTCCAAATCTTTAAATTCTATTTTGAGGCCCATCTGACTTTTTCTTATTATTTCCTGCCATGCCATCAACGAAAAATATTATTATAAACTTCACAAATTGAATTTAGTAAACATATGAGTATTATTCATGCTTCATTTGAATTAATTTAATTATATCTTTAAGCCATTTCATTTTAAAATCCAACGTAAATAAAAAGTTTCACTAAGTTTATATAATAGCATGATGGTATTAAATTAATAAGTTGACAATGCTATATAAGATAAACCGATCAATTATTGTTGAGTTAGTTTACTCGTTTTCATCTATTGTCTCTAAAAACCTTTAAACTTTAAATATGAGTCAATTATGAGAATTATTTAATAAAACCAACCATAAACATACACAAAAGCGTAGGAAATATTTATAATATATATATATATATATATATATATATAATTTAGCTCATATCATTTACATAATAAAAGTTTACAAAACGAATAGAAATCGAGACCCGAAATTGACGAATGTCACAAGCTATATCAATTCTATGGTGACCACGGCCCATGTTGGCTCAAAACGGCTGTGCTGGGTCACGTAGCATGATTTTTTGAATCTTCTCTCGTATGACGGTCATGGTTTAGGGTGGTCGGTTAAGTGTGTTCAAATCTTATCCCTAAAACACATTTAAATTTCCTTTAATAAGAAGTTCCTAAATTACATTAATCCTAAAATTTACATAAAATAAAAACACACAAAATAAAAACAAAGAAAACAATAATAAATAACCGGGTTAAGCCTGGTGGTCCTAAAAACTGGTCCAAGTACATTCCTTTAGATCTTCAACAAGAAAATCACAAGAGGTTGGAGAAGGGGTCTCTAAAACTTCCCCATCTGGGTAGGCTTTCGCCGAAAGGATCACCTCCACCGAAAGACGGTGGTGGAAAGAACCCCGACTAGATGGACTGAATTTGGATTTGCTCGTTGATGTTGTGGAGCTCTGTCTACATCTCCTCCACAGTCTCGATTAAAGCTAAGACACATTGCTCATTTTGAATGAGCATGTCGGTGAGCTCTTGGGCCATCTCTTAAAGTTGCAGTATCATCTCCAAATTGACAAGTTTTTTCTTTAGAGGTGTTGGAATCGTGTTTCGGTATTAGGGGTTTCTGTAGGCATTTTTGGAGGTTTTTAGATAAGAGAAATATGGCTAGGAAATGTGCAAAATATTCAAGGAAGTGGTGCATAATTTATAATTCTCCAGGGCATATCAACAAGGCCGTGCTGAGCTCAACACAAGCCATGTTGGCAAGTTTTCTCTGAAAATGGACAATCTGAGCTGGAAAGATTGACCGAAACGATCACTTCATGTAAATTGTACTGAACACAGCCGTGTTGAGGACAACACGGCCCATGTTTACCTAATAGTATTTAACTCAAACTACTAAACTTATCCCTAAAAATAGAAAACTAAAAACTAAACCTAAACATGCTAAATTTTTGTTGGATTCGATAGCTTGACTCTGGGTTATTTCAGTTTAGTTCAAGGGATGGAGGTGAAGCACCTCCATCACAGTTTCTATGGTTTCTCCTAAGTAAAGTTTAAGTCGGTGATTGTTTACCTTGAAGTTATGTCTATCATTTTGAACAAGTTCAACGGTTCCATATCAAAAACATCATTAATCGTGAAAGGTGTGGGCCGTCTAGACTTCAATTTTAAAAGAAATAAACGAAGGAGAGCATTGTAAAGTAGTATCTGGTCTCCTGATTTAAAGTGTTTTTCACCTTTCAGATGTGACTCGTGACGTGTTTTCGTTCTTTTCTTGTAGATCCTTGAATTTTCATATGTTTGCACCCTAAGTTCGTCTAGCTTATGTAACTGCATGAATCTATTTTTCATAGTGGAATGCAGATACAGGTCGGTGGCTTTAAGTGACCAATATACTTTGTGTTCAAGCTCGAATGGAAGATGACATGCCTTTCCGTAAAACAATTTTAACGGTGTTATGCCTATAGGTGTTTTGTAAGTAGTACGGAAAGCCCACAGAGCGTTGTCTAGTTTCTCCAACCAGTCTCTACGATTATGACTTGCAGTTTTCTCTAGGATCCGTTTGATACACCAATTGGTGACTTTCACTTGACCACCTGTTTGTGTGTGATAAGGTGTAGCGAGTCGATGATGCACTTCGTATCTGGCCAATACTTTCTCTAATTGCGCATTAAAGAGGTATTTTCCTCGATTATAAGTGCGTTGGGAGTATCAAAGCAACAAAATAATTTCTTTAGAAATTTGACCACCGTAATAGCATCATTAGTGGGTAAAGCTTGGACTTCAACCCATTTTGAAACGTAATCTAATGAGATTAGGATGTAGTGATGCCCAAATGATGTTGGACATGGTCCCCTGAAGTCGATACCCCAAACGTCAAAAACTTCGCAAGCCTGGATTGGTCTTTGTAGCCTTTCATCTATAGATGAGAAGTTGGCGGCACACTGGCATGCATCTCAGGAGAAAATTATTTAAAGCGCTTCTCTATAAACGGTATGCCAATCGAAGCCAGCGTCGCATACTTTCTTTGCTATTGTCGACGCTCCATGATGACCTGCTGCTGGTCCTTCATGAATTGTTTCAGAATCTTGTGTTTTTCCTTTCTTTACATGCATCTTCAGATGATATGACCAGCTCCCATGCGGGATAAGTAAGGATCTTCCCGAAAGTTATAATTGACATTAGAGAATAATTTCTTCCTTTTCTAAAAGGTCATTCCGTTGAGAACGATTTCGCTGGATTTGTAACTTGCTATGTCAGCAAACCAAGGATGATGTCCTTCATGATTCTGTATATGCATAAGAAATTTATGGGAAAAGCTGTCATTTATTTTAAACTTCTCCATTTCTGTTGAAGTGGGAATTCCAAACGAGAAAGATGATCGGCTGCAACATTTTTAGCACCCTTTTTGTCCTTGATTTTGATGTCGATTTATTATAAAAGAAAAATCCATCTGATCAAATGGGGTTTAGCATATTGTTTGGTGAGCAAGTACTTAATAGTCGTGTAATCTGTGTAGACGTTGGTTTTTGAAAGGACTAGTTAAGAAAATAATTGCCTAAAGTGAATACTACAACCATAAGCTCCTTTTCTGTAGTTGTATAGTTCTCCGGAACATCAATGATTGTTTTGTTGGCATAGTAGATTGGATGAAAGCTCTTATCCTTTAGAATTTGGAATGCATTCTTAAGTTCTTCGAAGAAGATGAATGGATCATCCTTTTCAAGAAGTTGTGTCATTGACTGGGCTATTTTTGAAAAGTCATTAATGAAACGACGATAAAAATCCGCATGGCGAAGGAAACTTCGAATGGATTTAACAGATCTGGGTGGTGGAAGCTTTGAAATGGTTCCAAATTTGGCTCTATCCACCTTTAGTCCCACATGAGAGATCTTGGGCTTGAGAACAATGCCTTCTTTAACCATAAAATGACACTTTTCCCAATTTAGCACAAGCTTAGCTTCCTCACATCGTGCTAACATCCTTTTTAAATTTTCAAGACATAGATTGAAGGAATCATCAAAGACTAAGAAGTCATCCATGAAGACTTCAATCAACTCCTCAATCATGTCATGAAATATAGCTACCATACATCGGTGAAAAGTAGTTGGAGCATTGCATAGCCTAAAGGGCATTTGTTGGTAAGTGAATGTGCCTAGGGGCATGTGAATGTTGTTTTCTCTTGATCTTCAGGTGAGATAGGAATTTAAAAATAGCCAGTAAATCCATCAAGAAAGTAGTTATACATATTTTCTGATAGACGCTTGAGCATCTGATAAATAAACGGGAGAGAAAAGTGGTTTTTCCTACTGGCATCGTTGAGTTTATGATAGTCGATGCAAACTCGTCATCCCGTGACAGTTTTTAATGGTAATCAACTCATTCTTGTTGTTGGTGACCACCGTCATTCCTCCTTTCTTCGGTACTACATGATCATGAGTTAACCATGGAGAATCGGATTTGGGGTAAATTAATTCTACATCAAGCAGTTTAAGAACTTCCTTCTTCACCACATCTTGCATATTCGGATTTAGTCGTCTCAGGTGCTGCATTACGGGTTTAAAGTCTTCTTCTATCAGAATCTTGTGAGTACAAAATGATGGGCTGATGCCTTTGATGTCATTGATTTTCCAAGCGATGGCTTTCCTATGAGATTTAAGAACTTTGAGTAGTCTTTCTTTCTCATTTCTCGAAAGGTCGAAAGAAATGATGACAAATAAATGAGATTTGATTTCAAGGAAAGCTTAATCGAGGTGTTAGGGTAATTTTTTGAATTCTAAAGTAGATGGGTGATGTATAAGAACTTATACATCTTTTCAGCACTAAAATATCTCCAAATAAGCATAATTTCGGCAACTATATTAGAATAAATAACCAATAATGTTTATAATTTCTATCTATAGGTAAATTAGTCCTAGGGAATAAAACAAGCAGAAATATGAAGAAAAACGGAGATAAATAGTGAAAACTGACTTAATACACCCCATAATATGATCTTGGTTTATAATGAATCTTTATTGAAGTTTAATAATGGTAGTAAAAGTGTGATCGATTTTTAATAACTAATGCTTGTGCTGCAATTATCACTTGATGAGGAATGATAAAATATTCTTATAATATATCCCAAGTGCTAAGCTTGTCGATAAGCCAAGAAATTGCTAGTATTGTGAATCCTTGGCGAACCTTAAAATAGACACCAAGACCTCGAACTTGATGATAAGTCAAGATATCGATATACTTGATGCGTGTCTAAAGGGTGTTTCTTTCTACGGAACTCACAACTAAGCTTTAAATTTATAAAACGATTTTTCCTAATAAAACTACACACAACCGGCAAGTGTACCGATCGTAAGTAATACAGAACTAAGGAAGTCCGAGTACCGAACACAAGGACACGTGAAAACGTCTATGATCACTAACCCTAGACAAGACCTTCTTAAGGATAATATTTTTTAAATTGATTTTTAATAATTAACTACTTGACCTAACTTACTTTAACTAAATTAAAAGACTTAACTTAACAAGACTTAACGAAACTTCATGAATGAGACTGACAATGGAGAAAACGTCTATCTAGGTAAGAATCATATTGAAGGCCTAACAAGCTAATGGATTGAATAATCTCACTACACCGGTATCTAAGGATGACAAAACTAAGGTTCGCTCAAGAAAGCTAGATCACCTCTCGGTCTCACTAACAAACCCTAATGTATACTTAGTTGATTTTAAGAACAAACCGGGAAACGAATTGCTAAAGTGTTCTAATGTCGACTCCCCTCTCGTTCTCACCGACGCACGACACTAATGGAAATGAATACTACGAAACCAAAAATAGAGGAACAATTTGGTTTAACTTAAGCTAGATCAACTAATCGCTCACAAACCCAAACCCAACAAGAACCGAACCCGCTCGCGCACGATCCTAATCCTAACAAGTAAAAGCTATGAGACGACCTTACTTCCTATCACCTCTCGGTCTCTAAGAAGGTGCCTAACCCGCTGAATTCAATCAAAAACACACTCAACAAAACCCTACGGTTGTACACCCGGCAAACAATCTCTAAACACAAAGTAAAGAATCAAACAAGCAACAATCAATCAAAACTAATTCAACCAATCAAAGTAAGGGGTTTATGAGTATAACTATTAAAATCACAGCCACTAAACAAAACCTAATTCAATATTAAACCAAAATTTCATTAACAAATCAAGTCATGATGATCAAACAATCCATAAAACTCACTAAAACCTAACAATATTCATCAAACCTAGGTACAACTGGCAAGTTTAGCCTGTCATGATTTTTAGATAGCAGGTGTACATCAATGTAAACACCATATTAATCATCACTAACATCATTAAAATCATTCAACAATCTATGATAATCAATAACAACTCAAACCCTAACTCAACTGCAAAAGAAATCAACTTTAAAGTTCAAAATCAAAGAGTTATGAATACTAACAAGAACACAAGGTTTATGAATGTTATACTCAATGATTAGGGCTGAGATTAGTGATGAATATTAACCCTTGCTGCTGTCCACAGCCATCTCTAATGATCTTCTTCTTCCTCTAGCCGCCACTAGCTTCAAAAATCCTTTTTTCTTTTCTTTTCTTGGCTGCAGATTGCGATCAGAACTATAGGGGCTGCTGATTTTGTGATTTTGGCTGGTTAGGGTTTTTTTTTTTGTTGTTGTTTATTATATTATACACATATGGGCATCACAAAATGGATATGGGTCAGGCCTTTAACTTGATTATTCAATAATAGTGCATAAAAGACCTCTAAATCTCTTTCAAAGCTCGGTTTCTTTCTCTTTAACCCTGTAACCTACAAAATACATATTAATGTATGATCATACTAAAACAAGTTAAATCATTAAATATTAGATAAATAAGCGATTAAAACAATGATAAATGGTGCAGAAAATAAGTGTGTTTTACAACACATCAATATTTGTGAGGACTTGCTTGATAAATTAAGAATCCTTAAATTCAACCCTCAAATACCGAGATTGACGATAAGCCGGGTAATTGCCACTCTTATGAGGGTTTGGGGAATAACTTAAGAATCTTTTAAAGAGTCGCCAAGATTCCGAGCGTGGTGATAAGCCGAGAAATCGCCATTCTTGTAAGGGTTTGGTTGGGGAAAAAACATGAATCTTAATATTCACATAGACCAAATGGAATATTAATTGTGATTGACCATTTTATAATGAGAATTATCAACAATCTTGTGAAAATGGATTGTTGTTGTTCATCCACTAAGACCAGTTTATTACTCCTTAAGTGAGTGCAACATAACCAACTTTAAGCAACTCTTAAGTGGTTATTACATGAGTTCTATAGTTGTTCAAAAGTTGTGTGGGTGTTAACAAGGTTAATCCTTTAAAACTCAACTAATCTTAATTGGTATTTATGTATAATACATAATTTTATTAAAGTATCAAGGACAATTCACTTAGTAATTTAAGAGATTTTCTCATCTTTAAAGTGAGTTAGCTTATCTTTATTAAAAACAACTTGTTTACATAAAATGATGTTTTAGTAAAAGGGGTCAAGATTTATCTCTTTCTTTAATTATCATGGAATAACATGACTAACGATGTTATTCTCACATTTAATTACCATAGCAAGCTCAAACCACATGTTTACTAATCAACTGTTAAACCAAGTTAGGAGTAGTTTTAACCAAGATGATACACTTTCATCTTTGATTTTCTTTCTATCTTAAAATATAAAAACCCAAAATATTGTCTTTTAATTTATGTTTCTTAAAACTCAAACCAAAACCAAAATGATTTTCACTCATGGTTAAATAAATAAAATGATTTATTAGTAAAACCTTATAAGTTTGTTCGCGGATCGATACTTGATTTTTACCTATACTTTACTACATATCTGATAGGTACACATGCCTATTTTTGTGTGGTTTAGTTAAGATAATAGTCATTTTTATAAATTTAAAACTCAAAATTCTGTGAACAAACTATTGAAAAAAATTAACACCTTTTTCATACTACACCTGCCACGCATCAAGTTTTTGGCACCGTTGCCGGGGACACATGTTGAATTTTTACAAACAATCTGTGTATTTATTGAACCTTGTTTAAAGTATATATATTAAAACCTATCAAAAAGACCAAAAATTTTATTCTATCTTCTTTGATTTGCATATTTAGTATAGTTTTAGTTGTAATTTATAATTATTTTTTCTCTAGTTGATAAGTTGCTTACCTTAGTGGTGCCTTTAGATATTTACTTTATTAGTTAGTGTATGTCCTCTACATCTACTCCCGACCTCATTTCACCACCTTTTGAACCTGAACGCCACTAAAGAAAACACACTCAGGCGCGTAAAGCAACCAAAGTAGTTAAGGACGAACCGGTGTACGGTACATCCACTGACGAGAACCAAGAAGAGCCTATGATGGTAGAACTAAACAACGAGCTAAACATGAGCTAATATGGCAAGCCAACACTCGACGACTATGGCAATAGCGTTGCACCACCCAAAGTACTTCAAAACCTCGAAATCAAATCAAGTATCATTCATATGATCGATAATTATGTCCAATTTCATGGACTTCTTGATGAAGATCCTTTGTCTCACATTTCCCTTTTTCTTTGAATATGTGGAACTTTCAAAATTCAACCATGCTCAGAAGATAAAGTTAGGCTTAAACTCTTTCTATTTTCGCTCAGAGGCAATTCCTTTGAATGGCTTGAATCCTTGCCATCTGGAATCATCACTGATTAGGGACAAATGATGGAGCAATTTCTTCTAAAATATTTTCCACCCGATAAAACTGCCTATTATCACGCCAATATCGCCGGATTCTGGACGTATGAAGACGAGTCACTACACGCAGCATAAGAGAGATACAAGAACCTTCTTCGACGATGTCCACACCATGTATTGAAACAATCGATCAGGTCGCCGGTGAAGATCTTGGAACCAAATAACCGGGTGAGGCATTCAAGATCTTTGAAAACACTGCCAAGAAAATATTTCCATATAATCCACTACGATCAACCCCATCACACAAACGAATACACCATGTCAAAAATAACACCTCTATAACTACACAATTAGAGTCCCTCTTAAAGAAATTTGAACAACTTCAGTTTAAGCTGGTCAAAGCAAATGTGAAGTGTGACAGGTGTGGGTGAGATCACAAGGTTAAATATTGCGAAAGTAAGACCATAGAAGAATGTGACTTTGTATGCCGACAGAATAACACTAATGGCACAATTATAACCCTGTTTAGAGAAACCATCCGAACTTCAGCCGGAGGTACGGAGCCAACAATCAAGCCCTCTCAACCTAAACCTCCATACTAGAACCAAGGTACACATATTAGCCAACAATCAAGTAGTGGATCTATAGTGGAGACTCTACTAACGCAACTCATAGAAAATACTGACGCTTCAAACAAGTTGACCAAAGACCGATTCCTGAAGAACGAAGTGGAGCTAAGGAACCAGAAGGCTTCTTTGCAAAACATCGAAAACCAAGTAGCTCAGTTAGCCCATATACTATGTGAGTGAGCACCTAGAGGACTCCCAAGTAACACCATTATTATGCCATTCGTGACAAAACGAGGTATACCTTATTTATTACGTAGCGATTAAACGATTAACCGTTTATTACGTAATGATCGAACGATTAAACGAACGCTATTGATTATTACCTATATACATAGGGGGGCTATATATAAGTGAGTAAGTAGTGTGTGTGTGTATATATATATATATATAAGTCATAGTAACTAACATACTTATATTAAAGCCCTAGTATGTATAAAACTGCTTAAACGAAAAGGTTTTCATTTAACAATACGCTGTGATGTTAAACACAAACGCTAGTACCAAAACAAGCATTGTATCATCCATCAAGCCAAAAGAGACTTATAGAACACTTATCTAAGATATTATAAGCAACCCGTATAAATATTTTGGATTTTTGCAACGAGCTAGTACGTTTTTCATAATTTACAAAATTAAGTCGAAAAATGCTAGTTTTTGCACTATTTACCGCACCCGAACTAATATTTTTAGCCAAAAAACCAAACCCACGCTTAAAGTGGACTCGAGATTGATCGTTCTAGCATACAAAAAAAGGGGCTAGGGTCGATTGGAATAAGGGGGAATTCCCACCCCTTTCTTTCTTCTTTTTTTTTACCATTCCTCATACCAACTCACATATTATTATTTCTCAATACCATCTGCTAGCCTTTTTTTTTCTTTTTTTTCAGCAAAAACAAGAGGTAAAGGCTTGATTTCAAGTGTTTTCAATCAAGTTCTTAAGTAAAGATTATAGTTTGATTAGTAAAAACCATGTTTAACCATGTAAAACCTTAAAAATAGTTAAAAACATATTTTTCATGCTAAGAATAGTTACAAGTTAGAATCATATATTTTATTTGGCCAAAAACACGGATTAGGAGGTTTATATTGTGTTTTTACGGTTTAGAAACTTGATTTAAAACCCTAACCGAAACCCTAGGTTAAAAGGGTTGATGATTTATGTTCTATGATTAGTTTTGTGATACATGGCCTGTAGATACACTAGCTAGAGATCCAAGAACTCGAAAAGGCGAGAAAAGAACCCAAACACCCAGAAACTGCAAAGCTACTAACCGAACACTTGGTTAGGGTCTGGTTGTGTCTAGATTGTGACGTGCTTGTTGTTTGGCTATGGAAATTTGCATGACATCGGGAATCATATGAATGAATCCCTGTTCAAATTTGTTAAGTTTTCAATTAACAGAGAATATTTGGTGAGTTAATTACATTTATTGATGATTTATTGTGAAAAATAGCAAAACAGCTTGGAAAATCAGGAAATTTTGTGTAGAACTCCAGAAAGTCATTGTAAGATCATTCATAAGATTTTGGGTCCATTGGAGAATCCTAGTATGGCTACTAGATTCTTGTTTAATTGAGTTTTAACGATCAAATTATGCTCAAAACGGTATTTAAGATAAAGATTTAAATATTGGAAATTTTACCAGGATTGTATGAATATATTTTGACTACCAAGAAAACTAATCGGATTTGGTATAAACAGAGGAATTATTGTTTGAAAATAACATATAAATGGATTTTTATAAATAAATAAGTAATTTCAATAATTCTAAAAATACTTTCATAAAAATCTCTACACATTTTAATTTGCGAGCGTAAAAATTTTCATAATTTAAATTTATAAATAAAAAGTTATAATAATTTGAAGATTAAACAAATAATAAAACCAAAAACGTTATGATTAACCAACTGACTGGAATATCACAACATCAAAAGTGGTCAAATATCATAGTTTTAGATTAATTTAGTACAAGCGAAATTTTTAAGAGAATTCCGGTCAATTCTGGCGAATTATGCGCATTTTATACAACCGAAACGAATTTGTAGGGAATCCAGATACCTGAACTGTATTTCTTTTGTGACATTCATGACAAAACGAGGTACATCTTATCACTACGCAGCGAATAAACAATTAATCAATTAATTCGTAACGATTAATGAGTAATCGAATGATACTGATTATGACCCGTATATATACTGGGGGTTATATATGAGTGATATATAGGTTATAGTGGCTAGCATGTTGATATTAAGACCCCGGTACGTACAAAACCATTTAAACGAAAAGCGTTAAGCTTAATTATACGCTATAAACTTAAACATGATCATTAATACCAAAAGAAGCATTGTATCCTCACCCAAACCAAAAAATGCCTTATAGAACACTTATATAAGATGTTTTAAGAAATCCGTGAAAATATTTTGGATTTTTACAACGAGTCAATATGTTATTCTTAATTTACAAAAATTAGCTAAAAAACACTCGTTTTTGTGCTGTTTGTTGCACCCGAACTATTTTTCGCATCAAAAACCGAACCCGAATTAAATTTGGACTCGAGATTTCACCTTGGCATGCAAAACGAGACAAATATTGGCCAAATGACATGTCACACCCCGATCAAAGGTGACGGAACATGTCGTGGTGCAACAGATTGCTCAAGAACACAGGACACTATTAAAGTGACAATAGTTAAACAACTCATTATTTTCATTCAATCACCAAAGAAACACATCTTGTTCATACAAAATAACACCAAATATAGAATTTAATTGTTCATTCTTCTAATAACCTAAACGGTCTAAAAATAAGATAGCATCTTCAAACTCCAATCAGCCAATAATCAAACCTGTAACAATGCATAAGATATAATTTTTCAACACAAATGTTGGTGAGAAATTTCATAGTTTTGAGTATAAATAATAAGAGGCAAAATCCACAACTCGTATATGAAACTATAAATAAAAGCAACAATTACGGTATATAAAACATAAATAAATGAGGATCCTTTCTAATTGGTAACAACCAACATACTCGAATAATGAGGCCCTATTCTACTAGCACAAGGCTAAAGTAGTTAGGGATGCGTATGATCATACTTATTGAGACTCAACAACAACAAAACTAAACATTCGTGCACGTAAGCATATGAGACATATAATACACAATCGAGCAAATATTCAAAGTACCATATACCCTAGTGTTTGGGGTTTGGTAATCTGTATCATAAATCATTGTTGTTTTGAATAGGTATGCATGTTACCCCCAAAGTATAAAATGAAAACGGGGGATGAAATGTGCTCACATGAAATAAGTAACTTGAAGGATTAGTTTGCGATAAAACGGAATGGTAAGTTCAACGAGCAAGACCTAGATTAAAAAGGGTCTTGAGTTAGTAGATGGACTTAAAAGCTTTAAAGTAAAATGACTAGTAAGATAAATAATTAAAGTTTGAAGGCTAAAATGTAAATACATAAGAAATTAAAGTAATGGTTTCAGAAAAGTAAGTTTACTCGAAATTGGGTCTCGGTATTCTATTCATTAGTTTTACTTAACCTTTGTTAAGTAAGTATTTGGGTAAGGTTGCAATATTGCAAGATCCTTTGTTAAATAAATACTAAGACGAGATTTTACGAGTGTTCGAACTTGTCGGTTCGAGTCTTGATATTTGACCAAGCTCGAAGCTTAGATTCCAAAGTAATAAATTTTATGAGATAACTCAATGAAATCAAAAGAAACTTTACCAAGTGTGTAGTTCTATTAAGAAGAACCTCGACGTCCGTTAAGAGAGAGTTTGGTTTTGTCCGTCCAAACTTGTTATAAGATCAACTTGTAACCAACATATCAAGTTTTTTGAGGAAATAATTAAAATTAGTTTATAATATAGTTTTAGAGAAAAATACGAGATTCGATGACCCAAAACCCAACTAGTGTGTCTTAAGCGAGTGAACTCGGTTTAGTTCGGTCTAGGTTCGGTCCTTGACTCGGAATAAGACCGATATGGTTACCACATACCCAATACCATAGAACTTTATTAAAATAACTTAGAGATGATAATCCTCAACTCTTACATACAACATGTTTAGAACAAAGCATTTAAACAAGAGTTCGGTTTTGGTTCGGTCCTTGACTAGGAATAAAACCGAGGATGGTGGCCACATACCCAATACCATAGAACTCATTAAAATGGTTTGAAAACTAAAGTAATTAGAAACTAAACAACAATAGTAAGCTTACATAAATTAAAGCATAAATTAAAGTGTTTAACAAGGACTATAACAGTCCTCCATGAAGTCTTGCCTAGCAATACACCTAAACCGACATGGCCGGAGAAGGGAAGGCTGAGGAAATAAGGGGAGTATATTTTAAACAAGCTATAATAACAAGATTTAATTAACAAGAATTTGTTACAAACAAAGATTAGTATTTGTTTGACCTTGAGAAGTCAAATTATCAAGATTTTGAAGAAAGAATACTTAGATCTAGATTGGGGAGAGTTTGAGGTGAATGAGCAAACCCAAATGGGATTCATTGGTCTTGTTCATATTGGGAAAAAGTGAAGGGTTGGCCATAATGTTTCTTTTAAGAGTTTCATGCATTAGAATAGGTTTAAAAGGTCAAACAATGCACAAAACAACAAGAAGAATGAGTTGGTGATATGCAGGTGCACCTAGGCGGAGCGCGAACACCATGTGGGTGATGATGGCGCGGCGCGGCGGGACGCTCAAGGGGGGGGGGGTTTCCAAATTTTTTATTTGATAATTTTAGTCCCTTAAGTTTGTTTTAAGTCGTTTTTAGCCATAAAGTGGTGTTTTAGCGTACCGAAAAGGATGTTTTCTTGATACAAAATTTGCGTAACATAAATGAACATAAAACCCAATATCTTATTAATAACGACGGATTCAAAAGATCAAAAAGGGATTGGTTTTTGATACAAATACAAATACAAGTTTAACCAAAACTCACGAATGTTACAGTTTTCTCTACTTTAAGAAATTTCATCCCGAAATTAAGAGGATTCCGTAGTAAACAAATGTGGGTACTTTTCATTCATCTCGTCTTCTCGTTCCCAAGTAAATTCAGCGCCACGCCGTGATTCCCTACGGACTTTAACTAAACGGATGCGGCTACATTTGGTTCGTTTCTCATTGCGGTCCATGATTTCAACTGGTTTTTCGATCATTTGCAAGGTTTCATCGATAAGCACTTCGTCGAGAGCTATATGAAGATTACCTTCGGCTAAGCACTTTTTGAGGTTCGAGACATGAAAGGTTGGATGAACACCAGTAAGTTCTTGTGGTAAATCGAGTTTATAAGCCACTTTTACAATCCTTTAGAGGATTTTGAATGGGCCTACGAAACGGGGTGCTAGTTTTCCTTTCTTTCCAAAACGGACTACCCCCTTCCAAGGGGATACTTTGAGAAGGAAAAGATCGCTAACATTGAACTCGAGAGGCTTTCGCCGTTTGTCAGCATATATATATTGACAACTTCTAGCAGCGAGAATATTTTTGCGGATTTGATCGATACAATCGGTAGGTCTTGGACCATCTCGGGATCGGTGATTGGGTATCACCAATCTCATTTCAACAAATCGGGGAACGAAACTTATGACCATAAAAATCTTGGAAAGGAGCCATATAAAAGCTCGAATGATAGCTATTGTTGTATGAGAATTCGATGAGCGGGAGATGAGAATCCCAATTTCCACCAAAATCAAGAACACAAGTTCGAAGCATATCTTCAAGGGTTTGGATTGTACGCTAGGATTGATCATCAGCATGATGGTGATACGCGATACTAAGATCAAGGCGAGTGCCCAAAGCTTCTTGAAACGATTTCCAAAAACGAGAGGTGAAGCGAGCATCATGAGCGGAAATAGTGGTCAACAGAATACCATGGCGGCATACAATTTCATGAACATAGATTTGAGTGAGTTGTTCAACAGATTACTTCTTGGTGATCTTGATGTTGGTGATTCATCTCATGATGCTGAAGAGAATCTCACTAATTTAACTGATAATACTGTTGTGCCTGAGAATCTGACATTTCGGACTCACACGTGTCATCCTCAGGAAAACATCATTGGTGATCTTAATGCTGGTGTTCAGACATGTCATCAAATTGCTAGTACTATCGAGTCTAATGTATTGTATGCGTATGCCGATATGCATTCATCAAAAATCAGAATCTCGCTAAATACACCTGTTTTCTTTTTCAAATGGAACCGACGGGTTTTCGTACGGTGCTTGAAGATTCATCTTGGGTAGAAGCAATGCAAGAAGAGCTGCAACAGTTCAGTCGACTGGGTGTTTGTGATCTCATTGATAAGCCTGATAGAGTTAAGAAGCATATTCCAACCAATTGAATCTTTGAATGTAAGAAGGATGATCGTGGGGTCATCGTCCGAAATAAAGCACGTTTGGTTATGCAAGGATTCCTTCAGCAAGAAGGTGTAGACTACACTAAAGTATATTCTCATGCAGCAAGATTGGAGGCTATATGTTGGGATTAAGACTCGACAAAGGATATATTGGAATCTTCTCAACCTCTTCAAGAAATGGCTAAGTATGGAATACGAGCAAACTTGTCCTTTCGAGCAAGCCTAGAACTCATTCAAGCAATGTATTTTACTTTCGAGCAAAGTTATCTTCTAGAATTCTTGTAAGTGTTAGTTCGAGAAAACTAAACTTCTTCAAACAAGGTTGTTTTACAAGTCGAGCAAGGTTTGTTTCACAGCCAACCCTTTACTTAACTAAGCTAAAACCATGTATTTTGGTGGATCGAGCAAGGTTTAATAATAAACAGTGGTCCAAGCACATTTGATGGAATTTATTTAAGAAATTATTCTAAGGATTTCCAACGAGCAAGGTTCAACCTCAAGAAAGTTATAGTGTCACCAGCACACTTACACTGTTATAATAAGTTAAAGACAAAAGGTTGAAGGGATCAATGAAGAACAAGTTTCTTCGAAGGATATTATCAAGCAAAGTTTGGTATTATCATGAAGATTGGAGTTTGCTTGAAGAATACTTTCTTAGGAAAATATTCTAAGTAAATCTTGCTCGGAACTGTTCCAAGCACACTTATGGTTACAAGGTCTACTCGACAATGATAAAAGCTTACAAGCTTACTCGAAGACCTATTTACACCTGTAATATTTTTATATACGTTTGAATATGTTATGTACCAATAATTAGGGTTTCTAAAATATGTCAGGCATGCCTATCTAAGGAAAATTTAGGTCACGTTTATGACAACGGACATAGAGCGAATATTGAGATTTGACGGCTGCCACTTTCTGAAAAAGAATATCTTTATACGGAAAGCTGCCTAAAGGTACGAACATTCCACCTAGAAACCCTAATCGATTTTCATTGTATCCTTCAAAACATTAAGATAAATATTTTGAGTTACTTTGTGTATTTGTTACATTTCTGTTCGTAGCAACAATATGAATATTATTGATTCCGCCTTTAATGTTTATTGGATCTTCACAAGAGCAGAACTCGTAAACATCTTGCCAACACGTTGTTGTTGGTTATGAGACTGATTGCTATGGTTGATAGATCGGTCCTGATAAGTGGTATCAGAGCTTATTCTCTGAACTTGTGAAGATTTGTTGCTGATTGTGAGATTTATTGAATATTCTGCTGAGTTTGAAGATTAAGAATAATGATGTCAACTGAAGACTGTTCCATTGATTTTTGACGTCAGCTGCTCTGTTTTTCATTTTCTCAAATCTACTGTTTATTGAGGTTTAAAAGTTATCTTTTCTCATATTTCATTGATTACTTTTCTTTTGAGTCTTGGTCTTGATCTTATCCACCCAGTTTCATCAGATCTAAGGATTTCATCCACGGATCTGATTGATTTTCTATAATTTGTTATATTTTAAGTAATTTTTCATTCCTAAACCTTTTATAAAAAAATACCAAAAACATGTCTGGAGTAATGGATGATCAAGAAGTGTCAACTAACAAAATTCTGAGATTGCTAGGACAGGAGAATTACATTAAGTGGATGGTTCTGTTTGAGGTAGTTGTGTGCTATAACGATGTTGACATGTGAAATTCAACTAAATATGGTCCATATTATCCTGATGGCACAGCCAGTAATAAAACCTTGGAAAGACAGTTGAGAAAGAAAGATGATACGGAACTGTCTGTGCTGAAACTTGGTCTGTCATTCAACAAGTGGAAATGTTTAAAAAAAATACTGAGCTTAAAGACAACAAGAAATACAGACTGAAGCAACAGCTGGATAGATTCAAGTTCAAAGAAGGAGAGAGGTTGAAATCTGTTTTGCAAAGGTTTGTTGCCATTGTCAATGAAATCAGAACTAGTGACCTTGTAATAACAGATTTTGATTTAAACAAGAAGCTGTTATCATATTTATCTGGATAATGGTACACTACAAGCAAGTTCATCAAATAAAAGGCTAATTTCCCAACTTTCAAGCTTGATGATGTTATCTGTTTTTTACAAGCTGTTGAGCATGAAATGATTGAGAATCATAAGGCTGTCACTTTTACCCGAAACCCAAGCCGAAAAAACCCGTACCCGAACCCTAACTAACCCGACTCAGAGAACCCGAACCCGAGAAAGTGACAGGGAGGAAGATAAGCCAAGCTTCCAAGTTACAAATGCTCTAATTGCACCTATGAGGAATCTGTCAACAAAGAACCAACAACAAGTCCCTATAATTGAAGAACCAACTGAGTTTAATGATGACACCCCAAGAGTTTTTGTTGCTGGTCAGTCTAGCAATCAAAGTGGGCAGTCAAGTTTTAATGCTCAATTGATGGATGATAATGATACATCCTATGTTGCTGGAGATATTAATCATGGAATTGATTATCAGGCTCTCTTCTCAATGTTCACTGATTCTTACAATGCATTTGTGGCCAAGAATTTAATTCACACAAGTGTATCGCAAGAAGATCTTGAAAAGATTGATGCTGATGATTTGGAAGACATGGATCTTAAGTGGGAAGCTTCCATGTTGGTTGTGAGGAGTAAAAAACTATACACAAGAACTGGTAGGTATTTGGTTTCTAGACCAAATGACAGAATTGGCTTTGACAAGTCCAAAGCAATGTTCTATAATTGTCAACTACCAAGACATTTTGCAAGAAAATGCAACCAGCCAAGACAGTTTCAAAACAATAACCAACAAAGAAAACAATTCCAATTCCAAAATTAGAATCAAGGCCAACAAGGACAATTCAACAACAAAAACAACTTTCTACAAAAAATTGTTCCACAACAACCATCATTTAGAGAAACCAACAAATCCCTCCACAAGCTCCTACCAATCAAAATAGGAACAATGCCAATTAGCTAAGACATCAAGGAAATGTTGTCCTAGCTCAACCACAACAAGATGGTGTATTTGACTGGAGTAATCATGCTGAAGACATAGAGAAGGCTAATGTGGCATTCATGCCAAAGATTGGAAATGAAGCTGAGCCCTCTTTAGCTCAGGTACATTCAAATCCCACAAACTTTGAACTACTTGAAATTAATGATTCTTTGAGAAAGGAAGTTGGGAAATTGCAAAGTGAGTGCTTTAAGAACAAAGCATGATAAATATTTATGAAATGAGTGAGTTGACATATGAAAACCAAATTAAGAATTTGGAAAAGGACTATATGGACAGTTACAACATGTAGTCAATATATACCACAAAAATTGAAGGCTTAAAGAAAATGTATCTTGAAGAGAAGTTGAAGAATACTCAACTTCATGTTGAGGTTGATTTTCTAAAGAATTTGGTGTCCACTGGAAATATTTGTGGAAAGTTGAAGAAGATCAAAGAGGAGGATAAGTACAAAGTTGTTGCTCCACCCTTTAATGATAATTACTCTTTAATGGTGGATAAGGAAAAGAGAATTTCTTATCTTGATCAACTCAGAGATGTGTTTGAAGATAGAAAGGAGATTGTTGAAAACTATAAAATGGTTAAGTTTAATGACAAGGGTTAGTTTGAAATGAAGGTTGTTGAAACAAAAGAAAGAAATGTTGAAAATTCTATTGGTCTTCAAGTATCATTGGATGATCAAGATTATGATTTGTTGAATAAGGATGATTTGAGTGATTCAAGTGACAAATGTTCAAGCTATGGAAGTTTAAAAGAAACAAAAAGGTGTAAACAAATCTCAAATGACAAGATTCCTTTGTTACCAAAGATTACTCCCAAAATAAAGAAACACCATGAACAAATGAGAAGGGAATATGGGTCATTCGATCTATGTAGTGGATCCAAGGGAAAGAAAAATATTGAAAGATCAACAAGCAAAGTGTCACGAAAAAGGGAAAATGTCAAGAACAACAAGAAAAAAGAAGAAACCATAAAAAATGATGATATATTTCTTCTTGTCAAAAGCCACTGAAAATGAAACAAACTTATGGCACAAAAAGCTTTGTCATGTCAATGAAGAGCATGAACAAACTTGTTGAGTGAACGTCATACAATCCAAGATCTAGTCGCTAACCCGAAGCATCAACACGATTAACCCGAGATCTATACTTTAAATATTACATTATTTGATAATTAGAATGAATACATTATGGAGAGAATAACTTATGGAAAATAACTTAGATCTATCCAATTATGACATGAGCTGCCTATTTATAGGCCATGAGCTACATTCGTTAAGTTAAGCCTAATTCGTTATGCCTTCATAACGAATGAGACACCATTCGTTATGATTTCATAACAAATGGTGATAAACTTAACGAACTAGCCTAGTTAACTAACAAATGGACCCATTCTCTATACAATCCATAGTGAATGGCCATATTACAATAAATATACATTGAATACACAAACTAGACTAACTATAACTTATTAGATTGCTACGGACACCAAAACCGTGCACTAACACTTGTCAAAGGTGAACATGTCATTGGTTTACTCACAAGACAGTTCAAGCTATGAAAGCAGCACAAATCATCACACAAAACAAAACTCATAAACTCCATTGAACAAGTACTTGAGATGCTTCATATGGATCTATTTGGTCCTGTGAGTGCTTCAAGTATTGGAAAGAAGAGATATGGTTTGGTGATTATTGAAGATTTCTCAAGATATACATGGGTTTATTTTCTAAACTCAAAGGACGAGGCTGCTGAAATAATCAAAAGCTGCATGAAAAGGATTGAGAATCAACTAGATGCAAGGGTGAAGGTAATGAGAAGTGATAATGGATCTGAATTCAATAATGGGGTAATGACTGGATTTTGTCAAGCAAAAGGAAATTTTCAACAATTCAGTGCCCTTAGGACTACTGAACAGAATTGAGTTGCAGAAAGGAGGAACATAACATTGATAGAAGCTACAAGAACCATGATAGCAGATGCTTATTTTCCTGTTACATTTTGGGTAGAAGCAATAAACACTGCTTGTTATGTTCAGAACAAAGTCCTTCTCAATAAAAGTCAAGAGAAAACTCCCTATGAGATTTCGTATAAGAGAAATCCCTACATAAAGTTTCTCAATCCTTTTGGTTGCAAGTGATCTTTATTGAATACAAAAGACTATTTGAATATGTTTCAATCTAAATCTTTAGATTGTTTCTTTGTTGGATATTCCACACTCTCAAAGGCTTACAGAGTGTGTGTGAAAGATCATCTGAGTGTGATAGAATCTTCAAATATTATCTTCAATGAAAATCATTTCAACACTGTTAATGGAGGATCATGATTATTTGATCTAGAGAAGTTAATCAAATCTTTAAAAATTTAACCTGAAGTCTTTGACGAAACTTTATATAGAACAAGTGTCCCTGAAGCTACTTTAGAGAAGAATGTTGACTTGGACAGATTGTGGTCCAAGTTTGCTGATAAAAATACTAAATATTCTTTTGACATTAATGCTTCTGATGGTGAATCTGATGAAGATCAAAATGAACATGTTGATCATTAACAAGATCAAGAAAATCATGTTATGAATGATGAACATACAAGTAACCAACAAGATCAAGAACAAGTTGATAGACAATCAAGATTTGAAACCTTGTTTCAAGTCTTAAACATTGGAAGTGGCTGATAGACAATTAAGATTTGAAACCTTGTTTCAGGACCTGAACATTGGAAGTGATCTTGCTTCAACATCAACTCATATTGTTGAAGAAGAAGCTGATATGAACAACGCAGCATCAGATTAGTCATTGAAGAACCTGATCTCAATAATACAAATCTTGATTCAACAATTACCTAAAATCAAATCATCCATACTTCCTTTTTAGAAAGAAATCATCCTGCTGAAAACATAATTGGAAATTTACATGAGAAAGTAATAAGAAGTACATCTGAATCTTCAAACATCTGTTTGTAGTCCTGCTTTTTATCCCAAATTGAACCCAAGAACATAGTTCAAGCCTTGAAAGACAATAGTTGGGTGGAAGCTATGCATGAGGAGTTAGGTGCTGTTTGTTTTTGCAGACATAAACTGTCTGCAAGCTGATTTCATCTGTTTTCATGTCTGCAACTGAAGATGTGGTCTGAAGATCTGCAAGCTGAAAATATAAGACTGTTTGTTTTTATAAGCTGATACTGTCTGCATAACTGTCAAACTTATCTCACAAGATAGAAGTCATTTATTCAAGTTACATCTAGTTTTTAGTCTTTGCTTGCCATGCCGATTTGGTTTTGGTGGGTGGTGGAAGGTGGTGGTGGTGGATGGTGGTAGTGGCGGCGGACGGTGGGTAGTGGCGGTGGATGGTGGTGGTGGACAATGGGTGGTGGTGATGGATGGTTTTGGTTGGTGGTGGACGGTGGTGGTGATGGATGGTGGTGGTGGTGGGTGATGGATGGTGGTGGTGGCGGTGATGGATGGTGGTGGTGGTGATGGATGGTGGGTGGTGGACGGTGGTGGTGATGGATGGTGGTGGTGGTGGCGGACGGTGGTGGTGATGGATGGTGGGTGGTGGACGGTGGTGGTGATGGATGGTGGGTGGTGGACGGTGGTGGTGGCGGTGATGGATGGTGGTGGTGGTGGCGGTGATGGATGGTGGTGGTGGTGGGTGATGGATGGTGGTGGTGGCGGTGATGGATGGTGGTGGTGGTGGCGGACGGTGGTGGTGATGGATGGTGGGTGGTGGACGGTGGTGGTGATGGATGGTGGGTGGTGGACGGTGGTGGTGGCGGTGGATGGTGGTGGACGGTGGCGGCGGGGTACGGGGGTGGTGGTGGCGGCGTACGGTGGGTGGTGGTGTTGGCGGACGGTGGTAGGAGCAGTGGATGAGAGGGTGGCTGCAAAGGGAGAAGAGTAGGGTTTTTTTGTGAAGATGTTTTAAGCAAGATTTCCTTGCTTTTCTTTTAAGATGAAAGAAGATAACTTCAGATCTGTTTTAAGAAAAAAAACAAACAGTCTTCAAGGGTAATGTCTGCGCGCCTGCAGACATTAGCTTAGCTCACTTCAAGAGTCTGCAAGTCTGGAACTTGTTGATAAGCCAAGAGGAAAGTTTGCAATTGGCACCAAATGGGCTTTCAGGAATAAGAAGGATGAAAGAGGGATTGTAATGAAGAACAAAGCAAGAATAGTTGCACTAGGATGCTTACAAGAAGAAGAGATTGAGTTTGAAGAGGTGTTTGATAACGTAGCAAGAGTAGAAGCTATTAGAATCTTCTTAGCCTATGCTGTTTCTAAAATATCAGAGTATTTCAATTAGATGTCAAATATGCTTTTTTAAATGGTAAGGTTGAAGAGGATGTGTATGTCACTCAACCTCCGGGCTTTGAGGATCCTGAGTATCCAAGTATAGTTTATAAACTGAACAAAGCTCTATATGGACTACATCAAGCTCCAAGAGCTTGGTATGATGAGTTGTCAAATCATCTACTTGTGAATGGCTTTCAAAGGGGATCCATTGATAAGACACTCTTCTACAAGAAAATAGGAAGATATTTTCTTCTGGTTCAAGTATATGTTGATGATATCATCTTCGGATCTACAAATGAACAAATGTGTTTGGAGTTTGAGAAGTTTATGAAGTCTAAGTATTGTATGAGCTCAATGGATGAGATGAATTTATTTATTGGATTGCAAGTTCAACAGAAGAAATATGGCATATTCATCTGTCAATCTAAGTATATACAAGACATCTGGAACAAGTTCAAATGTCAAGACTTAAAGACAGCTTTAACTCCAATGGATACACATGAGAAGATAGTAGCTTATGAAAAGGGGCAGTCTGTAGATCAACATGAGTATAGAGCCAAAATTGGATCACTTATATACCTTACTGCTTCAAGACCAAACATTATGTTTGTTGTATGTGTGTGTGCAAGATTCCAATCAAATTCAAAAGTTTCTCATATGGCGGTTGTCAAGAGAATCTTAGATATCTGAAAGGAAAGCCTGATTTGGGTATATGATTTAACCATGCCTTTGATCTACTTGCATATACAGACTGTGATTATGATGGAGGTAACATAAGCAGAAAGTCTACTTCAGCTGGTTATCAATTCTTGGGAGATAGGCTAGTGTCATGGCAATGCAATAAGCAAACAACATTTTCAATCTCTACCGATGAAGCTAAATACATTGTTGTATCGTTTTGCTATGCTCAAGTCCTCAGGATTCAGAATCAACTGCTGGACTATGGTTTGAATTATTTGGACACTCCTATTTACATTGATAATATTGTTGCTCTGTTCATAGTTAAAAACCCAGTCCAACACTCAAAGATCAAGCATATTGAAATTAGACACCATTTTATCAGAGATTGTAGTGAGAAAGGCCTTATAAAAATGAAAAGAGTTGACACTATGAAAACATTTCAGATATATTCACCAAGTCACTAGATAAAACAATATTTCATGTTCTATCAAAATATTTAGGCATGATCAACTCAGATAAAGTCTGATTGATGATTTATGCTTATTGTGCTAATTGACTTTCTTTTAAAGGTCTTGATGAGTGAGTTGATGTTTTATGTTTGCATATGTGTTTCTGTTTGACTAATATGTGCTTTAAATGACTATATTTAACTAGGTATAAATGGTTCTTAGGTCTCTGTTTTCAGTTATTGATCTGATGTCTTGATAAGCTTGTATATACCTTGAAATATTAAATCTGCACGCTTATCTGATATCTTGCTTGTGATTAGATAATTTGCAATGATGATGTGCTTAGGAAAAGATAGACTTTGCATAATTAGTCTTGATTTTTACATTTTGTTTGTATGATTGTGTTAGTGCATGCCATTCATTTTTTATTATTCTTGAATATGTTATTGATTGCTTATGTCAGAAACTTTGCTTCGAATTTCAAACTAATGTCCTCAAATGAACATTTTACAAAGAAAATTTTCAAAGTAAATCACTTTTGACAAGCTGAGCAAGTTAATGGTACTGAGAAATGATAAGATTATTCAGTTCAAGCTTTATAGAAGCTTAAAAGATTTTCAATGAAATTTGCCCAAACTTTTGGGAAATGATAATAGACTGATTATTTATACCAATTATATGGATTTAATAGGATAAAAGGACTATTAGTGAAGTCATTGATAAGTATGGTTGCTTTCATGATGTGTAAAAACTGAGGTGATATAAACATATTGATAATGCTAAACTTAATGTGGAGATACATTGTTGAAATAAGCATGTTTCAAGATAAATCTCTCCGAATGATAGACAGAAAAGTAATTACTCAGTCATACACGATCCTGTTGGTATTTGGTCACTCAAAATGAAACATCTTATGAATATGAAAAAGAACAAGTTTGAGAAAATTAATTATACATCAACCAAAAGTTGATAAATTTTCAAAAGTTTTGAAATAAAACAAACATGTGGGTTCAAACTAAAACAACAGAGGTGGGGCATCATTATAATTCCTAAGCACCTTGAATGAAAGGCCTGTAAGTCCGAATTGCGTGGCATGTAAGTTCAACGTTCAACCTCGAATGTTTGAAAAGTTTTGAAAATAAATTTTATTAAGAAAGTCTATATGTTCTGTCATAAAATACTTTGACCAAATATCAGGGGGGTTGAAGTCAAATTGGGGTGATCTGGAGAAAGCCAAATAAGCCTTGAGAAGAGATATGGGATATCATAGTGCAATAAGTTTTATCCATTTTTGTATTATGCAACTAATTGAACCTTAAGCTTATCACCAAAGTAATGAAATTCTTGCTAAGTATATACCTACCTATTATGCCATAATAATGTTGAGAATGAAGTATTGAAAGGTGACTTAATCAGTATGATCCCATGTTGAGATCTTTTCATAAAAGAAAAGGATTTGAAATGATTTAAACTGAAATTTGATCTCATTATGCACCACTTGCTCTTAAACTTTGAACTTTAATGAGAAAACTGTTTAATGTAAAGTTTAAGTCAAAAATTGTTGCATTTTCACTTTAAATATATATGTAAGTGTTATTTCGAGTAAACTTTGATGTTTTTAAACTTTTGAGTAAACTTGATTGTTTTATTTGAAGTTCAAACTCATTCGAGAATACTTGATACTTATTTACTTTGAATATGTCTGAACATGTATTTTCATGTACACTTTGATGATTATGCACTTTCGTGTAAACATGGTTGCTTAGAAGATCATCTCATTCAAGCATACTTGATGAATGTGTGATATAACTGTGTGAATACGCTTTAAATACATTTTTTGAGTAAACTTGGGTGTTTTAATTGAAATCTGTGTTTGCCAAGCATACTTTATGACTTTGGATTGAATTTGATAAGAATGAATATTTTTTGAGTAACCTTGACTATTTAATGTCGTTTAGCTCTATCGAGTAAAAATGGTAAATATGTCAAGCACATTTTTTAAAATATTTATTTACTTATATGTTGATAATGTCTGAATACTTTCTCTGAAATTGCAAGTGTTTTCTAGTAAACTTTGTTTATCGAGCAAACTTCATGCTTAGAGCACACTTGTATATTAAAATAATAGTTCAAGTGTTCTCCAAGCATACTTGCATATTTCATAAGTTTTCAAGCAAACTTTACCTTCTGAGTACAATGCATGTTTGAGCACACTTGTATATTAACATATTTATATATCAAGTCTTCTCAAGCACACTTTGTACTTTTGAAGTATTGTCGATTAAACTTTGCTTTGGAGTATACCTGGATGTATCTCTCTAAATATGGTTAACTCTTTGCCTTTATTAATAGATTCAAGTAATGTTAGTAATAATAAGATATTCGAGTAAGGTTGACATTTAGAACTATCTTTAAGTTACAATTTCAGGATTTTAATTGATCTCGAGCATGGTTGCCTATTTGACCATATATACTTGATTAGAAGAATATTTTCTTAGGAAAATATTCTAAGTAAAGCTTTCTGTCAGGTCCCCAATTGTTGGTAGATCGTTAACAAATTAAGTCATAACTCACACAATAATGTGTTGACAAGAGAGTTAATGACGTGTTGCTATATTTAGAAAGAAACCCGTTTGATAAAGGCGGAATCAATAACAAACGATTTAGTTGCTGAACAATTAATCAAAGGTAACTAACACACAAGATTCACTCAACAGATTTCCATTTATATAATATTAATCATACAAACGATAATCTAGCAAGGGTTTCTTTATGGGAAAGTTGTATCCGTACGATTCGAAGAACAGCCGTCACTCACAAATATTCTCTCTCAATTCGTATTCAGCCTCACTCCTGAGGTGTGCTCTAAATATTCCTTTTATAGGCCTGGCACCTCTGGACAGCTGTCATTCCTTCTAGAAACCATAAATATAACGTACATATTCAAATTACATATTCAGAGCTATGCTAAGTGTAAAATAAGTCTTCCGGGTAGGCTTTGTCTTCTCTGAGTTGACTTCGTACTCTGCCTTCCTTAGTAGACTTGATAACCTTGAAGTGTGTTCGGGAACAGTTACCGGGTAGACTTAACTTTTACCTGGTAGACTTCAATCTTCTTGATCTTATCAGACTTTGCCCGGTAAGATCTTACGAGCAACCTTGTTCTTCTATGGTCCTTTAACTCCTTGCTATGAAATAGCTTATTTAGCAAAGTATGCCCGGTAGCATTGTACTCTGCTAGAGTTAAACCCTGCCCGATGTTACTTGGAATATATCATTACTCACATCAAGCTTACTCGGACCACTATTATTAATGAATACCTTGCCCGTTCTTCCAATCACTTGGTTTCATGAGCTTGGTTAGCCAAGAGCTTACCCGGGGTAAACCTTACTCGGCTACGAAGAACAAACTTGCTAGATGTAGTGAACCCTGCCCAAGTATTCACTAAAGAACACTACTTGAAGATAACCTTGACCGGTAGGCAAGATATCATGCCCGGTTAAGTAAAACCTTGCTCGGATGTCTCAGGTGTGCCCGGTTCCATACTTAGCAATTTCTGAGAAGGTTGAGAAGATACCAATCTTCCTTATGATCATTTTCAGGTCAAATCTTGACTCAACAATCTCCCCCTAGATTGGAACACCTCAGCTGTCCCAAAACACCTCTATGGTTGCTTACACATAATTAAAATACACATCAAATCAAAATCAAATTACTTATTCATTACAAAATCAAAGGATTACATACTCAAAGACTGTCCGAAGACATTACACAATAAATCCTATTGTACAGATCATTGTCTTCTTCTTCACGCATCGTAGTAGGCTTGTCTTCTATTCACAATTACAGTTGCTGCCCTTTGCCTAAAGATATCAAGGACTTGGTAATGAGTGCGACCTTCAGGAATGACCAAATCCCTAATATCTCTCAGATCTTCATAGTGCAAGTAGGTCAAGTCTTCATCTCTTCTAATTATTCCCAAAATAAGCCCTTTTGAGTTTCGAAGAACATAGTGACCTGTATTTTCTTTGTATTCAAGCTTTTGAATGATGCCATTCTTCTGCACAGTGTAATTTGGTCTTGTCATTCTTCTTTCCAGTCTTATGCAGGTATTCATGTTTGACAGAGGATTCTTGTCTTTGGCATTCATCTGATAGTATAGTTCAGCTTGGGCTATCTTTTTCAACTTATCAGCCCTTCTTGATTTAATCCTCTTTGTCAAATTCCAGCTTTTCTTCTCCTTTAAAAATGGGAATCCCTTGTCAGTTTCATCCTTCAAGAACTTTAAGAGATCATTCTGTTGTCTTCCTGCCAACCTGCTTGTATCACGATAATCATAAAGATCAAGTGTGGCCATTTTCTCCAACTGCTCTTGAGTATACTCATCAAAATCTTCTTTAATAATAATGTCTTTCAATTGTTTGCTTTCCATTATCACTTTTAGAGACTGAGAGACTAAGTCAACGTAGAGTCTTCTTGGTAGATCCACATTTGATTGTGGTCTTGTTGTTCTTTGCAATTCAGCTCCACTTTGTTGTTGATTTCTGTCTTGATGTAGATGGCCCTGTTTGTGTAGACATCATGGGTTGACTAGGCCCCTCTACTTCAAATCTTGTCTTGTACCAACTTACAATCATTTCAGCAGGAAGATTAACTAACTCTTCCAAATTTTCTCCTCCCTCACTGAACAATCTTGAAATCTTTTCTTCAATTGCATCATCATGTAGTAAACCTGCAGGTACAAATTTTCCTCCAATAAAACTTCTTGGATTTGCACCCTTCAGCAACACCTTCTCCCACTCAGCCTTTTGCAAATAGAATAGTTCTTTAAGCTCATCTTTGTTCAGTGCATTGAAGGCATCAACATCCATTCCCTTTTGAGTTGTCATTACCCCTCTCAAGATATCAATCATTTTATCATTTTCCCAAGGAACAATAGGTTCTTCAACAGGTTAAAGCTTTACTTCCTCTGGGATTGGGGTTTCATGAGTTAACCTTTCTTTGGTCTCTTTTCAGCCTCTTACTTCCTCAATGTCTTTAGTTTTCTCTTCTTTTTAGGAGGCTTAGACTGTCCTTCTTCTTTCTCTTTCTGAATTTTCCTTGTCAAAAACCAGTAATCATTTTCAACCATCTCTTGGGACATTGATTCAACATCATTTAGTGTTCTCCCATGCTCAATTAGAAATCTGCACTTTTCCCCATATTTGTTGTAAATCTTTTCAAGTCTTTCCTTCTCTCTAACAGTTTTCAGCTTAGCTTTCTCAAACTCCTTTTCCTTTTCAGCTTCTTTGGTTTTATGATAGAGATCACTGAGTTGCTCATAATTACAGTTTTTCAAATCAGCTTCAGAGTTGTTGTGCAACTTCAGATACTCTATGAAACTTTGCCTTTCTTTTTCTTGCTTTGAGCCCTTTTGTTTAATATTGGATGTTTCAGTTTGTAGCAACTCTTTCAATTTTTCTTTCCTTTTCATTTTGTTATAGAGTGCTTCAACTGCATCCTTTTCTAAGCAATCAATCATGTTGTGCTTCATCCCTCTCTCCAGCAGATATCCACATTTTCCATCAAATTTCTCTTTCAAAGCTTCCAATTTTTCTGCTTCCTTATTCTCTTTAACAAATTTATCTTTTACCTCTTCCCTTGTTCTTTCATAGGCTTCTTTCAGCTTGTCAACATTGAAATGACTCAGATCTTTTTCAGAATACCCATGTTTTCTTAAATATTCTCTGTATTTTGGGCATCCATGTTCTTCTGCTGTATTAACCTCTCAATTGTGTCCCTTTCTTTGTTCAATCTTTTCTCCAGTTCATCATCATTCAAATCAGCTAAGCTCTCAAAGCTTATTCCATAGCTTCTCAATTTCACAATCAAAGGATTTTTCCTTTTAGCATCCAAAAGACTTTGCTCAATGTTTGTCCTCTGTTCATCAGTCACTGTAACTTATGGGGACATAACATTAGCAGTTTCAGCACCTTTTCCCTGATCATCTTCATCATTATCATCAGTTTCATCTTCATCAGAAATGTCCTCCTCCTCCTCAGTTGTTTCATTAACAACATCTATTTTTGGTTCATCAGGAGTTGGATCTTCAGGGATTGGTACATTAGGCACTCCTAGCACATGTTCTTTTGGCCTTAAAGTTTGCAAAGGTATTGCCCTTATTGGACTTGCCTCATCATCAAGGGTCTCTACAAAGTAATTGTTCTTATCATCCCATTTCCCCTTTTTGGCAGGCTCATCCCTTTCAGCTGGTTTAAATGATTCTGGTTTATCCCTCTTTCTTGAGTATTTCATTACATATTTGGGACCATTCACACATTCCCATTCACTTGGATTTTGTCTTATATCATCTTCAATTTGTTGAGCCCATTTCTTTGCAGCCATTGAGGCAATAGATTCACCAATTTCTTCTTCCACATTTAAGTCCATATTCACATTGGCAGTTTCAGTTGATTCTTTTTCAGGTTGAATTTGAGTTTGAAACATACTTACCACCATGGCCAAAGAGTGTCTACTTCCTCAACTCTTTTCAACTTAATCAAAGCTTCAATAACATCTTGATCATCAACCTCTTCTTCATCAATCACTTTAGCAATATTGGCCTGATTGATCAAGGCTTCCTGCTCTGCCAACTCTAAAGGATCCATGGTTCGGGCAATGTGTTCCCTTTCCCATGTTTCATTAATGTCTTGTTGCGTTCTTCTGGCAGCAGCAGTAGCATTATCTTCTTCCTCTTCATTAGTAAATTTCTCTTTCACAAGATTTGCCTTAACAGGCTCTTCATCATAAACCTTCACCTTTCCTTTTTCAATTCTCCTCTGTAAATCTTCTTCAGTTTCAGATTGTTGATAATCATCAATTTCCTTTTCAAGTGCTTCCAACTCTGGATCATACTCTACCCTCTTGGAGCTTTCAGGTTGTTTAGTTTCAATAATTGGTTCCTCAGTAGCTGTATTCCCTTCATTGATTACATCATTTTGGGTTTCAGTCTGATTGTCAGTTAAAACATTAGTGACCACATCAGTGGTAGCCACATTTTCTTCATCATTTGTCTTTTCAATTCCATCCCTGTCTCCTCTTCATCATCATCCTCCTCACTCCATACAACATTCATTACTTCATCATTCACATCATATTTTTCCTCTCCAACATCAGATTTATCACCTTCATACTCAACATCTTCCATCCTTCTTTCTTCACTCTCCTCCTCATCATCATAAGCATTCAAAATACTTGTCAACCCATCAACATTTTTGTCACCAGCCTCTTCCATTACTACATCATCAACATTAACTATAACACCAGTTGGCTCAGTTATATTATCCCCCTGTTTTGGGGCAGATGTGGTCTTCTCAACCTCCTGCTCAAGGGTTTGAATTTTCAGCATTGCACGGGCCAACTTATCTAAAAGTAACACATTCTCCTTGGTTACCTCCTCATTCCTCTCCTTCAACCTCGCATTTTCCAACATTAGATCAAGGTTTCTTTGAAACAAAAAGTTTTCAGCAGGAGGGGTTATTGGTGGTGAGGTAAAGAAAGGGTCAAGTTCAGATTGGTCTTGGTAAGTGGTTTGAGGGATTATTGGGTTGGCATCTTCAAAATTGTTTTCACTTATAGATGGTAGTGGGTTGATAGTAAATTTGGGTGGTGTAGATGATTCAGGTGGGGTTTGAGGTTGTGTTGTTGTAATTGGTTGGGATGGTGATTGAGTGTGAGGTGGGCTTGGAATGAATACGTCTGGTTGTTAGTTGGTGGTGTTTGTGGTGGTGGTTATATTTGTTTTGATGTTTCAGGCTGGCTTTGGGTCAAGGTTTAGGTTGGGGATTAGTTGGTTTGGTCTTGTGGTTGTGCTGATAGATGTGGTGATTGGTTTAGGGTGGGTGATGGTAATTGTGGTGGTGATTGTGGTATAGGTTGGGTCTCCCATTGATCAAGTGCATCAACAATCATGGCTCCTCCACACAATTGTTTGAAGCACAATTATGGTTACAAGGTCTGCTCGACAAGAATAAAATCTTACAAGCTTACTCGAAGACATGTTTACACTTGTAATATTTGTAAATACTTTTGAATATGTTATGTTTAAATCATTAAGGTTTCTAGAAGATATCAAGCGTGCCTATTTAAGGAAACTTTAGGGAACGTTTGTGACAACGGACACGGAGCTAATATTGTGATTTGACGGCTGCCACTTTTTGTAAAAGAATATCTTTGTACGAAAAGCTTCCTAAAAATACGAACATTCCACCTAGAAACCCTAATCGATTTTCATTGTATCCTTCAAAATATCAATGGAAATCTTTTGAGTTACTTTGTGTGTTTGTTATATTTCAGTTCGTCTAGCAACAATTTGAATATTATTGATTCCACCTTTAATGTTCATTGGATCTTCACAAGAGAAGAACTCGTAACGTTTTGTCAACAAGTTGTTTTTTGTTATGAGACTGATTGTTGTGGTTGACAGATCGATCCTGACAAAATACGTATATTTTTGGCCTATGCATCTTTCAAGAATATTAAAGTTTATCAAATGGACGTCAAGAGTGCATTTCTCAGTGGGGAACTTCATGAAGAGGTGTTCGTGAAACAACCTCCTGGTTTTGATGATCCAGACTACTCTGACTATGTTTATGGTTTATACAAGGCTCTTTATGGTCTCCACCAAGCACTGAGAGCTTGGTAAGGCACGTTTACTGACCATATGACGGATAGTGGTTTCCAACGAGAGATTGTGGATTGTACTCTTTTCTACAATATTGTCGAAGAAGATTTACTTCTCGTCCTGATATATGTCAATGAAATCATATTTGGTTCAAAAAATGACAAGCTGTGTAAGATTTTGAGAAGTCAATGTAGACGAAATTTGACATGAACTCGATGGGGGAGATGAATTTTTTCTTAGGGTTGCAGGTTCATCAGTTTGACGCTGGAATTTTCATACATCAGAAGAAATATACGAACGACATCTTGAGCCGATTCAAGATAACTGCCAGAAAATCCCTTCGAAACCTCTACCCGTGGGTCACAATTTGTCAATGGACGAATTGAAGGATACCGTTGATCGTACCCAATACCGAGCTATGATAGGTTCCTTAATGTATCTCACTGCTTCTCATCCTGATATCATGTTTGCTATTTGTTTATGTGCCAGGTACCAATCGAGTCCCAGAGTGACTCATCTAGTGCCGGTTAAACATATGCTTCACTATCTGAGGGGTAATCCTGACACCGGGTTATGGTATCTCAAGGATGATAGCTTTGATCTCTCTGCATTGTCGGATTCAGACTACGATGTTTGCAAAATCAAAATCAAGTCAACTACAGCGGGTTGTCAATTTCTATGAAGCCGGCTTAGTTCCTGGTAGTGTAAGAAACAGACAACGGTCTCCACTTCAACCGCAGAAGCAGAGTATGTGGCAGCCTAAAGTTGTTGGTCACAGGTTCTTTGGATGCAGCAACATTTGCGGGATTATGGTTTGAAGTTTCTTCCTACTCCCATATTTATTCATATCCTGTATTGATGGGAGGCATCCGGTTTCTAGACACTGTGAGTCTTTAAGCGGTTTATTATCTGGATTTTCAAAATCTGGATATTTCAAAAGCTTTTAGAGCAAACCCTAAATCAATAAACTTGATCACTAATGTACTTCGTACAAACTCATTACTGACTTGATCAAAATCCACTGTGAGTTATATATTGTACCTCCCTTGTGTGCGTCTTAATACAAGTAAGAAACGGACCCCGGGGGATACAATGTTTGTAAGACTACAGATGAACTCGTGCATACTCATTCATAGTAAAGGGATCTTGGTGTATTGCTTGATAATGGGGGTATACCATGTAGTGGGGATTATGAGCTTAGATTGCTTATTCAAATTGATAAATCTTAAAAAAAAATTTTATCTTCAGGCATAATGGTTTAAGTCAAGTTGTGTTGACATGGTAAAATTCAAATTAAGCCTGAATCGAGATTAGAGGCTGATAGTTTCTGATAATATGTGCTTTATTGAACCTAAATCATATGACAAAAATGCTTGAAAGTTATTTCTAAGATATAAGTGGACAACAATATCAATGACCGACTTAACGCCAGTCATAATAAAGATGAAATATAAAATGAGGTGGAAAGGCGATTTGGTCAATATGATTCTCTGCTCAACTCACAAAAATATGCACTGTTTTGATAGAATAGATTTCATATTGTCTTATTTTTAATTGTTTTTAATTCAAAGTTATTTTAAATCCAAAATATTTTGTTTTTATTTTAATTTCAGCTTTATTTTCGATTTCCGAGCTAAAGGGTACAAATGTTGAAAACGAAAATACAAAAAAGATTTTCCCACATTTTTATTTAGTTCTTTTATTTAATTAGTTTATTTAATTCTGTTTTAAGTTAATTTCATGTGTTTTGAACGCAAAGCATGTTATGGTATTGCATTTTACCCCCTAGTGGTAAATTCTTAAGGTAAAGTTCATCGAGACACGAGTTTCGATGCATTATTTAACTCTTGGAAATTGAAAATGAAATCTTTCATTTTTATTTGATTATTTAACACCTATTCTCTAAGATTTGTCATGACAAATACAACCCATTCGCTATCATTTTTTATATCGAATGTTGGTCATTCGTGTTTTTAAGCAGAATAACAAAGACAACATCTAATCATGACAAGTTGGATGTAAGTGCACGTGCAAAATCTAATCAGAAGACAACATTCAAGGTCGTGTAAACCATCAAAGATGACTTTGTTTCTTGGTTATATGATTTGGAGTTACGGGTATGTATTATTAAGTGGGAGAACGCCGTTCAGTAATTTCAATATATTACTGACGTTCTCTCACTACCGAGGTGGGATGTGTGGAAACTCGCCAATCGGTCCTTCATCAACCATGGTGGAAATCAATTTGTAGGATCGTTTCACCAACATCTGCTCTTTGAGTTCAACCACGGGTTTAAATATTTTTAAACCGCAGGCGCCAACAAGGAAATATATTTATGAAATTGATCCTCAAACTGTTTGGAGAAAGCTCTTGTTGAAGTTTAAGCCGCCAAAGACGATGAAGCGAGTGCCGGTGAAGACATTTCCGTAAGATCTTCACCTGTTATTCAATCTGAGGTACTAGGACAAGCGAATGGGCGAGGCGGTTATTATTTTGGGTAAAGGTCTGAAGACTAACTTTATATGAGTCATAGATCCTATGTCGCTGGTTAATTTATCATAGACCGATGATGACGTTTTGTTCAAGAACAAGATACTTATTGCAAGACGTGAAGATAATGATCGCGCTATGCAATTCCAACGTGTTGTAAGTGTGTATCACGCGTTCGGGATTCATAGTTTTGTGATTTGAAGACCAAGAGGTTCAAGTAATATATGACAAAGAGCAAGAGACGAGGGGGTGTTTGTTAGTGCACTGTTTTGGTCGTCTCGAGTCTTTGTAATCGTTTGTAATTTATTATTATTATTATTATTATTATTATTATTATTATTATTATTATTATTATTATTATTATTATTATTATTATTATTATTATTAATATTATTATTATTATTGTGTAAAGGTATTTTGACATTTACCAAGCCATTCGTTACGTTATGTATGCTCATTCGTTAAGCATGTTTAACGTATGAGAGTTTAAGTTATTATACGTGTCCATTCGTAAAGGATATTTAACAAGTGGACCTTAATCGTTATTGTTATGTACCCATTCGTCATGGAATGTTGACGATGGGGTTAGCTAATGAGTCATTCGCTATACCATTATGTTAGTTATTGTAATGAAGACGAATGAAGGCCATTCGTTACAGCATTTGTAACGAATGGCATTCGCTTTCTATAAATAGGTTGTTATATCTAAGTAATTAAGTATGTGTGTTTAAATTATTTCTCTCTAGCTAATACACCGCCAAATTGTTTGCTCACACACTTCATTCACTAATTAATTAATCACATACACATATCAAATAACTTGATCCGATTGATTAATCACTTTGAGTTAATCAATAGTAATTGAAGCTCTATAGTGTTTCTATATAGAGTAAGACTGCTTGGATAGCTATGAAACTCAGTCAAGATACACAACTGAAATAGAGGGTTTGAAGAAAACGTTCATGGATGAAAAACTAAAGAATACTCAACTTCAAGTTGAAGTTGATTTTCTTAAGAACTTGGTTGCCACTGGAAATATATGTGGAAAGTTAGAGAAGATAAAGCAAGAAGATACGTATAAATTTGGTCCACCACCCTTCAACAATAATTACTCCTTGAAAGTTTACAAAGAAAATAGGGAAGAATACCTTAGTCAATTCAGGATCCGTGGAGAATTATGAAAGAGTTTGTGTTAAAAGATGATAACTCAAGATAAAGCAAGCATGTTGATGAGACTCAAAGTGAGAAGAAAGAACATCAGCCTATAGAATCAAGTGAAGAAGATTCAAGCAATCAATAGAGTAAAAACTCTAGCTATTGCAGCTGTAAGTCTGCTGGTTAGATTAAGAAGAAGACTAAAAAGAATAATCCATCAAAGAAATTGCAAAACTTGCCTCCAATAACACCCAACATGAAGAAACATCATGAATAGATGACAAGAGAGCACAAGCCTTTTGACATTTATGGAGGATATCAAGGAAATAATAGAAGTGAAGTCACTCATAAAAAAGGGAGTCCTCAAAATAAACGAAGTGTCTCAAGGAACAAGAGCATGAAGAGACAAAAATAGAAACTAAGTATCCATCAAATACCTAGTATTCTCTAATCTCAACTCTAAATATTGGAGATGTTGAATATTTTGCATGAAGGTATGTGAGTCCAATGAAGGAAAGATAATTAAACGAAAGAAAAGTGAAGCTAGAGAAAGGAAAGTTTGTTAAAGGGTCTGATGATAGAAGCACTGAAAAGATTAATCTTTTTCAACCAGTCTTAATAGGTTTTGGAAAACCCATTACTCACCAGAAAACCATTGATGTGGATACCCCAAGACCTAGTGAAAAAATTAAAAGGGGAAACTCTTTGAATAAACTCAAGGGAAAAGTATGGTGCAAATTGTGTGATGCATATGGACATCACACAAGAAAGAATTATACAAGAAACTTTCACTTTTCCAAACTCCACACTATATGGTCAAGAATTTGGTTTATACAAGAAAAGATATGAAAAATATTTGAAGATGGGAATGCAAGTTGATGATGGAACAGGTAAGCGAAATAAGAAGGTTGATGAAGTAATTGAGAAGAAAAGTGAAAGTGATTGTCAAGAAGTTGGACAAAAATCCATCAATCAAGTCTCAAAGTTCTGAAAAGTCCTTTGACTTAGTAGACTCATTACCAACTGATAAGAAAAGACAAATCAAAAGGAAAGTTTTCAAAAGAAAACAAGGAAAATAATTAAATGGTATTGAAAAGTTCCATTTGAAAAGTGGTTATGAACCAATAGGATTCCTTTGGAAGCCCAAATTTGAGACTCTAAAAGTGATCATAAGAAGACAAACTGTGATTGAAGAATGCACTGGCATTGTTCCTTACTTTGGAAAGTTTTTTGAGACTGGTTATTAGACTGAGGAGTCTTGTGAACTAGTCTACGAAGATCTAAAGCCAAATGCACCTGTTGTTGTTTCTGATTATTTACAAGCTAGTTTGGCTTGCGATTCATCCCTAAACTAATTCACTTTGTTTTAAACTATCCAGGAATAATCCACAGAGATCAATGGTGTATGGTATATGGAAAGTGGATGTTCCAGGCACATGCCCTGCGACAAGTGATCACTAACCAACTATGAAGAAACTGAATTGAATGATTCAAACTTGGATCCAAATCTGACCTCTACTCAAATCATTCAAACTTCTTATGTCCAAAGGAATGATTCCATTGAAAATATCATTGGTGACTTGCATGAAAGGGTGACCAGAAGTGCTTCTGAAACTACAAACATTTGCTTACGTTCTTGTTTTCTATCCCAAATAGAACCAAAGAACATTGTTCAAGCTTTAAAAGACAGCAGTTGGTTAGAAGCAATGCAAGAGGAATTAGCACAGTTCAGAACTTCAAGTCTAGGAGCTGGTTGACAAACCAAGAAGAAAATATGCAATTGGAACCAAATGGGTTTTCATAAACAAAAGGGATGAGAGAGGGATTGTAGTGAAGAACAAGGCAAGATTAGTTGCTCTTGGATGCCTAAATGAAGAAGGAATTGATTTTGAGGAGGTGTCTGCCCTTGTAGCCAGATTGGAACCTATAAGAATCTTTTTGGCATATGCTGCATCAAAGAATATTAGAGTGTTTCAACTTGATGTAAAATCTGCTTTGAAGATCCTAAGTATCCAAATAGATTATACAAACTTAACAAGGTCTATGTGGATTACATCAAGCTCCAAGAGCTTGGTATGATGAGTTCTCAAATATTTTACTTGCTAATGTATTCCAAAGGGGATATATTGACAAGACATTATTCTGTAAGAAGAGAGGAAGATATTTACTTCTATTTCAAGTGTATTTTGATGACATCATCTTTGGTTCTATCAATGAAAATATGTGTACAAAGTTTGAAAATGTCATGAAATTACAATATAGCATGAGTTCTATGGGAGAGATGAATTTCTTCCTTGGATTGCAAGTTCAACAGAAAATGGATGGAATATTCATTAATCAATCCAAGTATGTTAAAGACATCTTAACCAAGTTCAAGTGCCAAGATTTGAAGACAACTTCCATTCCAATGGACACACATGAAAAGATGGTGGCTGATGAAACGGAGGAGCCTGTAGATATACATGAATACATAGCCAAGATTGGATCACTGATGTATCTAACTGTTTCAATAGCAGATATCATGTTTGTTTTATGTGTATGTGCAAGATTTCAAGCCAACCCCAAAGTTTCACATATGATGATTGCGAAGAGAATATTTATATACTTGAAAGCAAAGCCAGACTTGGGCATTTGATATCCAAAGAACAACTCCTTTGATCTTCTTGCATACACTAATAGTAACTATGATGGATTCAACACGAGTAGAAACTCTGAAAGAACATGATTCTCATCATGCATAATATAATGTACATGTATTAACGTATGATATGGATCGATACAATGTATTTACTATACTATACGATATTGTGGAATAATATCATAAAGGAATAACAACACAAACTCTCAGAAACTTCACTATATTGATATAACATGAATTCTCAGAATTACAAGTAATGTCTCAAAATGACATGAAATCTACTATTTATACACTTACCCTATGGCACGTATAAGTCTTCTAGCATATAAGACATACGCTGCGTATAAGTCTAATACGTTGGTTTAGACTTATACGGCCTTAACAGCTTTCTAGAAATGACAATTTCAGCCCTTTACAATATACATTTGACATATTTAGCCCACAAGACCTAGCATTAGACATTAATGCTCTAACAAACTCCCCCTTGGACATTGCTAGGTCTTTGTCTTCAATCCATACCAAATACTCTCTTACGATACGCCATTTTCTCTTTTTCAAAAGATGGCTTTGTCGATCTTTGTTGTGATGTTGGACGAGAAACTCCAATAGGCATATGTTGAAATCTATTCCACGATGCCTGAGTAACTCGGTCCTGAAGTTCAACATCAAACTCAGCCTCCAATCTTTCTTGTTCTTCACTAATCACCCTCCAATTAGTTTCCCAAGCCCTACCAGAATGAATCTTCTTATCAAAGCACAAATCCAAAACTTTCTGGAACTGGTTGGTTTGCATCTTGACTTTGTCATTGTTACACTGGATCTTGTTCATATGTAAAATCTCTATGTCTTTCAAAGAACAAATTACCAGCCACATCAGGTCATATACTCGAATCACATCATACTTTTCTTTTCCACGATCCAAATATATACTCGATTCACCAGTCAATGCTAAATAAGACGAACAAGGGAAAAAAGGATGAAAATCTTGTTCCATTGGGTACAACGGTTTTATGCTAAGCAAATATGGCCTTGTATAGCTCAACGTCCTTATCAACTCACCTTCTGGATTCTTACGATTTCTTGATTTGAACACCTTAGGCAACTGAGGTGTCCATTTCTTGAAACCACGTTTTACCTCATTAATCATAAACTCCCAAATCTCCTTCACCGGGCCACTCTTTGGTTCATACAAAAGATCATAATGCATACAAATATCATATGCATCAAACCACGGCAAACTCTTCAACTCCAATAAACTATTGAAGTATACTCTAAATAGTCAACATATCCTAATCTTTCGAATCTTACTTAGATTAGAAATACTCAGACACTTCCCCAACGCAACATTCTTCTGAGTTTTCTGATAATACTTTACCGGATTCAGGAAAACTTGTTTAGGAACCTCAAAAAGATCTGGAAACCAATCCTTCATTTCTTTTTTACTAAACTTCTTTGATTGTTTTATAAGGATTCAGTTCCATCTCTATTTCCTCGTCAAATGTATTAAATTCTTAATTCTCACCAACATACTCTACAACTTCTAGTTTGTCTATGAATTCCACATTACGATTCAACCAGTCTTCTTGAATATCTGGTTCTGGAATATCCTTTTCAAAATCAAATGTTAAATCCTCAACCGAGACATCTAACATCTTTGCGAATTTAGACTTGTCGACAGGAATCTCCCCCTCTTCCAAATCATCCACCATGTTGGAGACATGAAAATTAGAAGTAATTAAATCTTCTAACTCCCCCAAAGGTTTCTCGGTCGGTGCACTTATAGATTCTGATTCCTGTTGTGGTTTATCTTGTTGAACATCACCACCAACATAATCAAAATTCTTTTCAGACTTTCCCACAATCGCACCAGCACCACCTTGAGGTGTATCGTCGTTATCTAAATTATCATTATCAGAATCACCAAAATCTACCATTTCCTCATCCTCTTTTTCTTCTTCCTCCTCCTCAACAACCTTTGACCCGTCCTTATCTTGAACAATTGGTTTTTCAATAGGTAGTACAATCACAGGTTCTACCACAGGTTCAGTGACCTGTATATAACATGACTAGATTCCCCAGCTTTCACAGAAACTTCTACAACTTCATCAATAATAATAGGTTCTTCAAGTTTATATTTTCTTTTTCATCAGCCCTTTCAACATCATGATCATTACGAAAAGAAGCTTCAGCCACACCAATATCACCACCATATACTCTTTCATACAGACTGTTACCAGCTTCAGCCCTGTCAACCTCTGAGTTAGAAAGAATACCCAATTTCTGGTCGATGATAACAAAGTATTTCATATGCTCAACAAGTAACTCATCATCCAACTTCCTTTTTTCGTTCACTCTCATCCAACCTATTTTTCATCTCAACATTATCAGCCTTTAATCTATCATTTTCTTCGACAAGACTTGTAATTTTAACCTCTTGATTAGTAACTTTATATTTCAATTGTTCAAAAACTTCGCTTGTTGGTCCATCTAATTGCAAATAGATATCAGAAAAAGATTGTTGAGATACTTTAGGATATACTTTCGGTGTATCTTGACGCACAGGCTCATTAATGATTGGAGTGATCTTTGAAGCAAATTTCTGAGACGTTGGAGTTTTCATCTACTTTTCAATAGCATCATCCAAATTCACCTCAAATACATGTGTCTTTTTAGCTTCAGATGCTTCGACAACCTCTGGAGTTTTATCAACTGATGCTTCTTGGGTAACTACAACATCCTCAGGTTCATCAACCAAGCACGAATCAATCATAGATCTTTTTACCATATGCTTTATTCTGCTTTTCTTAGGCTTGCTAGTTTCAGATTCAGTAACATATGTTTAATCATCATCAAACTTTTTCTTTGATCATATCTTCTTTCGAATATCATGCATAGCTCGAGGATCACCCCAAACTTTCCTACGATTCTCAGAGTCATTCTCGGTTTCCTCTACATCTCTTTCAACATGTGGTTTAACAACTGATTCAACAATCGGTTGTTGTTGTGGAACAAGATTAGGAATAGGAGCAGGAGGAGTAACAACTTCAGCTTTAATCACACGTTTTATTTTCCTCTTTACCTTCTATGAAACTTCAGGTTCATCATTCTCAACTTTCACGAACCATTTTCCACCAAGAGACACATATTTTTTCATACGAATATTTTAAATTTTCTCTATCAGAATCACTCTCCTCCTTCCTCCACTGATTTTTCGTCGGAGCACCATAATCAGGATTAAGTAGATGTCCAAATAATGCTCGAAACTTAAAAATTTCTTCCTTAGTTTTATTCCTATAAGATTTGAGCTTAGCAAAGCTGGTAACAGACATGTGTGCCAGTTTTATCTCCTCACCCGACTTATCAATATTTGGAAATTGATGATCAATAATCAGCTGCACAAACCTCGAGAACATCAGCCACTTGTTATTAAAGTATAGCTTCATATGCTCGAATAAAACTTTAGAAAGGTTATACTTCAGATTCAAGTATAAAGTTGTTATCTTGCACATTTGATAATCGAGAATCTCTTCATGTACCCTTTTATAATGTCCAATGCAATGTACTATCACGTGCACCAAAAAATTATAAGGCCTTGACAACCCAGTCTTCAAGAAACACCTGTCCAAGTCATTCTTGTAACCCATTCTCAACATACAACCTTTCACCATCCTCTCATCCAACGTAGTAGGATTAGTAGATTCATCACCCAATTCCAATACATCCCTTATCACTTGTTCAGAAATGATGATCTCTTTCTTCTTAACCACAGACTTTATACATTCCTCTTCCAGTCTAGCATTCTTCCAGAATTCCTCGATAAGCTCCTTGATTATTACCGTATTCGCAGTAATCGCTTTAATGATCCTCGATCTTTCAACGTACGGTAATATCACATGAAAAGGTTCCATATTATCATTTGATCTGTCTACGAAAGCACAGATATTGTGATAAGCATCAAAATCTTTAATTTTCACCATCTGCACACACACAAACAAACAAACAAACAAACAGGATACAAGGTTAGTAAGATTTATAAAAATATTAAAACTTGAAAATTTTCTAATGTATGTGTATGCACGTATATGTATGAATATGAACGGATACGTCCTATATACGTATAATCTCTAACACATGTACACGTATAAGTTTTAAGAACGGATAAGACATATCAGCGTATAAGTTCATCTCAATGCGTAAGTGTTCAACTTGTAAGTGTTCAACGTATAACAATGTATCCTTGTAAGTCTGAATATGAACGTATAAGTACTTTAAACGTATAAGTCCAGATGTAAAGATTCAATGTATAAGACTATAGAGCTTATACGCCGTATAAGTCTAGGAAACTTATACGCCGTATAAGTCTAGGAAACTTATACGCCGTATAAGTTCAAAATCTTATGCGTCCAAACAACAAACCTAGGTCAAGACCAAACTATAAAGGCTAACCAATGATAATCAAATCAACATGGTCCCTTGGGTTCGGAATAACATGGATAAACTTTTACGAACCAGTTCCCTATGTCCACAGATCAAAAAGAAGTCCAATTATATACGACACTGTTCATCGACACTAAACACTTTCAGATTTATCATTCTAGAGCATATTTATACCTTTACAATCTCTAGTACTGTGCGGATCAACCACAAGAAATCACAGATGTCAATTACACACACGATATACGGGCAGATGATTAATATAAAGAGCAGCGTGTATGTCTTTTCAACAAGTGGATAACATGGAAATAATGAACATAGCGTATAACAATCTATTTATATGGGACACTTATACGCTCGTATAAGTATTTGACTTATACTTCGTATAAGTCTGTTAGGCTTATATGCCATATAATTTAAATACTTATAAGTTTGTTATTTTCAACAAATTTTAACTTTGACAAATTTCACACCTACGATCTCATTCAAGTCCAAATTAATGACCTTGATGAATCTTCTTGAATTTATGAAACAATTTTGATTTTAAAACAACCAATTTCACATTTTTAACCTAATCAAGTCCAACTTAATGACCTCGACAAAATCATTTGAACATTTAAATCACTAAATTTGAATATTTTTGGTCAAAAACATCCACTCGATTCTGATTCTCGAATATTAGACCCAAATCACCATTCACCAAAATCGAACATAAAGCATAAATATAAAATCTTTTTGGTTTTATGAACCAAAAGATGTAATAAAATAAAAATATATCAAAATAAGAACTAATAACAAACATAAAGAAACATATTTTTGTGAGTTGAGCAAGGAATCATACTGATCAATCCGTTCATCCATCACAATTTTATATTTTAGCTTTGTTATGTCTGATGTTAAGCCTAGTCATTGGTATTGTTGTCCACTTAAACTCTTAAAACAAAAGATTAAAAGACATTAGTGATACGATTTAAGGTTCAATTAAGCATATCAACAGTTTTTCACAACAAAGCATACCCCCGTTATCAAGAAATGTTCTAAGTTTCTTTTACCAAGGATGAGTATGCACGATTTCATATGTCGGCTTATAGACATTGTATCCCCTAGGATCCGTTTCTTATTGGTCTTAAGACGCGCGCAAGGGAGGAACAATGCATGACTAACATATTTTGATCAAGTCAGTAGTGAATTTTGTACAAAGTACATAGTGGTCAAAGTTTAATGACTTATCAGGGTTCGCTATTTTGAGCAGGAGTTTAAATATTTACAAAAGTAAATACTCAGATGAAAACCGCATAAAGACCTCAATGGCTCCAGAAACCTAGTGCATCCCATCAATACAGGATTTAAGGTCATAAAACCATACACTGTTGAAATGTAGACGGTGTACTAGACGCTTAAAACACTTTATTAACACTTCATTTTTTGTGATCTACTAAAACATAAGGCTTGAGTATGACAGGTTATTAATTGTCTGCCATTATCACCAAGACTTTAGTGCTACAATGCTAACCCATCTTTCAATTTGGCTTTTTATGTTTATATCACTTATTCCCTTACTTGATTGTTTTTTAAGCCTCCCAATGCACCGACATTAATCAATAGACTTTTATACCTCATTTTACGGGTACTGCATATTCGCATTAGAAAAGGATAAACACGACACCCAAAAACCTGCATATTCGCATAGTTTGATTTTGAGTTATAAAGAAGCTCAAAAGGTTATTTATGTTGTAAAACTTGTGACAGTAAATGATTTATAAGATAGGTTGCTGTAGAAGATGCATCAACCCAATATGAAGCTGGAATATGGGCATCAAATAACATTGCAAGTCCAGTTTCGGTGACATACCGATGTTTGCATATGGCCCTACCATTTTGTTGAGGCATATAGGGACACGAAATCTGATGATGAGTACCATTCATTGAATATTGATCGAACCTGATGATTCATGAATTCTCCACCACTGTCACTTTGAAATATTTTTAGTTTGGTGGAGAATTAATTTTGGACAAAGGCAAGAAAGGTTTTTAGGACTTGTGGAAATCAACTTTTAAATTTTAGTGGATAAAACCAACTAAATCGTGAGTGATCGTCTATGAAAATGGCATAATAACGATAACCATCCACCGATGATAATGGTGTCAGTCCCCATAAGTCACAATGAACCAAATCTAAAACATGTAAAGCTCGTTTCTCATTAATATCAAAAGACAAACAATGTTGTTTAGAAACTTGACAAGAATAGCAAACACCCGGATTAGGTAAAATGGAAGATACAGACAAACAACCATGTTTATTTAAAATGGAAATAACATCATAACTTGTATGGCCTAAACGAGTGTGCCATAACTCAAAAGGTGTGTGGAGCTTAGGAGTGATGGCTACATGTGCTTGAAAAGAAGGACTTAGGATATAAAGGCCATCCTCACGTCTACCACTGCCCAAGATTTTCCTGATTAGACGATCCTGAAGCCGAAAAAATGACGAGAAAATAAAACATCAATAGGATAGTCATCATTGAGTTTGCTAGTCGAGAGTAAGTTTTTAGACAAATGAGGAATGACAACAATATATTTAAAGGAATGTTTGAAATAGTTTTATTTCAAATATGAGAGACCGAGAGGGTATGACCATTACAAAATGCAACCTTGCTTTGACCCGTTTACGGTTGAGCATGATCTAGATGGTGAGTTGAAGGAGCCATATGAGCGGTAGCCCCCAAATCAACGCACCAATCCGGCATTTGATCATTAACATTACACATGGATTGGAAGGCTTATGAGTTGAAGTGACATTATATTTCCAAGATATATTTCGTTAAAATATTTATTTTGTTCCTGACTTATAGTTTCTCCTTAGATTTTATTTTCGTTAATAAATTATTGACGATCGTTACCCGATATCGGTTCCGTGTTACTCCGAACTTAATAAAACTAGTGTGGTTGTTTTTCCCAAAAAAACACTCATCCAAACTTATGGTGTCTATTTGATTAATTTTATCTAAATAATAAACCTCAAATATGGAGATAATATCAACTTTTACATGTTCATCGGTACATGTGCTTTAACGTATGTGTTCGAAAATACTAATTTGTATTTTCCCGCCTCGTTATAACTCATAATTGAGCGACGTTTTCACCTGCGTTCTCGGTTTTCGACCCTCTAAAAAATTCAAATGGATTCACCCCTAGACACTTTCTCGAATGTCATGTTGAATATTCACACGTTTAACCGAATACGTTCGTTTCTCCGTTATTTGTCGACGAAATTTCTTTATACCTTCTCACTTCTCACGTGTTATACAATGTATGTATTCCCTTCATTCTTAGCTAAAAATAATATATTAAATTTATGGGTCTTAATCTTCACTTAATCCAACCTAAACATGCCTTAGTCTCGTTTATAGAATATAATAATACTTTTTATTTTGCCGGTATCACATTTGGACAAAGAAACTTTAGATTTGAGGCGTTTCACCATAGCAGTGATGCCCAAGTGACCCCCTACTGTACTCGAGTGGAACTTGTAAAGCAACTTGAGACAGAGCGATGGTAACTCCAGGATAATAGACGTTGGTTATGATATTTTAAACCATAGTGAATGGCTTAGCTGGGTCGGATAAGTCAAGTAGATTGGTGAAGAATGCACGGCCGACTTGGAAATTCAAGTAATAATTTCGTAACTCGTGTAACAATGGAATAATGGATGTGGATATTGTAAGAGTGTGGAATGCATTGAGACAACTCAAACCATTGCTCCACTCTAAGAAATTCAATTGTGGTGATCCAAGTCATCTTCAAAAAGTACGCCCTAGACTTATATACGCGAATCAAGCTCGAGCCCATTAAGCCCAAGAACCGCAACCCAAATCCATCGAGCCCATTTCAATCAAACCTCATCTATGCAACCCATTCAAGCCCAACCTATTCGAGCAATTTAAACCCATCCAAGCCCGATTGATAATATTCATTAATACCCAACCCTCGAAGGTGCATGAGGCCAAATCAACCGCAACTATCGATTCAAGCTACCTGAAGACCGTCATTAACTTCAACTTTTCCTTTTTATTCCCTTTCGGTTTAAAGAACTTGTGACGGCTTCTTAGCTATTCATTTTTTAAGCTCTTATGTTTAACTTGAATTCTTAAGACTATTTATTTCAAATTTAATATTCCATCATTATTTTTATGCACAATGCACCAACTCTCATCGCGCGCGCATTCTAATTTGTTTAACTATGTAAGGACCATCTATTATTTTATAACTGATTCTCATTATTCTCCAAATTATGCACAAATTAATTTCTCAACCCAACGGCCTATGACCGGTTACCACAAGCATTTATCGCTTATTATAACTGTTGGTGCATGATGTCAGTAGTTCAGTATCTTGTGTTTTGTATGTGTTTGTAATCGCTTTAGATTGTTTGTTTGGTTTTGAATATTGTTTTGTATAAGTTCGCCTGGGATGTAAGCGAACTTGTGAAGCGAAGTTATCACAACTTCGCCTAGTATGTTAGGCGAAGTTGTCGAGGTCTATTTAAACCTCCACTTCGGCTTTTAAAGTCAAATTTTTCCTGAACGTGTGTTAATGATTTATTGACATCACGTGTTGAAGCTAGGCAATGTATCGAGTTTAAAGTATTATCCTGTGTGTTTGTTCTACTGATTCAACGTGGTATCTATCTTACACTCTTATCGTATTACGTGGGGATTCCGCACCCTAGAGTTACGAGATATTCCTGTGTAGATCCGGCTGGGAACCATCAATTGGTATCAGAGCATTTGCTCGTGATTGTGTGGTTCAGGATTATCACACGGGTGTTAAGATCGTTCCGTTCTACTATTCGCGAAACGAGTTTACGTTGAAATACCGAGTTTCTGTGTCTTGCCCATCTTCCACCATCAAATATACCCCCGAAACACCTTCGCATACCTCGCAATACACCTAGCTAAAACCTGCAAAACCTCGTGTTCATCAAGAGAAGTTGCCATCAACTTACGTAGGGTTTAAGCGAACTTATAGGATTTAAGCGAAGTTACTGAAGCAGCGAGGTTGAGTGTTCAGCGAAGTTAAGCTCCAAGTGAAGTTAATAAAAGGCGAAGTTAGGAAGCAGCGAGGTTGAGTGTTCAGCGAAGTTAAGCTTCAAGCGAAGTTATAACAACTTCACTATCTGCTCACTGTTCACAGAAAGTATATTTTTTTTTGTAATTTTGAGTCTTGTTTCCTTCAACTATGACTTCAATAAACATCACAGAACTGGTAAAGATGTAGGTTGAAGCCGGTTCAGCAACTAAAGCTCCAAAACTGCTTAAGGGTACCGATTTCGTTGCATGGAAAGATCGGTTTGAACAGTATGTGAAGTATCAAGATGCTAAGATGTGGGTTTGCATTCAAGACGGGTATATTCCACCAACATCCTTGTTTGAAGGTCGTGAACAGATTACAAAGTACAGTAAAATGGAAGAGGATGAAAAAAAAATGTATGAGGCAGAGAGTAAAGCGCATGCAGCTATAACAATGGCACTTCCACAAGAGATTCTCCATACTTTCAAATAATACAAAACTTCTAGAGAACTATGAGAAGCGCTAGAAAATAGATATGAAGGTAATGTTGGGATACGTACCTCCAAGACAAAGCTGCTAAAGACTCAATTCTCCGTATTCAAGTATCTGAAAAACGAATCACTTGATGATATTATCACACGATATTATCATTTGATGACCAAACTAAATAATTACTCCATTGAATACAAGGAAGAAGAGGTAGTAGAGAAACTTCTTGATGCTCTCCCACCGAAATGGGAAATGTACACTGTTCTGATGAGAGAAGATAAAGACTTTGCCAAGATTGATTTGGAAACAGTGGTCAATAAGTTACGAAATTTTGAACTTAACATGGTTCGGAAGGAGACACCAACTGATCAGGTTCAGGATCCGGGAATGTACGGTGCGAAAGTCACTCCAAGCTCAAGTTCAAAATCAGAATCCTCTGCCTACTACTCAAAGGGAGAATCAACCTCAAATCAAGATGGTCATGTGATTCTCAATATGGATGGTGACGTATGTTTCGTAGCTGGAGGTAGTAATCCTTCAAAACCTCAAGCCACAACTGTAAATTTCTCATCAAATGTTCCAAGCTATAACTACTCACAGATGCCCATGAGTGTTAAATCAGCTTAACAGCAGTTTGCTCTCTATGCATCCTTCATTGCATCTTATGAGAACTACATCAAAGGTAAAATAGTCGACCCTGCAACTTTGAATAAAGACTATGATCAGATCGATGCTGATGATTTGGAAGAGATGGACCTGCAGTGGCAGATGGCTATGATAGTAAAAAGGGTAAAGAGATTCATGAAGAAAACGGGTAGAAAGTTCGTTGGAGAAAGACCAGGGTTTGATAAATCAATGGTTCGATGTTACAACTGTCAAAATATTGGTCACTTTGCTAAGGAATGTATAAATCAGAGAGTCGAATGAAGTCAGACCAGGACTGCACAAAAGAATGGGGGTGGTAGTGAAAATAAGGCTATGGTATCTCAACAGAACGGCCGATACAACTGGAATATAAAAGTTGAGGAGATGTTCGAACAGGAAAATCTGGTAAACATTGAAACTGGAGGAAGTGAGAGGGAGACGGGAGAAAATAAAGCATATATGGAAGAAGTGAACGAACAACTCTATGAGGTAAGTTCTGAACTTCATTGTGAACAATGTGAAAACCTGTCTGAACAATTGAAAACATTAACTGATCAGTTTGTTAGGTTGGACACACAATTTAAAACCTTAAAAGTAGATCATCACTATACTAAAACTAGAGAAAACAGTTACTCGGTAAAAATAAAAGCTAGTGAAAAGGATATCAGAAGTCTTAAAGCCACTCTAGCTGAAAAAAGACAAGTAATTGATCTCAGTTATGAAGTTTTAGAAGAAAAAACCAAACTAATTGTTGAAAGAGATAAACAGATAGCTGATTACCAGGTAAAAGTGGTGGAACTGAATAGAAAAATTGAACAATTTAGAAATTCTTCTAATATGTTAGATCACATAATTCAGTGTTCAACGTTCCCCGGTTAACAAAGGGGGAATTGGATTCTCTGAAGTTCCACCACCATACTACAATAACTATACTTATGATCCTAGTGATCAGCAATCTGCGAATGTTGAGATTAGTCAGACAGTTCCAATCAAAGTTTCTACTAAAGAAACTGAAGTTAATAAGAGCAAAACGAGTAAGTCAAGTTCTAATGTTGCGATTTCTAGCTCTGTCTCATCATATTCGGACAAGTCATCCGAATTGGGTGAGATTAAAGAAGAGGTTGTGTTACTAAAACGTGGGGAGGAATATAAGCCCGATGAAAAGAAATCTTCCCTAAATCTGTTCGTTCCACCATATGTTAGACAAACGGGTAGTAAGGCAACCTCGACATCTGCAACAACTGTTGAGACGAAAGTTCAAAACAGAAGTTGTTTCAGATGCAACAGAGTAGGGCACATGGTTGCTGAGTGTCCTCTGAAACAGAGAAAATCTAGAAACATGAGGCCTCCTAAAACTGAGAATAAAACGAATACTAAGTATGATGCAGGTAAGAACGTGAACACACAAAATTTCAATCATTGGACAAATTCAAGATTTCAAAGAAATCAGTCTCGTTTTTTCCCAGTAAATTACCAAATCAACTGTTATAATTCTACTAATTCACGAAGGTTTGGATGGCCTCATAGCCAGTCTTTTAGAAGTTTTCCGTTCAGAACTCATAGGGACTATTCTCAAACTGAATTTGGGCAACCAAGGTACTGGATGCCGGATAACAGGTTTACTCAACCCAAGACCAGAAGGTCTTGGGTCCCCAGATTTTAATCTATTTCTTTAATTGTGCAGGAACAGTCAAACAGGGCTGTAAAAAATATGTGGGTTGTTGACAGTGGTTATTCCCGGCACATGACTGGTAACAAGAAATTTTTACGTGACTGGAAATCTGTTCAAGGAGGAAGGGTTAGTTTCGCTGGAGAGAGTGGAGGAAGAATCAGTGGTATTGGAACTGTGACGAATGGAAGAATGAAGTTAGAGAAGGTGAATTTTGTGGAAGAGTTGAAGCATAACTTGTTGAGTGTATCTCAGATTTGTGACAAAGAATACACGGTGCATTTTACTAAAAATGAGGCAATCGTTCTTTATCCTGGTTTCAAGATACCAGAGGCCTGGGTAGTCATGAAAGCTCCAAGAGAAAAGACCACGTATGTAATGGATATGAGGTCAACTGAGATGACAGGAGAAGAGTCATGTCTTCTGTCAAAGGCAACTGAGTCTGAGTCAGAGTTATGGTATCGAAGAATGGGACATATACATCTTCGCAAAATGAATTACATTGTCAAGAATGGGCTGGTACTTGGAGTTCCCTTGAAGAATTTTAACTTTGAAGATCAATGCTTGTCGTGCAAGAAAGGAAAGCAGCACAAAAAGCCTCATCAATCCAAGAAGGTTAACTCAATTGTCAGCACCCTAGACCTACTACACATGGATCTCTTTGGCCCTTTGAATGTAAAGAGTCTAGGTGGAACGTCATACTGCTTGGTTGTAACCGATGATTACTCTCAATACTCTTGGGTATACTTTCTGAAGGCAAAAGATGAGACAGTTCAGTTGGTAATTAACTTGATTACCAAGGTTCAAAATATTGTTGGGAGAAAGGCTAAGTACATCAGGAGTGATAATGGTACAGATTTCAAGAACTATCAGATGGAGATGTTCTGCTTACAGAAAGGGATAGAACATCAGTACAGCGCTCCGTATACTCCACAACAAAATGGAGTAGCTGAGAGGAAGAATAGAACGCTAATCGAAGGAGCCAGAACCATGCTGGTAGATGCTAAACTTCCCGTGGTGTTCTGGGCTGAGGCTGTTGCCACAGCCTGTTATATCCTTAATCGTGTTTTAACTGTTAAAGGTTATATAAAACTTGTTATGAACTTATGCATGGTAGAAAGCCAAACTTGAATGGTCTCGAACCTTTCGGGTCCCCATGTTCGATATTAAAGACTAACTCTAAATTTGGTGAGAAAGCCGACGAAGGTATCTTAGTCGGATATGTTGTTGGGACTCCCAACAGAAGAGTCTTTAATTTATCGAACAACAAGGTTGAGGTGGTCTGTAACACTGACATTACGAGTTACAAATCACCAAGGCCTAGCATGGGACCTGCTGAAGCTTTCGACTATGATGAACTATTCAAATCTTTTAGTGTGCCTTACTTGGATTTTGCAGAAGTTGATGAGAAAATTGCTTCACAGATTCTGTATGACGAGGAGGAAAATATTGTGCAACGTCCGCAATACGATGAAAGTCAGCCAACCTCGTCAAGTGCTGTTGATACTCCTGCTGTCTCTACTGAAGAAGAATTCTACAATCCATTTCACACTCAACATCAATCACACACTGATGAACTCTCTTCAAATTTAGAAAACAATCTGGAAGTCGGTCCGGTTCAGACTACTGGAACTAACAAAAATTACCCTTTGGAGAACGTGATAGGTAATCTGTCTGACGGTGTTCGAACAAGAAGAAGTTTGGATGAACACACATGTGTTTACGCAAGTATTAAAGACACGGGTATCATAAATGAATGCTTATACACTTGCTTCATCAGCCAGATTGAACCAAAGAATTATCAAATGGCTCTAAAGGATAGCTCGTGGGTTGAAGCCATGCAGGAATAACTAGCACAGTTTGAGAAGATGGAAGTATGGAAATTAGTTGAAAAACCACAGGACGTGAATGCGGTAAGTACTAAGTGGGTTTATAAATGTAAGAGAGATGAGAAAGGGATAATCATACGCAACAAGGCAAGATTGGTTGTGAAAGGGTTTAATCAGCAGGAAGGATTCGATTACAATGAAGTGTTTGCTCCTGTAGCAAGATTGGAAGCAATCCGACTGTTCTTGGCTTATGCTGCACACAAAGAAATGAAAGTGTTCCAGTTAGATGTGAAAAGTGCATTTCTGTATGGTGAAGTTGATGAGGTGGTATATCTTGAACAACCCCCGGGTTTCCCTGACCCAGATTTTCCTGATCATGTGTACAAACTGAGCAAAGCGTTGTATGGATTACATCAGGCTCCTCGTGCCTGGTACACAACCTTATCCGACTACTTGCTTGAGAATGGGTTCGAAAGAGGAAAGATCGATAGTACGATGTTTGTCAAGAGAAAATGGGGAGATTTTCTACTCGTTCAAGTCTATGTGGACAACATCATTTTTGCTGCATCAAAAGTCACCATGTGTCAGGAATTTGAAGCAGTCATGAATAGGAGGTTTGAAATGAGCACCATGGGCGAATTAATTTTCTTTTTGGGATTGCAGGTAGATCAGAAGAAAGATGGGATGTTTATTCATCAAACGAAATATGTCCATGATGTGCTCAAACGCTTCAAGATGGACGATAGCACCCCATTTGACACTCCAATTTGCGTCAACCACAAACTAGGTGCTGAAATCGACAGTGATGAAGATGTTGATCCCACCCAATATCGAGCAATCATAGGTTCGTTAATGTATCTAACTGCATCTAGACCTGACATTATGTTTGCAGTTTGTCTTTGTGCTCGTTTTCAGGCAAACCCGAAGGAGTCTCACATGAAGGGAGTGAAGAGAATCTTGCGGTATCTCAAAGGGAAGCAAAAGTTGGGACTATGGTACACGAAAGGGGGAGAACTGGATTTGGTAGCTTACACAGATTCTGACTATGGAGGTTGCAATCAGAACAGGAAGTCCACAACCGGTGGATGTCAGTTTCTCGGAGGAAGATTGGTGTCGTGGCAGTGCAAGAAACAGACCTCAGTAGCCATTTCCACCTGTGAAGCAGAGTACATGGCAGCATCAAACTGCTGCTCCCAGGTTCTATGGATACAACAACAATTGCGCGATTATGGTCTGAATTTCACTCAAACTCCTATTTGCATTGATAACACTGCTGCAATCTCAGTAACTAACAATCCCGTAAAACACAGAAAAACAAAACATATTAACATTCGTCATCATTTTATACGGGATTGTGCTGAGAAGAAATTAATTGTGCTTGAAAAGGTTGATTATTTGGATAATTTTGCCGATCTTTTTACTAAAGCATTTGACCGATCCCGTTTTCAAAATCTTGTTGAGCTTAATGGGATGATCAATCCAGAGTAACCTTGTTTTCTTTCTTTAAAAAAAAAAAAAAAAAAAAAAAAAAAAAAAAAAAAAAAAAAAACCATTACTATCGCTTAAAATTATGTCGGTTGCATAAGTTTGAAGGACATATCCTCGGAAATGTTTGGTCCTTACTTCTACTTGTAGATTATGAGGATAGCCATTAACCAGATGACTGAAAGTGACCGGGGCGGTTTATGATGGGTTTTTATTCTTTCGCTGAAAAATAGTCGTTCATACTTAGTTAGACGGACACATACTCGTATGTGGTCGGTCCAGCTGATCCATTGGATCTTCAGGATAGCCGTTTACCTGAAGACTTTGACTTGATCGGGGCGATAGGATTTAAAATTTTTTTTTGGGAGATGATATAATTTTTCAAGTCTATAACTTCGTAAGAAGTTTCAATACGATGTTTAAAAGAAAACTGATCCAACCTTGGAAAGTGATATAAAAATTGATTCTGTGTGCTTAACTGGTGAAGTTATTAGGCCTAACAGACTCTTGAACAGTCACTGTATGTTATGGTAGCTTTCTATGGTGCGTAAAAGTAGAAGTGATACAAACTAAATCTTCTCGATTTAATGTGGAGAATCATTCTGAGTTGTGCTTGTCTCCATATACATCTTTCCGAATGATAGGCAGAAAAGTGATTACCCAGTCATACATGAGCCCGTGAGTGTTCTGATTCCCGCGAAGAGAGTGTCAAGTACCTACAGTGATCCAGATTCGGGACTTGCAGTTGTCTACAATTTGAAGTTGTATTAATGTCTTTATTTGCAAAAAAAAAAAAAAAAAAAAAAAAAAACCTGTATATTGTTAAGCCTTCTGAAGCTTATGTTTTTTCAAATATCAAGAAAGGGGCAAGAAAGAATATTTCAAGCATAAGAAAGAACGGGAAGAAGATTCTAAATATAGATGTGTGCACATTGTTTAATCAGACACTACGGGTGGAAGTCAACTCGGGGTGACTTGGGGAAACCCAAATACGCTTTGAGAATAGATAGGAGGCATCATAATCTCTCATGTGATATCCATCTAAATTTTGAGCGTAATTGAACCTAATCCGTACCACAGAAGCGATGAAAACCATACTAAGTTTTATACCTGCCTACAACCTGCTTCTTTATGTCATAATACCGCTGAACATGAATCTGAGTGACAGCCGCTTAATCAGTATGATTCCTGTTCGGATCTTTTCTAAAACATGCAGGTTCTCGTAATGACTGAAATTTGATCCCGTTTAATTAATTATCTTTACTTTGTTTTATGTTTTATACCTTGGTACGTTTTAATAAACACTTGGTTACTAGTTTTGATCCCTTTTTCTTTAATTTCACTTAAGGCGAAGTTCTTTATTAAGCGAAGTTGGATCTGGCGAAGTTATAAATATAGCGAAGTTGACCAGCTGTTTGACTTAGGGGCGAAGTTGTCAAAGGGGAGAAGTTAACCATAACTTCGCCCCTGTATTTTCAAAACTATATAAAGGTGAAATGGTGGTCAACTTGGTCAAATAATTTCCAAACTATTAACCCTTGGCGAACTTATACCCACAAACTTATAACCCTCGGCAAAGTTATACCCACGAATTAACCCTCATTATAATCTGATTTTTGTCCGAGTTAAAGGTTTGTAAGATCATTGTGACCCTTAATTCGTAAGACTTGGTAATAATCGGCGTCTTGATGATCCAATGTGTGGATTTGGTTAAATGGACCTTAAACCCTGGTTCAACATCTTGTGTTAACTGTGTTTTAGTCTTCATATGGTCATCTGAGCCTATATCGGCTACTGATTTAATGTTATCATTCGCAAAATCGATCAAACACAGCCCAAATTGGGTCATTATGAAGTGCCGATTAGAGAAGCGAAGTTAAGGGTTACGCGACGTTGCTCATAACTTCGCTGACTGGTTAACTTCGCCTTACCAGAAACTTCAACAATAAGTTATCTGGTTTATTTTGTTTTACTCAGGCGAAGTTGAGCCACAGCGAGGTTAAACATAAAAGATGTCATAACTTCGCCACTGGTAACAGGCGAAGTTATGATCTGTTAAGAAACTATTCTAATTTAGACCGTTTGTTGTGCAGTTATGGCTGTTGTGGTAGGGGCTGGTGGTGATGAAGGTGGTGACAACAACCGACAGTTCTTTCCGGGTCACAACATGTATAATTTGGATCCGGATGCTAGTGGTATAGACGACTATCGTGAGATCATTTCATTCTTCATTCGCTCACGTATTTTTCACGCCATCACGACTACTCTCCCCATTTCGCTACCAAGTATCGAAGACTTTTGGCGAACGGTTGAATATGACTGTAGAGTTGATCCTCCGGTTATGCGCGCTACAGTGAACAATCAGTTGGTACAGTTCTCAGCAGATCAAATAAGGGTCGCTTTACAGTTCGGGGTTGAAACTACAAATGATCCAACAGACTTTCCGGCTACATTCAGAGATGGTGCGTTTCAGCGTATGGGTTATTCGGGTCCGTTAGGTGACACTCAATGGAGAAAGAGATTTTTATTAGATCATTGGCGTTTTCGGATGCACGTGATGATAGTGTGCATGTCTGGTCGTAAAGCTGGTACAGACGGTATGGGGGCAACGATGCAATCTGCAATGACTGCCCTGACTTACAACAAGCCCTACAGCTTTAGTTAGATGGTGTTTTAGAAGATAGATCGTCAGAGACGCACAGTCGCTAGGGAAAGATTTTTGATTTATCCGAGATTCCTACAGATGATTCTGAATCACGTAACTCCTACGCTGCCTCAACGACGTCCTATCCGTTATGTTGAGACGCATGTATGCTCAAGACATTTCTCACATAAGTTTTGATTTTGATGCTACTTTATCATATTCCGAGAGGATAGCGGCTCTTGAACGGGTTGTTGCTGAACAGTCAAGAATTAATCTCATCCAAATTCATGCCATCCAGAGACTTGTGGCAGAGAATCAGTTACAGTCGTCCCTCCTTGTTGAACACGGTAAATTAGTTGATGCCCTTAAAGAGTTCTTAGCATCTCAGGGGGAGACGATCTGCAAGGGCGACGAGTTGAGAACCAAGAAGAGACAAGATAGAGACGATGATCCCAATGCATCGAAAGGTACAGGTGGTGAGTTGCCAAGAACTGAACAAACTCTTGGGACTTCCACATCTCAGGGGGAGTCAACTGGTACATCAGGTGGATCAGGTGGAGAGAATGTCGTTGTTGTTGATGATGAGGAAATGTTGGGTGATGATGATGATCTAACAGATGATGTGTTAACTATTGATGAGATTGAAAAGATAGGAGAACAGATTGTGATTGATAGTGAGATAGAAGAAGGTGAGATTGTGGATGATAGTGTAGAACATGATATTCCAGATGTTGACAAGGTGAATGTGAGTCAAGATATGGATGTGTCAGATGAGTCTGAGTGGGAAGAACAGCCGAGATGGAAAGAAGGCTGTGCTCAGTGGTTTGTCAAGACAAAGAAGCCAGCGGTTCCAACAATGTTTAAGAAGAGTTACAACATCAAGGGATACGCTGAGTCAAAGAAAGGTATTATTTGCTGGCTGTATGATGAGCAGTTAAAGTTGTTTGTGATTAAGCGTTATGATGGAATTCAATATTTTAAGAAGGCATTGAGATCGCTAAACACCTTGCCTGAGTGTGAGGTGAAAGATTTGGCTCTTTTGAGATTGATTAATAGGAGTGATGATGATGTTGCAAGAATAATTAGAAAGATAGTATGGAAGGAAGCTATTAAGGAGAAAAATTTTGAGCTTCTAAATCCTTAGAAAGGAAGATTGGTTGAAGATAAGGATCGGGGAATGAGGGCTGATGGCAAGCCTTGGATGGTGATGAAGTATAAGCCGATTCGGTGTTTGAAAGAAGTGCGGATGAAGATGATGCCCAAGGATGTTCTAAAGAGTCTCAAGTGGTGGTACGTTGATAGTCAGACAGCTGAAGCTGTTATGAAAGATGAGGACGAACAGGAGATTCTGAGAGTGTATGATCACATGCACTTGGTAAATTTGTCTCAAGCTGATTTGCAGGTACTAAATGATAAGAATATATTCTACATTCCTGCGTGGAAAGATGAAGCCAAGAAGTACCAGAGGGTGGTCTCTGTCTGTGTAAGACAGGGAGTTCATGCTTCAAGACGGGTGGCACGAGATTTTTGGGATTACTAGACACGAGAATGAAGATAGAGATATGAAGCTACTGCCAAGGGGGAATCTGTTGGTGCATGATGTCAGTAGTTCAGTATCTTGTGTTTTGTATGTGTCTGTAATCGCTTTAGATTGTTTGTTTGGTTTTGAATATTGTTTTGTATAAGTTCGCCTGGGATGTAAGCGAACTTGTGAAGCGAAGTTATCACAACTTCGCCTAGTATGTTAGGCGAAGTTGTCGAGGTCTATTTAAACCTCCACTTCGGCTTTTAAAGTCAAGTTTTTCCAGAACGTGTCAACGTGTTATCTATCTTACACTCGTATCGTATTACGTGGGGATTCCGCACCCTAGTGTTACAAGATATTCCTGTGTAGATCCGGCTGGGAACCTACAATAACCAGGGGCTATGTACGTTTTTTTTATCATAGCTAACTATTAGAAGCTGTATGTATAATTTCTATTTCGATTGTATTAAGTCGTAACTTTTCTCATATATCTTGTTAGTGCATAACTTTTTTTCCGTAAATGATAAAAGAGGCTAGGGATAGTTTAATCATTAGGCTATAATGTAAAATGGCTCATTCGCTATGGATTGTATAGCGAATGGGGACCATTCGTAGTCTAACTAGCCTATCCGTTAAGTTAGGAGCTCATACGCTAAGGATGTGTAGCGTATGAGGCTCATTCGTGATGGGAATACCCCATTTGTTAATGATGTTAACGAATTGGGCATGCCGGATTAGTGTTTTAAAGTACCGTTACCATTCCGGATTCTCTCTAGGATTAATGTATTCACCATTAACGTATCTATAAAGTATAGTTATAATTGTTTAACGTAATCACCTCGGGTGTATGTATGATGTTATGCAATCGGATCCTGTTCGTAAAACGTATAGTAACGTTTTCATACATCCAAACTCAATTTGTCTAAAGTTTCATGTAATCTTGTTCGAATCACATTCTTGACCCCCATGGACTTCATTATTTCAATATATTTTTAGAACTTACACATATTTATTCTGGTTCAACTTCATTCGTCGAATTTTGTGACAACGACCTTTTCACTTTATATTGGAAATTTTTTTTTTGTTGATAATGTTTCATATATTCATGACAATATTTTAGTTTTCAAATTACTTATTAAGTTCACTAAAGTTCATCGGTTAACTATTATTTTCTGTTTCTGCAAAAGACATATTTTTTTAATAATTTGATTAACTATTGTTTTAATAACCCATATAATAGCGGATTATGTGGACCATCCGACGATAAAAGTAATTATAGTCTAGAACAAAATAATCAAAGTTCTCGCATGGAAATCATAGTACGTACGATTGTGTGTGATAACTTTGAATCGAGGGTGTTTCGGACGACAATGCAAATGTAATATGATAAGAGCTTGGTGGGTACGCCGCTTGTACATCCTATATCTAAGTGGCCTTGCCATATTTTTATTCTAGCATTTTTCGGGGTCACGTAGAATACTATAACATTCTCTATTTTTTAAATCCAAATACCCATTTAGATTTAATTTTCCTAGTACATTTATGTTGGTTTATGTTAAGAATTATTACTTTATGATTTTAACCAGGTCACAAACTAAAATAGACGATGACATTTGTAGGTACTACGCAAAGGGTAAGTTCCAGAAGGTGTATGGGTTGAGTTGAAAGGTTATGAGTTGGTTAAGGCATTGTTCTTCGTTTCTTGGTAAGAGTGGCAGAAAGTGTGATGACATCAAGGAGAGTTTACGGATCATGACTCAAGAGTCTCAAATTTGAATTGGCGGGCCGGAGGTGAATCAAAAGGAGTGACCAAATGAGAAACCAAGAAGGTTAAGTTCATGGGATTGGTTATGACGCGTTGTTGGCATTGATAGCTTGGTTTCGGGTGAGTAGGTTCGGGATCACAGTGGATATTTCTTTGGTGGTGTGGACGTCCAAGAGATGGTGGTTGTAGTGACGAGAAGACATTCTTTAGGGTAAAGTATGTAAAAACTTATAGGATAGGAGGAAATTTCGTGAAATACTTGTGGTTGGTAGTTGTGATTGCGGTGGCGTTAACGCTTTGGAGTTGGGTGATGAGGACATACTACTGGGACCAAATGAGTAAATTTTATCACATGAGGGTAAGTTGTGAAACATATAGAATAGTTTATAAACTTGAAAATTGAATAGATCATAAGATTAATCACCAAAATAACTTGTAGTTGATGTTGTGGGTAAACTTGAAAATCGGATAAAGCATAAAATGAATCATCAGATTTTAATTGAGGTTGAGATTGAAACATCGACTTAATATAATGTTAAACAAAGTTAAAAGAAAGTAAGTTTTGTGATAAGATTAAATCATTCATGATTAAATGAAAAACAATTCAAAATTCAATTTTTCTTGAAAGTTCATGAGAAATAAATGAATTAATACAAAATAGGAAAATTGAGATATTCATATGTTGAAATGGAAATAACACAAAATAGGACTTTATTTGAAAATTTATACTTTCATAACTAATAGTAAAAACTAGAATTCCATTTGAGAATTAAAGCATTAAAATATAATTGTAAAACTAGAGAACCTGTTTACGTAACATGTGAAATTTCAAATTTCTTGTAACAGATTTCAAAAATATACAACAATCAACATTTAATGAAACGTGACCACAATAAAAATGAGTAACATGAAATAGTTTGTAAATTTTGAGGAGGTAGCTTGAAACATAAATGAAATTGTAGCATTAAAATTGTGAACCTAAGATGAGATAGATTCAAATTACAAAATTGAAATATTAAAATAAATGGTAAATACAAATTAAAACATTAATGGGAATATAAAATCTTATGTATTTGAATAAATTGTTAAGAGACTAAACTGGGAAGAAGATATTCTTGAATCACCAGAATAGTCATATTCCAAATAAATAATCAAAATTAGATATAATATAAGTTGGGTCATTGGAGTATCCACGAAAGACAAGGGATTTTCTTATTTCAACAAAATCGCTATAAATAAGACGAAAAAAGTAAATTGAATTAACCATGATTTATCATGGATTAGGATGTGCAACGGTTCAGAACCGCGAGAACCAAACCGGAACAGAAAATGACTTAAAGGTAGAACCGGAACCTATTATAGTACACCGGTTGAGTGCAAGAACCGGTAAGGTTGGTTCTCGCTAATCGGTTTTGCCAAAACCGGTTCAGTCGTTTATTTATCAAATGGGTTATATGTGTTCTTTCACGGTAAAATTAGTTTAGATAATGTCATGAACTAATTCTTGAAGTCAAATAAATCATTAGTGGAGACAGATTAAAGGAAGATTATATCATTTTATACTAAATTACTTTGAAAGCTTAAATCAAAATTGATCTTGGTTGCTAGGTATTGAACGTAAAGAAAGAAAATTCGAATTAAAGAATGACTGAATGGATGATGGTTAATATGTTACGCTATAATATAAAAAATGGAGATTGGTAAACTTAGTTAAAACATTTTCAATATTTCAGTTCTTCGGTTCCATGTCAAGAATCGCCGGTTTTACCCGGAACCGAACCGGGAACTATTTAATGAAAATTATGAGAATCGAGAACCGTAAGGTAAACCACGTTAGCGGTTTTGAGGCACCGGTCTGGTTTCGGTTCCTCATTTTGGCGGTTCCGTTATTTTCTCACCCTACTCATGGGAGTTCAACCAAATAAATAAATAACGAAGATTTATTTAATAGTGAAAATGAAAATGGGTTCTGAAATATTATAACAAAATAAAAAGGAGGGGTTGGAAAGCAGAAATCATCGTGACTATTCCAACAAACCAATGGAGTCATCATTAAAACATTCGTAATTCGACACCGTAATCGAAAATAATATACCTAAAAAATTGTTGAAATATCTGAATCACCATAGGTTTTCAACAAAAAACATGAAAATTTCATACAATAAGATGGGTAATTGAGTTATCCATAAATCATCAAGGAATTTCAATTAAGAAGGAAAATTCAATTTAATGATGGAGATTAAATGAAGTAATGGAATATTCAAATGTGATAGTAGAAATTAAATTAAAATGATGAAAAATTCAACTTAATAATAGAATTCCAATAATGGAATTTCAACAATAAAGATATAAAATAAAAAAAAATGAGAATGTGTTAAGAAATCTTATAACAACATCATTAAAATCAATTTGAAAATTCAAAAACGGGTAGTTGGGATACCTAACCACACACATCTTTAGAAAAGAAATTAATATATAGAAAGAAATCGAATTTGCTCATGTATCACCATGGAATCCTTCCAATAAAATGAGTAAATAAGATATATATCAATAACTAAAATCAATATTAAACTATAATAGTTGAAACAACCATGTATCACCATGGATTTGATGCTACAACAAAGTTTTTAAAAAAAATATAAGTGATAATATAATAACTTTGAATTAGAGGATAAAGTTACATAAAAAGAATTAAAATCTCCAAATAAAGGGTGATACGAATTTCATGAAATTTGAGGATTGGTCGGATTTTGAGGATTTGATATATCGTGACTAATGTGAGATTAAATTAAAATAGCTGGAGGATTTAAAGCATTGTGAATTATTTGAGAATTAAATAATTTGAGGTTTTTGAAATATTAAGAATATTTCAAAAATAAATGAAATATGAATCGTAAAGAAAATATTGATTTTTATTCAAAAATTAGAACCTTCCACGTATTACCATGACATTTTGTTTTCTAACTATTATATAAAATAACATGATTAGATAAATTCAAATTTGATGAGTTAGGTTTCCCATGAGCGTTCTGTGGCATTTTAAATTACTCAACTAATTAACGAATAATCGAGATAAAAGAGTTGAACCGCCCATGAGCATTCCATACCACTTTAAATGGTTCAGCTATATAATGAATAATCGAAATTTTATTGGGTAGTTTGATCATCTTGTGTATCACCACAGTTAGTGATGCTCCAACAAAAAGAAATAATTGAAAATTTGTTGAAAACAAATGGTTTGAGTATCCATGGATCCCCCAACTAGCCATTATAAACTAAATATAACATAATCGTAAATACCAAATTTAGCCACGAAATCACCGTGAATTCGGTTTTTTATCGAGGAATGTAACCGTTACATTGGTTACGTTGACCACTTAAAGTTTCGAATCATATGTTGCATGTTTTCGCTTTGGCCTACGAGTTCAAGCATTATTGTCGAGAATCCTCCAAGGAAGGAATAACATCTTTCCTTCTATTCTCGGAATCTTTTTGGCAAGAACCAACTCATAATGCCCCTCCCCTTCCAGTTACTGTAAAAACCCGTCACATGTTCTAGCCTTAAGGAGAGAGAAATAAGAAACAAAACTTTGGGAATTCCTAAGGAATTTCACAAAATAAAATAAAAATCTAGGTTTTTGAAAAATGATTTTAGAGTGAGGCATAGCCTCGGAATTGTATGTGTCTAGTGTACAATAATACAAATAAATAATTAAGCAATTAACAAGAAAAGAAAATTAAACAAGTAGGGCACATGTATAAACATGTATAGAGACCATTAGCATGCTACTAGATCATTACGTCTAACCACCTATCTTATAGCCTTCGGCTCTGATACCAATCTGTCACACTCCAACCCTAATGGCGGAACATGCCGGGGCGCGACAATATTTGTATCATAGCTCAAAAGACTCTAAATAGTTATAGTGACAATAACTAATTAATTTATTAATATCAATATCAAAGTACACAAGTGTTCAGAAAATCAAAATAAACCAAAGCATTGCATCAAACTTAAAGCAAAATAAATTGTTCATTGTTTTATTAAATCCTAAAGTATAACTAGTGTCATCAAACTTTACTTCAATCGTCTCATGTAGCAACCTGCGATATGCGTGAAAATAGATATATTTGTCAAAAAAATATTGAGCAACTAATCACAATATGAAATATATACATAATTCTAAAATCAACAATTCCTTGCAATAATATGCGTTGCTTCAACTAGCATAACAATTAAATAAAAGTTGTCTTTTCACCTGAATCACATAGATAATGAGCTACTTCGATTTCGTATGATCATACTATGAGGATGAGGACGAGGATGAGAAACCAACCAGCCATAAAACTGTGAACACATAGTCAAATAGCATGTAACAACTAATCGAGCAATATAACAATATGAAAATAATAGAATTGAGTTTATAATGTACTTGAGTAAATAAATAAACCTCAGTTTTGTGTGTGCATAAAGCCCCAAAAACAAAATGGAGAAAGAAAGGATGTGATTACTGATGCTAGATCGTCGCTATCTAGTCAAAAATAATCAAATTTAGTTCCTAATCACCTAAGAAAGCTAGGGTAAGTAGGGTGTCAAACTACGAGGAGTATGTGGTGAATGTAACGTGAAACAGATTTTATACAATTATGAAGTAACAAACCCATGGTTCAAGTAAGCATATAAGAGTAATCTCATGTTAATTTAACAGATTATTTATCAAAGACCAACAAAGACCGATTAACTAGACATACCTTAGGCATTAAAAATCGCTAACACACGACACTGATTATCAAACAGTCCCTGTTAGTGTAATCCAACTAAGGGGAACTGTATGCTTCAACATATTCATACTAGTCAAACAACCCTATAAGCAATTATCATGGCAACTGACAAACTAATCGTTCAGATAGACATAAATCTAAATCGACTGAATGCACAACAATACTAAACATTAATACTCAAAGATTAGTCAAAGATAAATATAATCAAGTGGTTCTTTAACATATGAGAAAACTGAAATAATGCAAACTTTACATCTCGGATATGATTCTAGAAGACTAGCTGCATCTCGACGTCACAAGATCTTCAATTCTGATGGTATGGAACATGTTGTTGATCTCGGGATGAGTCAGAATGACGGAAACACTATTCTTTTAATCTGGAAACTGCCTGGAAAGTGTTAAGATGATGATGATAGGGTCTTCAAAAGGATAATATAATAAAAACCCTAATATTCACGTCTTCGCCACCCATCACGGTAGGCGATGGGGTCTTGTCAGGTCCATCACGTATCGCGATGGACCCTAGTCAACCATAAATTTAATTTAAATGCCTTCGCGTAACGCAATGGCTCTCTATCCAGCATCACCTAACTTTATTTCATTCCTCGTTTCACGTGCTGGTCATCCCGGGTTTTCAATATGTGCTCGTACAAGTCCAAAATAGCTGCTTTAATAACCTGGAACCTAAAATACAAAAAATACGTATGAAGTATCGAAGTTCACGTGATAAATAGTTAAAACTAAATATTTACCGCACTAAACTATACACAAACTAACTGAACATCACATCCCCACACTTATCTTTTGCTTGCCCTCAAGCAAAACGCTACTAGCTATTAAACGATTAACCAAACGATACTAGCTATGGCATATATACACTGGGAGGTTATATACAAGTGATATATATATATATATATATAATAGTGACTAACATATTGATATTAAGGTCTCGGTACGTATAAACTCGTTCAAACAAAAAAGGTTTCGTTTAACTTTACGCTGTGAACTTGAACGCGATCGCTACTACCAAAACAAGCCTTGTATCATCAGTCAAGCTGAAAAAGACATACAGAACACTTATATAAGATGTTTTAAGCAATCCTTGAAAATATTATGGATTTTTACAACGAGCTAGTATATTTTTCTTATTTTACAAAATTAAGTCGAAAAAACTCGTTTGCGCACCGTTTATAACACCCAAACTACTTTTCTTGCCAAAAAACAAACCCGAACTAAATTTGGGACCGAGATATAACAACTAGCATGAAAAACAAGTCATGCGGGCCAAAAGAAGGGCCCATGGCCCCCCTTTACTTGCGGCTGCCATTGAAGAACCCCCCTGGTTAGATATTTCTTGAAAAACAACTTGTTTCCTTAATCCCTTTCACATCTTAACACATACCAAACAACATACCAGTTGAGTTCTTAATTTTCCCAGCAACAACATTAAGGTACGATCAAAATTAATGAGTTTAATCTTGTTTCTAACTTGTTTTATGTATAGAAATAGGTTTTGATTAATGAAAAACATGTTTAACCATGTAAATATCAATAGAATGATCCAATAATATAATTTCTTTTTAAACATGGTTAGTAATCAGAAACATATGGTCTTTTTGGCCAAAAACATGGATTAGGACTTTTATATTATGTTTTTACGGTTTGAATATTCGATTTCAAACCCTAACCGAAACCCTAGTTCACATCACTTGATGATTGATATTAAATGCTTAGTTTTGTGTTATACGACCTTTAGATATACTAACTAGAGAATCCAAAGCCCGGAGAGGAGAGAAAACAACCTAAACACTCAGAAAAAAAACCACAAAGGTAATAACCAGTTACTCGTTTAGGGGCTGTTTAGGATTAGATTGTGACATGCTTGTTGTTAGCCAATTAAACTTTGCAAGGACACCGGGGATCAAATGAATGATTCCTTGTCCAAATTGGTAATTTTTCACTAAACGGAGAATATTTGGCGATTTTATTACAGTTTATTGATTATTTATTATGAAAAATGTTTAATCTGCTTGAAAATTTTGAAGTTTGTGGAAAAATCAGAAACGACATTGTAAGATCACCCATAAACTTTGGATCAATTGGATAAGTCTAAATAAGGTTTGTGCATTTTCATTTAATTGAATTTTAACAGCCGAATTATGCAAAAAAAGGTATATTAGCCACAGAGTGAAGTTCCGGAAATTTTACAAGGATTATTTGATATTTTTACCATTCAAAAAATTTATTGGAATTTTCGGGAATCGTTTGATATAAACGGGTGATTTATCGGTTAATTATAACATATAAAATTTATTTTTATAAACAAATAATCAAGTTTAATAATCCTGAAATTATTTTTGTAAAATTATTCATATTTTAATTTGTTATTAAAAAAGTTCTCATAATTTATATATAATTATATAAAGAGTTATAATAAGTTGAAGATTTAATTTATATAATTTTTTTTTTAAACCGACATTATTATGTTTAACGAACTTACTGGTATATTAAAATGCCAAAAGTGGACAAATATAATAGACTAGAATGAATATAATAAAAAGGAACTTTTTAAGATATTTTCGGATAATTCAGGTGAAATTTACACATTTTGTACAATCAAACTCGAATGAAAACGGAAACGAACCCTACGACCAATCCAGGTATTGAAACCCTAATTTTTATTTTATAAGTAGAATCATTTTATCGAACAGTACGTTTACTCAAGTTTGTGTAATCTTACCTATTTCCGAAACGCGTAAACGACCAACTTGGCCAGACACGGAAAACGATGAAATTGACCCAAGACTAGTTTAACATTAATTATCGTATAACATCACAATATAAGACTACTGATATGTTCTGGGCATAACATCCATACCCAGACTCGATATACAGCCCGATTAAGTTTAAAGATTGTACTAGCATTAATGGTACAATACCGATTATAGGATATGAGCTATAATCGAGGCGTATTAGTTGTTGAACTTGTTACTCGTACGATACTACAATAAGGTGAGTTTCATGACCCCACTTTTAAACTGTTTTACGAACATTTGGTGTGGAAAGCATGTTTATATATATCGATCTATCTGGAAACGTGTCATGATGTGAATTGTCTAAGTGCTAACACTTGAAAGTCCCCACAGACATGAGTGAATAATCTTGAACCGGTGGCATGTGAATAGTAATATTGGTTTGAAAATCCCAATTGATAGGGTCGGTGGGGTATGCCGGGACATGTTTTATAATTGCACATGACCATATAAACCTGTTGTAATATGCTATGTGATGTTAGACATAGTACACGTTTGGGGCATATGGTAGTTAAGACCACGAGGGGTGTGTGGGCAGCGGAGCCCAAGTGGTATAGTGCGTCAAGGGTTCACTTGTGGCTTAGTGTAAATACATACATACATACATACATACATACATACATACATACATACATACTGTGAAATACTACAATTGCGTATACTGATATCGTACAAACTTATGAAACAACCAACTATTCGTAGTTGACCCGTTCAAACATGCTTTTTAGGTGAACCTAAGTTGGAATAACGCTCATATGTGCTTTGTGCTAGAGTTTGAAACCAGCGATGTGTAGATAGATGCAAATATACTATTAAAGAATAAACGGCCTGCAGAACCGGTTATGTGTATTTCACTTAGTTAGAAAACATATTACAAAACAATGTAACAAGATGTAAATTAGTTTGTTAATTTACTTTATAAACAATGTGGTTGATACCAGTGGTGTCTGTTACATTCCCGTATTACGCTTCTACATTTACCTAGTCAGGGTGTGACATCCTGTGTATAGAATCATGTGGCCGACCAAGAGCAAACGACACATCGTGTGGCTCAAAGAAATCGGTGGCTGTGTGTCAAAAAGTAGAATTAAACTCATGTGTTAGCTCGACACACAGAATCGAGTCACACGAAAGCACCTGGGCCCATCGGTCCGTCAGTAAGTCCCTGATCCTTGCCTGAATACCCAGCGTACTCAATAACCCCCAATAGAAACTCTTGTGTCAGAGCAACTGCATCCCTCGTGTCCTCATAAACATGGTCAACTACTCCGATAATAAACCAAATATGACCACCATGTGCTGGGTCCTCTGACCGTCCCCAATGATATCCTCTCTAACATTGTAGATGGTAATCGGTAACTTCGGTCTGTCGTAATGGATCACACAGGCTGGATGTGGCATCCGCTCAATGAAATGCAGGGCATCAGGTGCACCCCTAGGAGCAGCAACCGGGACACGACGGCTGCACCCTCTGGTCTGTCTCTGATGCTTGCGCCCGACGGCGCGTGATGATTCTGGAATATCTGACATATCTGCAAAATAAAACCATTCAATTAGATATGTGAACGACAAATTGTGGCGACAACCGTATGGTATTTCTGTAACGGTCGTCCCAGACAATAAAATAATAATAATAATAATAATAATAATAATAATAATAATAATAATAATAATAATAATAATAATATAAAATGAAAAATAAACAAGGAAGAAAAATCCGGGAATACCCAACACACATATTCATCAAACAATATCGTTCCGCCCGAATGGAGATTGAGTACAGGAGGTTCAATCAATATTCGTTTAAAACGCAAACTACAAAGTATATCCTCGAAAACTCACTCTATAAACAAATACGCAAATGACTCGATATAATTACATAACACACTAAAGAATTATTAACAGACAGAGTTAAACACACATATATACTGGTTAACAGATGACTTGAAAAACGTGCTAGCAAAATCAACATGTTGGTGCAAAATATAATATAACAAGTCGAGTTTCTACTTTAAATACAAAGTCCAATATTATGAAAGCACGTTCAAAATTAACCGTTTAATTTCAAAAAATCACTAAAATAAAAATAATAATAAAATAATAATGATTTTCTTTTGAACTCAAAACCCGGCCTATCACATCATTCGTTTAACTCAACCGAAAACAAAAGTACAATATTCACACCTACACCACACTATATGAAACTGCAATACTAATAACAATTTTCACACCAAATCCACATAAACCCGGCAACCAACTTCAATAATTTCTGTTCTAACCAAGTTTAAGTAACTAACCGCCCATATCAACCCAAACCCGAGCCTAACCATACGCAGGAATATGAACAGTTTCGTACATAACAATTATACACAATATCACAAACAGAACCCAAAACTATCAAATATAAACCTGACTATATATCATACTCATAACCCTTCTCGACAACGCACAAACTAATTATAAGATTCAATTAAAACATACCTCAATATATGGTTAAGGACAACTATAAAAACGATCACTAACCACGGGTGGTGACGAACTATGACGGCAGTGGAGATGGGTAACAGCGGTATAGTGGTGATTGATGGTGGTTAATGGTGTTGGATCTTGGTTGTGATTATGGTGATACGTGGTGGTGATTATGGTGATTGTGAGTAGTGATAGATAATATGAAGATGATGACGGTGGATGGATGGTGGATGATGACGGTGGTGAGTGGCGGTGGCGAAGTGTGATTATGATGAAGAGAATTGAGGGAGGATGATGATTTTGATGTTAATAATAATAATGGAGAAGCGGTGGTGATGACTGGTTATATCATTTCTTTTCAGATGTTTTTTAGACCTATCGTGATACGCGATGGTATAATTGATTTCATCGCGATAAGCGACCCAATTTAACCAAAACTAGTGTTTCAACCCATCGCGCTATGCGATGGGTTTAATCAAACGTCATCGTGTATCGCGATGACGTCATATATTCCGGGATTATGTTTATCCATCACGATAAGAGATGAAGGATGAATAAGCCATCGCGTACCGCAATAGGGAAACTTCACAAAAAGTTTTACGCTAACACGGGTCCGGACATCTTCCGACCCAACTCGTTTTCGACATAACTATCACCCTAAACACATTTCCGAACTCAAAACAAACTTCATGTACCTAGAAAGACGTATATTTAACCAACTCTTACCGAACTCTTATGCAATGCACTTCACCATATAACTTCCCCACACTTGGTATTTGTTGCAAAAAAAACTCAAGACAACAATCAATATATGACTCAATAGAATGAAAACAAATTGGGAACACACTTACAAATCCCTGGTTACCTCCCGGTCAACGCGAAATTACATGTCTACAGCTCGACAATGACTTGAATGCTCAATTATCTTCATAAAGCTTACCGAATCATTGTCCATGTTGTGAATGTCTTCCATTTCCAAGTAGGACTTCAGTCTATAACCATTCTTTGTCCACGTGGTCATCAAAATCCTTGATCTAATGTTACCGTGATTCCAAAATCAAACAACAAAATATAGGTCCGTCCAATTGCTTTTGAGCTTTCCTGTGAAGAGCTTCATTCTTATGTTGTATAACCAAACTTTTTGACCAAGTTCAAAACTCTTCAACCGGATTTTTGCATCGTGTACCTTCATCATCTCCGCCTTGTAAGCCGATGCACACTCGTATGCCTAGTTCTTAACTCCTCAATCTTGCATAACGCCAACTTCCTTGCTTTACCTGCATCATCATATGTGTTAACCTGTTTAGTAGCCCAATAAGCTCGTTGTGAATCTCAACCAGTAAATGACAATCCTTTCTATACACAAGTCTATAAGGAATTGTACCTGTCAACATTTTATAAGTCGTCCGATAGGCCCACAAAGCATCGGTTAAGCCTCTAATCTTGGTTCAGGCTTAATTTATTTTTTACCCTGTCACCCCAACTTGACTTAAACAATTAAACTAGTTGATCAACTTATATGATTTATCCTCACTACAAGGTATACCCTCGTTATCAAGCAATACACCAATTTTCTTTTACCATAAATGAGTATGCATGATTTCATCTGTATGGCTTGCATATACCCCCGTTATCAAGTAATACACCAAGTTTCTTTTACCATGAATGAGTATGAATGATTTCATCTGTATGGCTTGCAGACATTGTATACCCTGGGGTCCGTTTTTTATTGGTATTAAGAAGCGCACAAGGGAGGAACAATGTATGACTAACAGCGTGTTTGATTAAGTTAGTATTGAATTTATACAAAGTACAATAGTAATCAACTTTATTGACTTATAAAGGGTTTGCTCTTAAAGCAATTTAATATTCAAATTTGTGAATACCCAGATGAAAAAAACCGCATAAAGACTCATAGTGTCTAGAAACTTGAAGCATCCCATCAAGACAGAATTTAAGGCCATAAGACCATACACAATCGAAGTGTTAACTATTACCTATACAGTTTATTTTAAATTTTAATATTTGGTGATCACACAGATTTAAGGCGTGAGTTTGACAGACTATTATGTTTCTGCCTTCATCACCAAGACTTTTGTAAGAGACTAACACCTCTTTTAATTTGGTAATTTCTTGTGTTTATATCACATATTCTACCTTACTTGTTTGTTTATGACCCACTAATGCTCCAATACAATTAAGCACACAGTCTTTTATGCTTATTTTTATACTAAATTTAGAATATAATTGATCAATGTACTATCATTTTCCCTTTTTGCTTCAAAACTCATTTTGAGGAGCACATTTTTTAATGTTTTTGGATTTTCAAAATATTAGAATGGTTTTGGATTTTATCTATACAAACACAAAGCACAATATTTTTCTATTTTTCCCAATTTTTCTCCCCCTAAAAATCAAAATATTAAAGAACGAAAAATAACAAACAAAATTGTACAAAAACATTAAAATGATTACCTGGGCTTTGGGATATCAGTAACTGATTTTAAACCATTTAAACCAAGAAAAAATGTGAATCTCGTTTTATCAAAAGCTTTGGTAAAGAGGTCTACCTTTTGATGATCCATAAGCACCTTTTCAATATTGATTAATTTCTTTTCATAGCAATCCAATAAAATGATAACGAATTTCAATATGTTTCGTTTTAGAGTGGTGCACGCGGTTCTTCGTTATACAACTAGCAGCAGAGTTATCAATAAAATAGGAGTAGTAAGAAACTTCAAACCATAATCCCGAAAATGTTGTTGGATCCATAACACCTGTGAACAGCAACTCGAGGTTCCCATGTATTCGGCTTCGACGATTAAAGTGGAGACTTTTTTCTGTTTCTTACACTGCCAGGAAACAAGCCAATTCGCTATGAACTGACAACCCGCCGTCGTTGACTTGAAGTTGATCTTGCATCCTCCATAGTTAGAATCTGAGAAAGCGGTAAGATCAAACCTATCATCCTTGGGATACCATAACCCGATGTCAGGATTACCCCTTAGATAGTGAAAGATACGTTTCAAAGCCATTAGATGAGTCACTCGGGGACTCGCTTGATACTTGGAACACAAACAAACAGTAAAAGTTATATTAAGACGCAATGCAGTAAAATACATTAACGAACCAATAATTTCTCGGTAATGGGTCGGATCAACGATATCCTCCAATTCGTCCGGTGACAAATTGTGACCCACGGGAAGAGGAGTAGAAGGGACTTCTCCAACAGTTATCTTGAATTGGCTCAAGACATCGATCACATACTTCGTCTGATAAATATAGATTCCGTCTTCAGACTGTTGAACCTGCAATCCTAAAAAGAAACTCATTTCCCCATCGAGCTCATCTCGAACTTGGTTTGCATCGACTTCTCGAAGTCCTTACATAATATGTCATTGTCGAGCCAAATATTATGTAATCAATATAAATTTGGACAAGGAGCAAATCTTCTCCGACAGTCTTGTAAAAGAGAGTACAATCCACAGTTCCTCGTTTGAAGTCACTATTAATCAGATGTTCACAAAGTGTGCAATACCAAGCTCTCGGGGAGACCATATAAAGCCTTGTTTAAATGATAAACACGGTCAGTATAGTCCGGATCTTCAAAACCAGGAGGCTTCTTCAGATAAACCTCTTCATGAAGTTCCCCATTAAGAAACACACTCTAAACGTCCATTTGATAAACTTTGAAGTTCTTAAAGGCATCATAGGGTAGAAAAATACATATAGCCTCCAATCTTGCAACAAGAGCATATACTTCAGTGTAATCCACACCTTCTTGCTGATTAAATCCTTGCACAACCAAGTGTGCCTTATTTCTAACAATGACCCCCGATCATCCTTCTTACACTTAAACAACCATTTTGTCGGGAGAGGCTTCTTAACCCGTTCTGGCTTATCAATGAGATCTCATACACCCAGTCGTACAAGTTGTTGAAACTCTTCTTGCATTGCTTCAACCCATGAAGAATCTTGAAGTGCAATAAGAACACTTGTCTGCTCTACTTGAGATAAGAAGCAAATGTATCGAGCGATACTCATGATTCTCGAAGTATGCATGTCAGCATATTCACACAATACGTTATCGTCACATACATTAGCAACTTGATGTAATGTACAAACACCTACATTAAGATTACTAATATTGTTATCTTGAAGATGATACGTGTTAATCCGAACAGTCGCATTCACAGGAACAACAATATTGTCTTCTAAATTAGTAATATATTCTTCGACTACTAGCTCATCCACTGTTTGAGATGTCCCTTCAACAAGTACCTCAGTAACCTCTAAATTCTAACAAATGGAGCAAAAGAAGAATCTTCAAAATGAACATCATTTGAAGAAACAGAAATATCATCAGACGTCTCAGGTTGATCGTGTACCACGTCATTATAATACATAGAAAATCTTGGTATGGAAAACAAGTGTTCTTCCAAATAAGCACAAACCAAGTCTTCTTTTGGTACCTCAACTGATGGAGTAGATAACTTAAATAACTCCTAATAGTCAAACATCCAATCAGGTTCCTTACCAGCATGTGATGTAGTGTAGCTTTGACAATCTTCATGATACCATTATTCAACACAACCCGGGGAAAATTAAAGACAAGTTTCTTAGGCGAAGCATAACCCAGAAAGTAATCTTCAATCGCCTTTTCATCGAATTTACCTGCATCTCGTTTCAGCATAGTACAGGGACACCCAGATGGTTCGAGAAACTTTAAGTTAGGCTTACGGTTAATGAGTAGCTCATAACATGTTTTCTTGAGCTTCTTAACTGTTAGAACACAATTGATCGTATAGCTACCGGTGTTCACAGCTTCGTTCCAGAATTGAACGGGAAGCTTTGAATCCGCCAACATCGTTCTTGCAACTTCAATCAGTGTTTGGTTCTTCCTTTCAGCAACACCATTCTGTTGTGGTACATGGAGCACTGCATTCCCTATGAATTCCCTTTGAATGCTATAAAAGTCCAAAACATTGTTCTTAAACTCCGTACCATTACAACTTCCAATTCACCTCACCTTATGTTTGTAAAGTGAATCAATCTTAGTGGTCAAGTTTTGCAGAAGAATCTGTGTCTGACCTTTAGAACATATATATAAAACCCGTGAATATCTTGAATAGTCTTCGGTAACACCTAAACAATACCAATCCCTCGCAATACTCGAACGATTCGTCGGACCGCATAAATCGATATGAAGACGTTCCAAAGGAGTATCAACGGAATTGATTTGCTTAAACGGGTGCGACTTCTTCTTCTGTTTACCCTCCTTGCAAGCAACACAGTGATCGGTCAATTGGAAATGTTCTAGTGAAAGACCTTCCACCAAATCATTCGCTGTTAAATGATTCATCTTTCGAACATGAATATGACCCATACGTATGTACCACAAAATAGATTCTTTCAATATAAATAGAAGACAAAATAAGTTTCAACATAAGTAGAAGACGATACACTAGTACTAGGGGTGGCAAATGTGACCCATCGGGTTAAATGGGTTGTATTAAAATGTAAATAATGGGTCATAATGGGTCAAACTAAAAAAAGAAAATTATTGAAACGAGTCAAAAGAGATTGACATTTCTCAAGTTTTTTTTTATGGAACGAGAAAAATGGATGAAACTTTTTAGTACTTTACTTTTTTAGTTTTTGATTTATATTTCGAGTTATAATTTTTTAAGTATTTTTTTTTTGAATTTTTTAATGAGGGGTTTTTGAAATGGGTCAAAATGAGTTGCGATGTCAAAAACCTCTCATTAAAAAGTTCAAAAAAAATAATTAAAAAATCAAAACTCGAAATACAAATCAAAAAGGAAAGAAGTTAAAGTGCTAAAAGGTTTCCTCCGTTTTTCTCGTTCCATAAAAAAAATAATAAATAAAACCTTGAGAAATGTCAACCCTTTTTGACCCGTTTTAATCATTTGCTTTTTTTAGTTTGACCCATTATGACTCATTATATACATTTTAATAGAACTCATTCAACCCAATGGGTCACAATTGCCACCCTTAATTAGTACTCATGTTAAGCACATAAATATCATTAGATCGTGAAGATCTCATGACAACCATGTCTTCAGGAATAAAATAATTCGGCTTGAGGATTATACATTCCTTTTTAGTGAATAAGGTGGTGAACTTTTATCACAAATCTGAGATACACTCAGCAAATTGTGATCCACCTTATTACAATAATTTACCTTTTCAAATGTAATACTACCATTTGAAATATCACCCTCTTTAGTAATCATTCCACCCTGATTACTAGCAAACGCTGCATATCCTCATTGACATTTGTTAGAAGATTATGTTGGAATCGGTCTGCCTAAGACACATATTAGAGTTGATGTGGCTAGTACGTTATGATCCAAGTCGGTTCATACCCAATAACAAGCTAGACAAACACAATGATATTTATTTAAGATATGATCTAACAAATAAATATCAACACTTAGAATATTTGGAAATTGTGTTTCTAGATATTTGCACTTGTGTAACATATAAATTATATGGGTAATTTATATTTTGAGAAAAAGTATTTTATGTTGTTGTTTAAGTTGGTTAATAACAAACATGAAAGACATATAACATTATACATGTTCCTTGCTAGTTTATGTTGCAATATAACATACATAAGTAACAAAATAAAAAAAGTTTTGAGTTTGAAATTTGTGTGGGAACCCAAGCCCCCCCCCCCCCCTGCCCCCTTTCTCTGTTGGGTCAAAAGTTTGACCCAAATGACTAGATTTGACCTAAACGAAGAATATGGAAGATTGGAATCTTCTCAACCTCCTCAGAAACTGCTAAGTATTGAATCCGAGCACACCTTGGGTTCCGAGCAAGCTTTTACTTAGCCGAGTACGAGATTTTGCCTCCCGGGCAAGGTTTACTTCAAATAGTCTTCTTAAGTGAATATCCGGGCAAGGTATGCTATTTAGTGCATTTCCGAGTAAGAATCACTGATTTGGTATCTCCGAGCAAGGTTCACTTTGTCAAGCAGGTTTGTTCTTCAAGACCAAGTACTTTACTCTTCCGAGTAAGGTTTGGTCAACCAAGTCCATGAAGCCAAGTGATTGGAAGACCGGGCAAGGTATTCTTTAATAATTATGGTCCAAGCAAGCTTGATGTATAAATGGAATATATCTCTAAGTAACATCGGGCAAGGTTCAACTCAAGCAAGGAACTGTACTCCCGAGTACGCTTTGCTAATAAGTTATTTATGGCAAAAAGTTGAATTGGACCATCGAAGAACAGGGTTGCTCGTATGGAGTTGTCGGGCAAAGACTGATAAATTCAAGAAGATTGAAGTCTACTCGGTGAATATTTTACTTGGTAAAATATTCGTTAAGTAAAGTCTACCCGGAAACTGATCCCGAGTACACTTCTATGTTTACCAAGTCTGAAGGAAGGCCGAGTACACTGCTTACTCGGAGACTGAAGATTAATGAAAAGCCTACCCGGAAGACTTGTTTTACACTTAGTTTATTTTTGAATATGTAATTTTAATATGTATTATCGGATAGGGTTTCTTGAAGGAATGACAGCTGTCCTAGGTTGGCAGGCCTATAAATAGAATATTTAGGGTACGTCGCCGAGACACAAAAGAGACACACAAGAGAGAGAAATTAACTGAGAGAATATTGTGTGACGGCTGTCTCAGGATTCCTAGAATACCCTAGATCGATTATCCATTTGTATGATTTTAATATGATATAAATGGAAATCTTTTGAGTGAATCCTGAGTGTGCCTTCTATCTTTGATTATTCATTGCAACCGTATGTTTGTTATTGATTCCGTCTTTAACAAACGGATATCTTTCTAAATATAGTAACCCGTCATTAACTCTCTTGTCAACACGGTTAATCTGTGTGAGTTATGACATGATTTGAGTAAGATCCAGCTGAAATCCAAGGGGACCGACAAGTGGTATCGGAGCTGTTTATTGCTATTTTTAGAAAGATTGTTGCTGATTGAAGATTTGAAGAAGAATGACGTAAGCAGACGACTGTTCGATTGATTTGTGACGTCAGCAGCTCTGTTTTTCATTTTTCTTCCAGATCTACAATCTACCGGTGTTTTCTCTTCCTTATTTCAATTAAAGTTTTAATCTTTATATCTAAATCTTGTTCTAATCACATCAGACACATCAGATCTGAGCATTCTGTTTTCAGATCTGATTATTTTGAAAAAAAAAATTTTAAAAAAAAAAAGAAACTGATTTTTGATTTCTCAAAATGTCTGGATATGAGGAACAAGAGGTGTCTACTAACAAGATACCTAGGTTGTATGGACAGGCAAACTTTATCAAATGGAAGGTACTCTTTGAAGCAGCCATATGCTACAATGATATTGACATGTGGAACTCCATCAAGAATGGTCCACAAACCACTGTTGAAGAAGGTGCAAATGCTACTGCAACTGCTGCTGTAAGAGAAAAAATGAGAAATGTGGATGACAAAGCCTTAGCTATGATTAAGCTAGGTTTGTCTTGGGAGATTCTGACCAAGGTGGCTCATCACACAACTGCAAAACAAATGTATGATGCCATCCTTGAAATGTATGAAGAAAATACTGAACTGAAGAACATAAAGAAGTAAAGATTGAAGCAACAGTTGGAAAGGTTCAAGTATAGAGATGGAGAAAGGTTGAAATCAATACTAGAACGTTTTCTGAGTATTGTGAATGAGTTGAGAACAACTGATTATGTAATGACTGATTTTGATTTGAATACAAAGTTACTCAACTCAATGCCAAAAGAATGGTATACTGCGTGCAAATTCATCCTTCAGAAGTAAAATTTCAATGAATTGAAATTGGATTATGTGGTATGCTTTCTTCAAGCTGCTGAACTTGAAATGATTGAGAATGAGATGATTAAGGAAGATAGACCAAGCTTCAATGTTTCAAGTGCATTGATTGCTCCCATGGGAAATCTATCCACCAAGAATCAACAGCAAATTCCCATCATAGAAGAACCAGCTGAACAAAATGTTGTCACTCCAAAATCCTTCATTGGGGGTAGCACAAGCATTCAAGGAAATCAGCAGAGGTTCAATGTGCAACTGATTGATGATTCTGACTCTGCCTCTTTGTCTAGTGGAAATGTTCCTAATACTGGAACAGGACATAGTCAAAGCAATGAAACACAAGCCTTGTTTTCTATGTTTACTGAGTCATATAATGCATTTGTTGCAAAGAACATGATTCACACAAGTGTGGTACAAGATGATTTAGAACAAATTGATACAGATGACTCGGAAGATATGGATTTGAAGTGGCAAGCTGCCATGTTGGGTTTGAGAAGTAGAAGGCTGTATAACAGAACTGGTAGATCTCTGGTTTCTGGTCCTAATGACAGGATTGGGTTTGACAAGTCAAAAGCAATATGCTACAATTGTCAGCAACCTGGTCATTTTGCAAGAGAATGCAATCAACCAAGAAATTTTCAGATAAATCAATTTCATAATCAACAACCAAGAGGTCAGCAGCATTACCAACAAAATCAGCCAAGATTCAACAACAACAGCAATCAAATGAACAACTTCAACAACAACAACTACAACCCAAACTTCAACAACTTTCAGCCTCAAATGAATAATCAACAACAAAGAATGCAACAGAATCAAGGTTTTCAAATGAATAAAAATCAAAACCTTCAAGCTGTTCAAAATGTTCCAAACAACACTGTTCCAGCAAATCAAAATCATATCAGAAATAAAGGAAATGTGGCAGTGACTACATAACATGAAGGAAGTTTTGATTGGAGCAGTCATGAAGAGGACATTGCAGATGATATCAGGAAAGCAAATGTGGCATTCATGGCCTTAATTGAGAAAGAAAAGGGATCATCTTCTCAGGTACACTCTGCTCCTACAGTTGATTTAAATGAACTTGTCAGTGAATTGAAAACAAAAGTGGGCAAGCTGGAGGTGAGTGTTTCAGAAAACAAAGTATCATAAATGAGTATGAGGCAAGTGAGATGATCAGTGATGAAAATATTAAAAGCCTTGAAGATGATTGCATGATCATTTACAGAACTCAAACCAGATACATCACAGAGATTGATGGATTGAAGAAGATGTTAGTTGAAGAAAAGGTGCAAAACACAAGACTAAAGGTTGAAACTGAATTTCTGAATTTTATGCCTAAAGTTGACAAAGAGAAAAGAGATGCATACTTACAACAATTCAAAGATGTCTTTCAAGACAGGGAAGAATTTGTTGATTTGTACAAAAAGTTGGAAGTGAATGAAGAAGGAGAATTTGTGATTATGAAAGAAGTAAAAGAGGATAAGTCAATTGGAGTACAAGTCTCTAAGGATAACTTTGATTCAGTTGAATTGAATCAAGATGATTTGAGTGATCAAATTACTGAAAAGGAAATCAAAGCTGCTGAAAGGGGAAGAAAATATAAGAAACCTGAATCTATTGATAAACTTCCAAAGTATCCACCAGTCCCACAAAAATTGAAGAAACAGAGTGACAAAATGAAAAGAGAACATGTTTCTTTTGATATCTGTGAAAGGAGGAAGATAAACTACAATGCTGTCAGACCACCAAGCAAAGCTGTATTAGCTAGAATAAAGCAGAACAACAAAAGGAAAATGGTGACTGAAAAAGTTGAAACAGAAAATTTTATCCCAGTTTATCCAATCTTTTCTAGTCATGAGGTGTTGGATGTTGGAGAAGTGGAAACTATGGAAGAATATAAGAAAAGACAGTCAAGGGTTAGAGAAAGCAGGGATGAAGAACCTATGATTATGAAGAAAGTTGACTTTGTCAAAAGCAAAGTTGAAAGACAAGACATCAAGATTGAGGAATTTGTTCCTTTTTCAATTGATTTTGATGGTCTAAAGAATCAGAATACTTTAGGAGTCAATACACCTAAGCCAAGTGAAAGATTCAAGAAACCAAAAGAACATGAAGCCTTCAAGGGCAAGGTTTGGTGCAAAAAGTGTGATGAATATGGTCACCACACAGATTCATGTAATGAAAAATTCAACCTCAAACCATTTCATGTCCCAAATGGAACAAAGTATGGTCAAGACTTTGTTTTGTACAAACAGAAGTATGATATGTATTTGGGAAAAGGAAATGTGTGTGGAAAGGAGACAAGTAACAAAAAGAATGCTGAAATCAAAGGAAAGAAACAAATGACTGAGTCTGCAAGAAGAAGTGAGTCACCACAGAAGCACAAGAAGGTGACAAAGAGGAAAAGTCAGTCATTGAAGATTAATCAAGACATTCAATCAGTTGAGTCTGATGAGTCTCAAGAATCATCAAACAGTGAGAAGACAAGAAGGAAAGAAATTTATCTGAGAATAAAACCAAATGAACTGACTGGTGATGAAAAATTCTTGATGAAACATGGATATGAACCACAAGGTTTCACTTGGAAACCTAAAGCAGAAACTAAAATTGCAGATGTGACTGATGTAAGAGACTACTCAGAAACAAAGGACTATGTCTTAAAAGAGAATGTCACTGACTCAGTTGAGCCTCAAAGTTCAGTTTCACCTGTTAAAACAGCAAGAGAATGTGGATATGAAACTGACAATTCTGATAATATGGAGATCACTCATGCAGATCCTAAACCTACAACACTCACTTCCCAAGCTAACACTGAAACTGACACTGATGAGTTGCAAGTTGATGAAGATTGCACTTCATCACTTAACTAATCAAATTTCTCTTTGTGCAGGAACAGGCCACTCCTTTGAATGATATATGGTATATGGATAGTGGTTGTTCTAGGCACATGACTTGTGACAAGAGGTCACTTGTGAATTATGAAGAGAAATATGAAGGTCCTGTTGCCTTTGGGAGTGATGAAAATGGTGGAAAGATTGTGGGAAAAGGAATCTTGACAAATGGAAAGGTATCATTTGATAATGTGTTTCATGTTGAGGGACTTCAATACAATCTGCTGAGCATATCACAGATGTGTGATAAGGGTTACAAAGTTAGTTTTGATGATTCTCATTGTTTCATCTTAAAACCTGAGTTTGTAATTACACCTGAGATGATTATGATGATGGCACCAAGAAATGGCAACTTGTATGAGTTGAATATGAAAGAAGCTATTTCAAGAGGTGGTGTATGTTTTGTTTCCAAAGCCACTAAAAATGAATCTAAATTGTGGCATAGGAAACTGTGTCATGTAAACTTGAAGAACATGAATAGACTGGTCAAAGGTGAGCATGTGATAGGTTTACCTAAAAGAGAATTCAAGTTGGATGATCATTGTGACTCATGTCAAAAGGGAAAACAACACAAGTCCACTCATAAGACAAAGCTCAACAATGCAATTGACCAACCACTTGAGTTACTTCACATGGATCTCTTTGGTCCTGTGAGTGTGCCAAGTATTGGAAAGAAGAGATACTGTCTGGTGATCATTGATGACTATTCAAAATATACTTGGGTTTATTTCCTAAGTACCAAGGATGAGTCTGCAGAGTTGATTAAAGGTTGTGTTACCATGATTGAGAACAAACAGAATAAGAAAGTCAAAATGATGAGAAGTGACAATGGTACAGAGTTCAAGAATGGAGTTATGGAAGAATTCTGCAAACAGAAAGGAATATTTCAACAATTTTCAGCTCCTAGAACTCCTGAACAAAATGGAGTGGCAGAAAGAAGAAACAGAACTTTGATAGAAGCTGCCAGAACCATGTTGGCAGATGCAAATTTGCCTGTCACTTTTTGGGCTGAAGCAATTAATACAGCATGTTATGTTCAAAAGAGGGTGCTTGTAAACAAAAGGCATAACAAGACTCCATATGAAATTTTCAATAATAGAAAGCCTTACATCAAGTTTTTCAAGCCCTTTGGTTGCAAATATTTTCTTTTGAACACTAGAGATTATTTGAACAAGTTTCAAACTAAGTCACTAGATTGTTTGTTTGTTGGATATTCTACTCACTCAAAGGCATACAGAGTATATGTGAAAGATCACATGAGTGTGATAGAGTCTTCTGACATTATTTTTAATGAAAATCAGTTCAACACAGTCAGTGGTGCAGAATGGCTGTTTGATCATGAGAAATTAATAAAGTCATTCAAGATTTATTCTGAATACTTTAATGATTCATTCTACAAAACCAGTGTACTTGCAGAGAATAAGAAGAAAGAATTGGACTTAGAAGAATTGTGGAAAAAGGTTGTTAGAAAAGAAAAGGAATACACTTTTGTGAACAGCTCCTCAAGCAAGGTCATTGAACAGGATCAGGTTATGAACAATCAAGACAGTCCAAATGTACAGAATGATCAAGTTCAGAATGAGAGTGACACAAGCAACCAATCAAATGAAGAAGCTGCTTCCACATCAAGATTTCAAGATTTAATTCAAAGCTTGAATCTGGGAAACAATGGTGCATCTACTTTAAGACAAAACAATGATGAAGCACCAGAGTTTCATGATGCAGAAGCTGATTTGATCATTGAAGAACCTGAACTCAATGAAACAAATCTTGACACAAATCTGTCTACAAATATGATAATACAAACTCCTATTGTTGAAAAGAATCATCTTGCTGAAAATATCATTGGTGACTTGCATGAAAGAGTCACAAGGAGTCATTCTGAGATTGCAAACATCTGTCTGTACTCTTGCTTTCTATCTCAAATAGAACCAAAGAACATTGCTCAAGCTTTAAAAGACAATAGTTGGGTAGAGGCAATGCAAGAGGAATTGGCACAGTTTAGAGATCTACATGTTTGGGATCTTGTAGACAAGCCTTATGACAGATATGCAATTGGAACCAAGTGGGTTTTCAGAAACAAAAGGGATGAAAGGGGTTTGGTGATTAAGAACAAAGCTAGACTTGTAGCACTGGGATGTCTTCAAGAAGAAGGGATAGACTTTGAGGAAGTATTTGCACCAGTTGCAAGACTGGAAGCAATAAGAATTTTCCTTGCATATGCTGCCTCAAAGAACATTAGAGTATTCCAACTTGATGTTAAATCTGCATTCCTAAATGGAAAGATTGATGAAGAGGTGTATGTAGCTCAGCCACCAGGTTTTGAGGATCCCATGTATCCAAACAGGGTGTACAAGTTAAACAAAGCCCTTTATGGACTACATCAGGCTCCTAGAGCATGGTATGATGAGCTGTCAACTCATCCACTTGAAAATGGTTTCACAAGGGGAGCCATTGACAAGACACTCTTCTACAAAAGAAAGGGGTCAAATTTGTTGCTTTTACAAGTCTATGTTGATGATATCATCTTTGGATCTACAAATGAAATTATTTGTTTGGAGTTTGAAGGGGTGATGAAATCCAAGTATAGCATGAGTTCCATGGGTGAAATGAACTTCTTCCTGGGACTGCAAGTTCTACAAAAGGATGAAGGGATCTTCATTCACCAAACTAAATATGTGCAGGACATTTTGAACAAGTTCAACTGTCATGATTACAAGACTGCTTCAACTTCAATGGACACCAAAGAAAAGATGATAGCTGATGAAAAGGGGGAGTCAGTAGATGAAAATGAATACAGAGCCAAGATTGGATCTCTGATGTATTTGACTGCAACAAGACCAGATATCATGTTTGCTGTGTGTGTATGTGCAAGGTTCCAGTCAAATCCAAAAGTCTCCCACATGAATGCTGTGAAAAGAATATTCAGATATTTGAAGGGAAGACCAGACTTAGGAATTTGGTATCCTAAGAATCAATCCTTTGATCTACTTGCTTATACAGACAGTGATTATGATGGGTGTAACATGAGCAGAAAGTCAACATCATTGGGATGCCAGTTTTTGGGTGAAAGACTAGTGTCATGGCAATGCAAGAAACAGACTACAGTATCAATCTCCACTGCAGAAGCTGAATATGTTGCTGCATCTTCCTGCTGTGCACAAGTTCTCTGGATTCAAAATCAGATGCTGGATTATGGTTTAAATTTTCTAAACACCCCTATTCTGATTGATAATACTGCTGCATATTTTACTGTTAAGAATCCTGTGCAATATTCTAAGACTAAGCACATTGAAATCAGACATCACTTCATCAGAGATTGCAGTGAAAAAGGTCTGATTGAAATGAAAAGAGTTGATACAAGTGATAACTTGGCTGACCTATTCACCAAACCACTTGACAGAACCAGGTTCAACTTTCTTTTGAAAGCCCTGGGGATGATCAACTCTGATAAAATCTGATTAAGGATGTGTGCTTGGTTGTGTACCTCTATGTGCTAACTGAAGAGTTTAGAAGAGGTCACACATGTTGAATGTTTTGTTAAAGTATGTTACTGAGTATGTTGCTGAATATGTTGCTGAATATGTTGCTGAGTATGTTGCTGAATATGTTGCTGAGTATGTTACTGAATATGTTACTGAGTATGTTAAATGTGTGTGCCTTAACTGTATGTATGTGTGTCTCTCTGTGATAACTGATTATTTTATTAGAGATTACACATATTGAATGTGTTTCAACTGAATGTTGATTGATTATGTTTTGAATATGTCACTGTTTTGAAGTTAACTGATAGGTGATTAAGTAAATATATGTGCAATTTGTTTGAAATTGATGATAATTCTTGACTATCATGTTAACTGATCTAATGTTATGATAAGTAGTTTAATCAGTTTGGGTGAAATTAAATACTTGTCTGATGTCATGAGTAATCACATGTTTATGGTTACTTGTATATATTTTTTAATCTGATCTTCTGATGTTGTTAAGATAGGATAGACATTGAATGTTAGTACAGTCTGTTTTCTTGATGATGTTAAGAATGATTAGATTTGAGTATGTGATTCAACTGTTTATGTCAAAATGTGTTTTATGTCAAAACTAAGTGATTTAATGAATTTTTATAATGAATTTTGCATAAATACTATATTTTGATCAAAACATGAGCAAGTTGATTAATGGTGTAGAGATATGATAAGATTATTCAGTTCAAGCTTTTAAGAAGCTTAAAAGAAGGATTTTTAAAGAGAAGTCTCAAGTAGTTGTTTTTGCTGAAAACTATGTCATTTGCCCAGTTGGAAGGACATGCACTTGTGTATGTTTGGTCCTTAAATCTCTATAGATTCAAAGGATAGCCATTGACCTGAAAACTGAATGCATTTGGGGCAATTATGACTTGTTTCTTATTCCTTCACTTAAAACTATGTAAATAGCTCTGACTTTGAAAGGACATATACTCATATGTATGTTTGGTCCTGTTAACCACTTTTGGTCAAACAGGATAGTCATTAACCTGACAATAAAGAGATATTGGGGTGATTGAATGATTAACTAAATTTTATTGGGAAATGATAGTACATTGACTACTTAGCTGATCATATGGAATTAATAGGCCAAAAAGACCTTAGTATAGTCATTAACATGTATGGTTGCTTTCCCATGATGATGTAAAATCTAAGGTGATATAAACATAATGAATTTGCTAATCTTAATGTGGAGATGCATAGTTGTTTTGCATGTCTCAAGATAAATCTCTCCGAATGATATGGCAGAAAAGTGATTACCCAGTCATACACGAGCCTGTTGTTATTTGGTCAACCAAAAATGAAACATCTTTAAATATGACAAGGAACATACTTTAAGAAAATTTGAGAAAATATCAAAAACAAGGGGAAGAATGAATAAATCAACCAAAAGTTGATAAGTGTTTTAAATATTTTATCAAACAAGAGGGTTATAACAAGAACTACAAAGATGTTGGCAAATTCTGTCTCATCTTGAAAGAAAGGCATGTTGCTAACTGTAAGTCCAACGTTCAACCTCTAGATATGTTTGAATCTAAAAATACAAAAATTACAATAAGTTCTGTCATACAAAAACTATTTTTGACCAAATACAGGAGATTGGAGTCAAATTGGGGTGATATGGGGAAAGCCAAATAAGCTTTGAGAAGAGATATGAGGCATCATTGCACAGTGTTGACCATTAATGCATTATGCTTTAAATGAACCTAAATCATATCACCAAAGAGATGAAATTCATGCTAAGTTAATACCTGCTGTTAACCTATGTATGTTGTTATAATAATGCTGAGAGTGAAGTATTCAGATAGCTACTTAGTCAATATGATCCCATTCTTGAGATCTTTTCAGTAAAAGGAAGAAATTGTTTTGAAAAGAAATATAACTGAAAATTAATCTCTAAATGCACCATTTGCTCTTAAACTATGATCTGAAATGATACATAACTTAGAAATATCTTTGACAAGTGGTTTAAGTCATAAAGAGTTGCATTTTGCCTAAAACAGGTTGAATATGTAAGTTCGGGTAAGGTTTGATGCTTTATAACCTTCCCGGGCACAAACTGTTTGAATATGTATTTTCGGGTAAGGTTTAATGGTTTTCAACCTTTCCGAGTACAAAACAGTTGTTTATGTGTGAATATGTTGTGTCGGGTAAGGTTTGATAGTTTTCAACCTTTCCGAGTAAGCTTAGTCATTCTTGACTTGTTTATGTGTGAATATGTTTTTTTGGGTAAGGTTTGATAGTTTTCAACCTTTCCGAGTAAGCTTAGTCATTTTTGACTTGTTTATGTGTGAATATGTTGTTTCAGGTAAGGTTTGATAGTTTTCAACCTTTCCGAGTAAGCTTAGTCATTCTTGACTTGTTTACGTGTGAATATGTTGTTTCGGGTAAGGTTTGATAGTTTTCAAACTTTCCAAGTAAGATTATTCATTTTTGACAAACTTTATGATTTTCGGGCATGCTTTGAAGTGTTTACACTTACCGGGTAGAGTACACTGTTGTACTCATTTCCCAAGCAAGCTTGAAATCTTGAGATGATTATGTGTTGTTATAGTTAGCTTTTAACAAGTAATTCTTGTTTCGGGCAAGATATGCATGTTATTTGCTAATTATGATTCCAAGCAAACTTTGTGAACTTAAGTTAGTACATCGAGTAAGCTTTGAGTGAATATGTTGTTAGGAAAGGCTGTTAATCTTTCCGGGCACGCTTAGAAATTGCTGATTAAGTTTGTCATTTTTCGGGTATGATTTGACATGTTGAAATTCCTCAAGTAAGGGCATACCTGATGATTGAATATGTTTATCCTAGCAAGCTTAGTGCTAACATAGGATTTTCGGGCAAGCTCTATGAAATTTTAAACTATAGCACACTTAAATGTTTGTGTGTTTAATTTCATTCCGAGCATGCTCTGTGATATGTGTATGATTCTTTGAAATTACAAGTGTTTTCGGGCAAACCTTGTTTTCCGAGCACACTTTATATTTCGGGCACACTTGTGTTCCTTCAATATACTTGGTAATTTCAAAACTTAACTTTCCAAGTACACTGTCTGCTAGAATTCCTTTCCGGGCACACTTTGTATTATATGAAAGTTATTCGGGTATACTTTGAATAAGATTGTTGTTCAAGCATACTTTACATCAAAAGGTTGCTCGAGCACACTATTGTTTTTTTCAAGGATACTTGAATGAATGTGTTATCTGTATATGTTAGTTAGTATAATAAAATTGATTATGATTCTTTTTAGGGTTTGTGCTAGATAAGTTTTAATTTAAAATTGAGAAATCTATGTGGGGATCTTAATTGATTCTTAGTAAGGATGTTTATTTGATGATTATACTTGATTATTTGCCTTGTGATTAATTTCTCAAGAAATCTAGTATTTCGGGTAAGCTTTCTTCATTATGTCTTAACTTTAAATTAATTTACTTGATCGAGCAAGGTTTACAAATAGACGAATTCGGGAAAACTTTGTATATTCCAAAATGAAAATTATTCCGAGCAAAGTTTGACCGAGTAAGGTTTGTATGTGGAAGTATACCAAGTAAACTTTGGATATACAAATCTTTCGAGTAAGGTCTTACAAACTTAAATGAAATTAAATGTTTTTAATATATCAAGTGGATAATGTTACTGGTTGACAGCTAGTAATTCACAAAATGACAAAAAGCATTTAAAACCCACTTTCAAAAAGGTATATAAGAGGGAGTTAGGCAAATTTTTCAACATTATTTCCCTTTCTCTCTCTCCTTCCACTGCAAAATACTTACACTCAAAGAAACCTCTCCGACTTCCTAAATTCTAAGTCGATCATAACCCTAATTTTTATCAGCCCCTAATTCCGACTCGGTAAGCATTAATAATATGTTTTCCGATCTCTATTAGACTACAATGGGCTGTGATTATTTATTTGATTACTGACACTCTGTTTATGTGTTTAGGTTATAAATTTGTCGAAGAACAGGTTCTTGAAGATTTTTCCCTATCTTCTTCATCCTTATAACTTGAAATTATCTAAAGTACTGAACTTTATGACTAATTTCACTTTGAATATGTTTATTTGTGTATTTCAGATATGGCAGATAACGAGCCGAAGTATGTTTTGATACAAAGCACAATATATGCGCATTACTTCAAGTGACACCAGAAAACGAACCAATGGCTCGAATGATATCTTGGATGGCACGGTCAAACATCAACTATGCACTTACTGAAAGCCCTATAATTACAGAAATCACTCCTTGGATTTCTGGAGATCTGCAGAGTTGGTAGAAGATGTAAATGGAAAAAGAATAGAGGCAACCGTGGCCAGACAGGAGATTCAGATCACAGAAGGAATGATCAGAAGGTGTTTAAGACTGAACGATGATGATCACAACCACATAAACTTCAATACAGCACATTTATTGAAAATTTTTGAAGAGACAATGGGGTATCAAGGAAATGTCCATGAAGGACAGTTTCAGAAGGGTATGTTTCCGATGCTGTACAAATTTTTAATACATCACATTATTCATGGATTTGCTCCGAGGAAGGGATCATGGACTCTGATGAGTCATGATTTAGCAAATGCCACAGTTGGGATAATCTTTGATCTGCCCTTCAACTTTTCCAAGATGATTTTTGAGGGATTAGTAGGGAATCTAAAGAAACCAGAAAGAAAGATTTTTACAGTACCCAAGATTCCTGCAGATCATATTCAACAGAGAATTACAAGATTTACCAACAGTTGGAGACACACATCAGTTGCAAGACTCTGATGCTTACAAAAGAATCAAGAAATATGGTGTCTCCAATACCTTTGATTCAAATGTTCCTTTTGAAATTTTACCTTGGTTGTTAAACCATGATTTGGCTATAATGCCTGTGCCTGAGCTGAGCTCAGAGGAGGAAGCAGGGGGTGATGATGAGAGTGATGAAGGTGATTCTGATGATGATAATGTTGATGGAGATGAAGGTGGAGATGGTTTAGAATTGGAGATTATGTCACATGAACAGGGGGAGCACAGAGAAGAACTTGAACAATCTATCCAAACACCACCACACTCACCACCACCAACCACACCACATCAAACACCACCTCAAACCCTTACCCTAGACCAACCTGAAACTTCCACACTTCAATCATCACCACCACAGACACCACCAACTCAGAGCCTAAACCAATCAGAACCAATCATTTCTAACCCACCTCAAACACCTACCACCAACCAACCTGAATTTGAACCATTTCCTACATCATAACCTACAAGTCCACATACTGATACATTCCAAAGAAATCTTGAGTTGATGTTGGAGAATGATTAGTTGAGAAGAAAGGTTAAGGAGGTTATGGATGAGAATGTTGTGTTGAAAAGAAGGAATGAGGAGGTAACTAATGAAAATGTGATGCTGTTGATGAAGTTAACTGAGGCTGAAATGAAAATTCAAACCCTGATGCAGGAGGTTGAGAAGACCTCATCTGCCCCAAAACAGGGGGAGAATATCAATGATACTGATGTAAGTATGACAGATGTTGAAAGTGTTGATAATGTTGATGCTTTGAAGATGATCATGAATAATTATGATGATAGTGATGAGAATGATGAGGAAGTGAGAGGAGAAGAGACCAATGATACTGAAAAAGAAAAGTTAAATGATGAAGAGGTTGTGCTTACAGAAGAATTGACTGAGATTGTGGATGAGGAAATGACTGTTGAGAATACTGATTTGAATGCTACTACTGAGGAACTGGTAAACACTGAGCCAGAAGATGATCAAGAGGCTAGTTCCAAGAGAGCAGAGCATGATTCTGAACTAGAACAACTGTTCAAAGAAATTGATGAATATGAAACTTCTGATGAAGAAGAGGATGAAGAGCAGTTGAGAAAAAGGAAAGAAAAGGGTAAAGGGATAGCAACAGAGGAAGAACCTGAACCTATTGTGTATGCTGAGAAAGATATAACTTTTAAAGATGATGCTTCTGCTGCTGCTCTTGAAGAGCAAGAAAGAATAATAAAAGAACTATGGAGAGGGAGAAAATAGCCCTATCTCTAACTCCGGAAGAGATTGCAGAGCAGGAAGAACTGATCAGACAAGCCAACCTTGAAAAAGAACTAGCTGAAGATGAGGCTGAACAAGAAGTTATAGAAGAACTGATTAAGATGAGCAGAGTTGAGAAAGTAGACAACTCTTTGGCTTTGGTAGTCAGCATGTTTCAACCTAAAAGTCAAACATCTGAAACTGCTGCTGAACCAGCCACTGGTATAATTCCTGAAGAGGAGATTGGTGAGTCAATTGCCTCAAAGGCTGCCGAGAAATGGGCTGAACAGGTGAGAGAGGATATAAGGAAGAATCCTACTAACAACTGGTCAGAAAGGATAAAAGTACCTGAAACTTTTCCAAGATTTGACAAAACATATCAGAGAAGAAAAAGGGCAGCTGAACAGACTGATAATAAAGCAAGTCCCATAAGGGCAACACCCTTGCAAACACTAAGACCTGATGAACATATGCAAGGTGTCCCTGATATAACAACTAGAGATGAAGCAGATCATCCAGCTCCTGATGAACCAAAGATAGATGCTATGAATGAGCTGACAGAAGAAGAAGATGACTCTGAGAACTCAGATGATGACAATGATGATAATCCTGATAAGGATGAAGGGAGAGTTGGTACAAGCACCAATGTTATGTCCCCACAAGTTGAGATGATTGATACACACAGGGCAAACATTGAAATATGTTTGGAAGAAGCCAAAAGGCTGATTGAGAAGAAGAACAAATATAGCAAGAAGCACAAAGATTATCTGAGAAAACATGGCTACTCTGAGAAAGATTTAGAACATTTCTCTGTTGACGAACTGGAAGAGTTATACATTAGTGAAAGAGAGAAAGTTGTAGAGAGATGTGTTAGAGAAAATGAGGAACTTGAACTGGAAGAATTGAAAAGAAAATTTAATGGAATGTGTGGATATTTGTTGGAAAAAGGCATGAAGCCTGAAATTGTAAAGAACTTGGATAAAAAGACAGTTGTGGATCAGTATAACAGAAGGAAAAGAAAAGAAAAATCTAAAAGGGTCCAAACTGAGAGCTCAATTCAAACTGAAACACCTGATGAGCCACCAAAGAAGAAAAGAAGAATTCAGACGATAAGGGAAAAAGAAAAGGAACAAGTCAAACATGTTGAAATCCCTATTCCTCAAGAAGAAGTGAAACCTGAACCAGAAAATGAACCATTCATGCCTTGGGATAATGAGGAAATGATAAACATCCTAAGGAACATAATGATAAATAAAAGAGGGATGACTGAAGCAGACTTTAATGTATTGGAGAAAGAGGATTTGAAGACTCTTTTCTATCTTCAAAAAGATGAATGGGAAAAGGCATTGAGAGAAGGAGAAAATCCACGATACTATGCCGATGGTAGGTTTGTACCGGCTGGATTGGCAAAAACTCCAGGAATGATTGAGATGTTAATTGAACTTGAAGCAGCTGGACAGGATATTGTTGAATTGGCCAACCTTCCTACTGAGATGGTGGAGGCTATTTATGTAAAGATATTCAACTTGGGACCTCAAAAGCCCAAGAAGTCAATTCCTTTCAGACCTCCATTTCATCAAAGATTTCCTAGAGGAAGAGGTCAAGGTGGAAGAGGTGAATCAAGCAGCTCAGTACAACACAGAACAAGACCACAATCTGATGTGGATCTACCCAGAGAGCTGTACTATGATTCGGTCACTGATTCCCTCAAAGTGATTATGGAGAGCAGACTGTTAAAAGAGATTGTGGCCAGAAGTGACTTCAGGGATTATAATGAAGAACAATTAAGAAGAATGGACTCACTACACCTGTATGACTTCAGAGATAGAAACCGATCTACAGGAAGACAAATGAATGACTTGTCAAAATACCTTCATGAACAGGCTGGTGATGGATTCAAGTTTTTAAAAGAAAAGAGAAGTTGGAGAATGATTCAACTCCACAGATCAAAAAGGTCAGAGAAGTTAAAGAGAATGGACAGGGCTGAACTGAACTACCAAATAAGTGTCCAAGATCAGAATCCACTGTCCAACATGAATACGTGTATAAACTTGGGAAGAAGAATGAGAAGGCCAAACTATACAGTACAGAAGAACGGTGTCATTGCTGAAGTGGAATACAAAGAAGACACTGGTCATTATGTGTTGATGAACTCTGATGGAAAAGCTTTGGCGATAATCAAGAAGGATGCAGATCTGACATGCTTACACAATGATGATCTTATAGATATAAGAGACTAGGTGATACCAGAAGGACACACTCACTACCAAGTGCTCAATATCTTCAGAGAAAAAGCTGCATCAGTAATACAGTTAAGAAGACAAGCAGCCTACAATGAAAGGAAAAGATAGAATAGATAGAATAGGCTTTACTTTGTAATGTCTTCGGACACTTTTGATTATGTAATTTTGCTTATGTAATTTGATTATGAAATTTGACTTCTAATTTGATGTGTATTTTTGCTAAGTGTAAGTAACCATAGAGTGTTTTGGGCCAGCTGAGGTGTTCCAATCTAGGGGAGATTGTTGGGTCAAAAGTTTGACCCAAATGAGGAGATTTGACCTAAACGAAGAATATGGAAGATTGGAATCTTCTCAACCTCCTCAGAAACTGCTAAGTATTGAATCCGAGCACACCTTGGGTTCCGAGCAAGCTTTTACTTAGCCGAGTACGAGATTTTGCCTCCCGGGCAAGGTTTACTTCAAATAGTCTTCTTAAGTGAATATCCGGGCATGGTATGCCATTTAGTGCATTTCCGAGTAAGAATCACTGATTTGGTATCTCCGAGCAAGGTTCACTTTGTCAAGCAGGTTTGTTCTTCAAGACCAAGTACTTTACTCTTCCGAGTAAGGTTTGGTCAACCAAGTCCATGAAGCCAAGTGATTGGAAGACCGCGCAAGGTATTCTTTAATAATTATGGTCCAAGCAAGCTTGATGTATAAATGGAATATATCTCTAAGTAACATCGGGCAAGGTTAAACTCAAGCAAGGAACTGTACTCCCGAGTACGCTTTGTTAATAAGTTATTTATGGCAAAAAGTTGAATTGGACCATCGAAGAACAGGGTTGCTCGTAAGGAGTTGTCGGGCAAAGTCTGATAAATTCAACAAGATTGAAGTCTACTCGGTGAATATTTTACTTGGTAAAATATTCGTTAAGTAAAGTCTACCTGGAAACTGATCCCGAGTACACTTCTATGTTTACCAAGTCTGAAGGAAGGCCGAGTACACTGCTTACTCGGAGACTGAAGATTAATGAAAAGCCTACCCGGAAGACTTGTTTTACACTTAGTTTATTTTTGAATATGTAATTTGAATATGTATTATCGGATAGGGTTTCTAGAAGGAATGACAGCTGTCCTAGGTTGGCAGACCTATAAATAGAATATCTAGGGCACGCCGCCGAGACACAAAAGAGACACACAAGAGAGAGAAATTAATTGAGAGAATATTGTGTGACGGCTGTCTCAGGATTCCTAGAATACCCTGGATCGATTATCCATTTGTATGATTTTAATATGATATAAATGGAAACCTTTTGAGTGAATCCTGAGTGTGCCTTCTATCTTTGATTATTCATTGCAACCGTATGTTTGTTATTGATTCCGCCTTTAACAAACGGATATCTTTCTAAATATAGTAACCCGTCATTAACTCTCTTGTCAACACGATTAATCTGTGTGAGTTATGACATGATTTGAGTAAGATCCAGCTGAAATCCAAGGGGACCGACATTCTCTCCTCTCTCTCATCACTTTATTACACCTTGTTATTATAAAGGACATGCAACGTATCTTGTTAGTGACTGAGTTAATATTCAATCTCACTTTCTCTCTCACACACACAAGAACACTCTTTTTTTCTCTTCTCTCTTGGATTCGGCCAAGAAGAAGAAATACAACGAAGGAGCTTCCAAGTGCAAGTGTGATAAAATCCTAACAAGAAAGGTGTTTGTTGAAGGCTTGGAGGGGTATACAAGCTTGAGGCTCTTCTCCATTGAAGGCTAGCTGTTCATACCATCATCTTCTTCATCTTCCTTGCATCTTGAAAGGTAGTATTACATAAACCCCCTATGGTTGTTGATATTGGTAAGCATGTAATTTCGTATGTGGATCCGAAGCTTGGGTTTTACATATAAAATGGGTTTTATATTGATCTATATAACAAGATTTAAAACTATATTATCCGTTGCGTTTTTCATATAAATGGGTTTATATGACTTTGATAATCTGGTTAAAACCCAACAATGGCATCAAGAGCCGCTTATACGGATACATGCTTCAATAGATCTAAAAAAATTTTGGGTTTTATGGTGTTGTTCACCATATGGACGAAATTTTTGGGGCTTTTGGTTACCCCTTGGTTTTCCAAGATTATATTTTACATGCATGTGATAATCTTTAAGAATTAAGTCATTTGGATGATTGGTTGTTTTTTTTGGACAAAACCCGAAACTTTCGGTTTTCCTTATCCTTGGCTGAAAGTTTGAGGTTCAAAAGGGGAACCATTTTAGACATGCTTGCATATTTGGATGTGCATTTGGATGTTAATAACCTAGCCATGTCCTTGTGTTTTAATGTGTGTTTGTGTTGTGTTTTATTCAATATTCAATTTTGTTGTAATATTTATTTAATTGGGTTTGTAATCTATTTATTTATTTATTTCATATTCATTTGTAATAATAAGTAGATTAGTTGTATTTCTTTTACTAGAGAAAAATGTATTAGGATATATTTTTTTGTAAAAGAAGAAGCCACAAAGTTAGGGTTTTGGTTTTGGGCCTTAATGGACCTCATGGTCTAAGATGGGATTCTAGCCCAAACACCAAATCCCAAACTTGGAGGCCCATGGAAGCAAGGATTTGAAGTTGGGGCCCAAAAGGGAATCCCAAATAAAGTGGAGAAGTCATAACACAAAAGGTGGACACTTGAGGCATTTGGATGCGAAATCAAGTGGTAGTTCACGGACACATGCCTATGTTCACTTGGAACTGCCTTTGTTCAGTTGGACATGCCTTTGTTCATTTGGTCCCTAGGAGAGACTTTTGGCACACTTGTTTCGGTCAACAAGTATCGCCAACATTAGGTGGCTATGGTTATGAACTTGTGGTTGTTTATTTATGTTTGCATGGTTGATTTATATATTTTGTTTTATCTTAGTTGGATAAGGATAATTAACAAACTCAATATTAACAACATGCATAAATATGGTTCCCTAGAAATCATTAGGTAATAAAATTGGTTTTATTAAAGGTTAATGATTTCAAAATAAATGGTTTTATTAAAAGGAACTTTGAAAATTGGTTTTCAAACAAAGTACCATACATTTGAATGCATGCAAATGCAATGTACATTAATAGTTTTCCAATCTAGAGTTTAGAAAACTTAAATCCTTTTTAAAACAAGTTTAACACCATCCTTTTATACAACACTCGAATCACTTGGGAACTCGATGTGGGATAAAGATCACCTAACCACATTAGAGAAAACTTGTGAGTTTGAGGTGGGTTTGTCATCTTTGTGGGATAAAGGTCACCTAACCACTTGTATGTCAAATTCACATGTGTGTGTAAGTAGGACGACTTGATTTGGAAACCATGTGAATAGGTCACCGAAGAATGGCATACAAAGGTGTTGATGGGATTAAACATGACAACTAAACATATGATGTTTAACTGATCCCATAAAACTAGAAGTTGCAAAGGGTTGCAATCGTCAAACGTTGACTACCTTGTTAATTCAATAGTAGGATAAAGGTCACCTAACTACTATGTGAATCTAACGTTGGGTTCTAGATTTTAATCATCAATTGTTTTAAATACATAAAGGGTATTAAAGATTAAAACTAGTTTAATGATATCGAAAATACTAAAATTGAACTTTGTTAAATTATATAGATGTCCGCTGTCAACAATCCACCCAACGCAATTATCCCACCCGTGCATAACCTATCACTAAGAGCTATACTTGACAAGGATCGTCTTAACTATAACAATTTTATGGACTGGTATCGAAATTTGAGAATTGTTCTCAAACAAGAAACACTATAACAAAAAGGGCTTTTTAGTACGCACAAAAACATCCTAAATTGCTATTTTATAGGACCTTTCATTTAATAGGACCAACGAGAAAAACGTTTCATGTAAAGGGGTCGTAATAAGTCTCGGAACTCAAAAGTGTCCTGATATCCTAAATAAAATTATGAAACCAATTTTTATGGTCGTATAATATATCTATTAACAACCCAAAAAGCGTTCCAATAAAAACATATTATGACACTTTAACAATGTTCTGACACGTGCTTACCTAATTGTAAACTTTTGATACACATACAAGCATCCTTGAAAATTAATTTAAAAGACCCTTATGATGGAACATTATACTACCAACAAAAGGGTCCTAATATCCCAAACAAGATTATGAAACTAAATTTTATGGTCGCATAATATGTTTATGAACTTAAATAGCGTCCTAAAAAACATATTGTGACACTTTTACAATGTTCTAACATTTAATAGAACAAAAATTCGAAGTCCTAACAAATCATATTAAACAACCCTTTTTTAAACGTCCACACACACAATTTTATGATACGATTATGGACATCTAATTAATGGTTTTTGTTAAACAATAAAAAGACCATCAACATATATAATCCTAATAGTTATTGTGCATCACATCAACTATTGAAAGAAATAAAACTTTATTATATTTAATAAGCTTATTTACAGTAAAAACACTAAACATAAATAAGTTATAACATTATCCAACATATATTCTTGTGACATTCAACAAAGAAATTAAAAGCAATAAAAGAAACAAGCACCATAAAATCCCGAGTCATCTTGCGTCCTCAATCCTCACGGACTACTTGCAAATAAATAATCAATGTATAAGAATTAAGTTCCATGTTATTAAAACATTCGTATCACAAGTTTAACAAATACATACCGAGATGAATGAACAAGGTCATGCGATGGATGCACCAATACAATCTTGAATTGTGGGAAATAACCCATATGGTCTCACCAAATTTTCATCTCTTGATTGCTACCGCAAATATGCGGGTAGTGTTCGGATTCACAAGTGAGAGACAATTTTCAAGTCTCTTTTGTGTTCATGTAAAACTTTTGTGTTTGTTCTATAATGCCAACAAGCAAACTAGACCCGTTCAACAGCTCTAGATTAGATCAACATTTCTCTAACTGATTACTTGGTTAATACCTACAAAAAGAATTTGTATCAAAAGGAAGGATTTCAACTTTTATGGTAGGCATATACACTGCCATATAGAACAGTGTATCAATGTAAAGATTTGTAGCAACTAACAACATAAATTTAGTAGTATTAGAAACACAAACGTATGTTACAAAACTTAATTAACAGAGTTCTTTACTTAGAGGGTAATTTGGTAATTACGATGGCTCGCTATTATTTAACATCCACACATAACGTATGTCACAAAACTTTATATTTTATATGTAAGTTATAAATTTGTTATGACTAATGAAAAGCAATATGAATGAATCATACCTCAAAATATGGCACTTGGGATACACTTTGATTTGGGTAAGGGTTTTTGGTGCAGACCCACCATGAACTCCAAATCAAATAAACCTGCATGCACCAGAAGCAAAAAGGGGTTATATAATAATATTTACTACATGTTTTACAAAAATCATTCAAACTTGACATTTTTAAATAAATAACTGCTTACCAATATTAATGAAATTAGACAACTTCAAGGTCATGTACTTGATTCATTATACAATTTGAAGATACCGTGTTGTGAAAGTAGACAGAATGGCAAAAACATGTGTCAGAACTTCACCTCCAATCTAATTGATATACTGCATAATCATGAAATCTATATCAGAACTAAGGAAAAGAATATATACACTTTAACGCCAAAAATTAGTGAGACATATCCTACCAAGATAAAGCAATATTTGAGAGGAGATTCACCTATTACTTAGTCAATAGCAATGCTACAATTTTAACTGCAGATCCATAGGAATAGGGCACATGAAGTAAAGACAGTCCATCCTTTAGTACTTAGCAAGGAGAGTGCAAGTTAAACACTTAGAAGATACCATCAAGTCAAATTAACAGTTTAAGTATATACTGAACAAAACAAAATTAACCTTTTATCCAATATGATATTTTTAAACATATAGTAACTTGGTAAAGTGTTATTTAAATGTGCATTATGAAAATAATTATCTGATCATTATGACTTAATATGTATAGCAATTGACTTTTAATGATCGGTGGGATCACTAGATACCAATTCTAATCATATAACTATTTAGTAATCAAATTCTTTTTCTTTATATAAGATAAAAATATAAAAATCCCATATTATTTAAGATATTTGTCTAAGGTTAGTGCCTAGACAACTAGGATACAAATGAAAATCTTTTTAAGATATCAGCTAAGTCGGAAAAATAAAAAACTAAAATTTTTCAAGAAACATCATGTCCTTGCGTATGATAGCAATAATTTATAAGGGAATGAAAAAAAATTTTAAGCAACAAAACACAAACTTATCACTAATAATCTGGATACATGTCAAAACTGGAACCTAATACATGTAAACTTATCACTAAAATAATCCACTCTACATCAAATAGTGAACCTCTTTTCTAAATTCACAACATTATAATAACCGTGAACCGTGAACATTATGTGGCATAGTTGAACTTAACAACCTTAAATTCTATCTTAATATGTTTAACATTATCTTTGTTCAGTAATAGCTATTACAACACTGCTGCTCTTTGAAACCTTTCATCAAACAATTGGTGTGCATGTTCAAAAAAACACAAAAAATAATCTTTTGAACCATAGCATCAAAAAATCAAAGGAAAAAACAGAATCAATGTTGTCCAAACAAAAATGAGCAAAATTCATCTTGAAAAGAAGCTGTTAAAACCAAATACGACCATGATTTGTCAACGAACCGCATGTAGTTTAGGGTGGAGCGTCAATAAGGTGACTTTGTGCGGTCATGTTTCAGGGTGTTTCTCATCAGCGGTTTGGATGTCACAAGAAACACATCGATATTAGAGAGGGATCGAACGAAGAGCCTATCATTGAAAACATACAGAGTTATCGATAAAATCGATTGAGGAAGGGAAAACGGCGAAATTGATTAATATATATCTATCTATCTTAAATATATAAAAACAAAATTTTTAAAAGCTCTATGGTTAATATGAAAATGCTATAAAATAGAAATATATCAAAAGTTAATATATGATTTTTTAAAAAAATATAATATTATTTATAATTAAGAAACAATTTTATAGTAAAAAAAATACACGGGTTTTGGTCTCACTAAACCAAAAAAAAACTTTTAAGCCGAGTTATAACATCTCATTTCTTTATAAAACTCTTTTAACATCAAACTGTAAGTATATTATTAATTTATTTACAATAAATAAAATTAAAATCCAAAAACAATATAAATATTATAAACAAATAATGTAAAACAACCCCCGTAATACGAGTGATAAAAACTAGTAATATATATAAATGAAACATTTAAAAGCTCTATGGTTGTTCCCTACATCCTCTCAATCCACCAAATTGCATTATTTGTAAATGAAGACTTCTTATACATTTGACCCGAATTCAAGGGTATGGGTCTCACCAAACCCATTTATTCCTTAAACAGGTTATAACATCTCATTAAATTAAAAATTAATCCCAACAAATATTTGATATGAAAATCCTATAAAATAGGGATATACTAAAAATTAATATATGATTTCTTTAAAAAAAATATGTATATTATTTATAATTAAAAATCAATTTTATAGTATAAAGAATAAGCGGGTCACGGGTCACGCCAAACCCAAATAGCTTTTAAACCGGGTTATAACATATCATTTATTTGTGAAACCTTTTAATCATCAAATACCAAGTATATTATTAACTTCAGTATATAAATATTATAAACAAAAATTATATATATATACACACACACACATACATATATAATCCATCACTTTTCGTATACTTAGGAGGCTTGGGCACTTTTGCTAGATTCAAGCACCGAAAGATTTGAGCTAGGTCTTCTACAAGATTGTCTATTTGAATCCTGAGTTCATCTGGATTTTCGTCTCACCAAGTGTTATGTCAGAAAGTTTGCTCTTGTAACAGCATAACAACTGTTAAGTAGGAAGTCATAATGAGGGTCATAATAGACCATATATGTTACAATGGACCACATATGGGAAGGTGTCGTTAGGTTTTAAATGGACAAATTTAGAGGGGGCAAATGGGTTGAAACAAGGTTGGGTTAGGGTCAAAAAAGATCAATTAAAAAATGATTGTTTTGGTTTGGGTCGAAGTAGGTTATGGTCGAAACGGGTTTCATATTATTTTTAACGAGGATAACGGAGGAAACATTTAGTTTTTATATTTTTTATTTTTATTTGTAATTTGAGTTAGATAAAAAATCTCAAAATAAAAAAAAATTTCAAAAACAATAATAAAAAATCTTAACTCAAAATATAAATGATAAACAAAAAAAGAAAAAAAAAACTAAAATGTTTCCTCCGTTATCCTCATTCAATATAAAAAAACCCACCTTGAAAATCATACAAAAACCAAAAAAAAATCAACGAAAATGAAACAAAAAGACAAAACAAACCAAATCAATTGAAACTGATCAAAACAAAACTAAAAATATTGAAACCAAACAAAAATGAACTGAAAAAACGGGCAAAAACGAAACAAAAAACCAAAAACGAGTCCAGAATCGACCAAAAACTAACAAAAGAAACCAAAACACAACTGTCCGGGTGAAAACTCGTGTTGGCTTGAAACCTGAACCGAACCCGTTCCAATCTGAAGCCCGTTTCGTGTCGAAAACTGTCTTGTGCGAAAACCCGTTCCGATCCGATTCTTACCACATTCTTTAGAACACAAACCACATCGACCTATTTATTTGAATTTGTCGATCCATTTTAACCCGAAAATAACAAGTTGAAACTTGAAAAACCCATTTTGACCAATTTAAGTAAAATCTTTGACCCAAACCAACTTATTTAAGTCAATAATGGTTTGTCATAACGAATAATGGTAAAACATAGTGATCATTGTTAAACATAGATATAAAATAATGTAATCTAGGTGGGATGGGGCATTCAGTGTGAACTCTAACCGCCAGCCAATTATACAGTGTCACCTCATCTTACACCATGTGAACCCATGCTAGTAGCGAGTGTTATAACTCCACTCTATCACTTAATCATCATTCCTATTAAGAGAAAAAAACGACCACTTTCTTCTTCATCTACTCTCATCTAACACTGTTTTATGAACCTGGATAGGATCCAATTTTGCTAGACCCCTTGTAATCATAAATTTGGAGTATGACCAAAAATGCGTGCAAAATTTATGTCATCTTTTTTAGTTTATTATACGTATGACACCAACTTATATTTTTACAATATTTAAAATACAAGCTTTATCTTATAGATTTAAAGTTTACATTTTATAGTTCTATATATAGATAAGATATATTTTAATTACTATAAACCGAATCTCAAATTTTTTTATTCATCTCTCAGTATATTTAGGTATTCGTTTCCCTCTCAAGTTATACAATTTCCCACCAAAAATTTATGAATTTCAAGGCTTATTATTTTTCCCACCAATTCCTAAATTTCCCTGATTGCTAGTTCATATACCTCCTTTTTTCCCAAAAAAATCCTTGCTCAAATCAAAATCCCTAAAAATTCAGTTCTACGTTCAGGATCAAAATCTCAATCGAAACAAAATTGAAATTCGCCAGAATATGACTTCTAAAACCAAATCGAGTGATTGATTTCCAACGGCAGTCTCAAACGTTTATCTGATATTTGCACTTTTTTTTTTGGTTTAAATCGGATAAGAAGCAACTTTGATTCGATTTTAGCCTTAAATCTTAGCACTGCAGTGGATAAAAAGTGAGGTTTGATTAAGGTTTTTCATTAAATTTTCCGACGTGGTTGCATTTTTCAAATTGCAAATAACTTGCATGCTTTAATCTCTCATGATCACAACATGACCACAATAAGCATTTTGATACTATTAAATTTGACATAGACCTTCAAGTATTAAAAATAGACGCTTGAGTACAAATACAAACTTGCCATAGGATACTCCCAATAGAAACTTCATTATTATGGTATTTGGTGCTGTTAAATTCGATTAACCAGCCTCACGAGTTGTTTGTTAAACTTTGGTTCAACTCGTTTATTATTTACTATTTCATTTATATATATATATATATATATTCAATTTTTGTTTTATATTTTGATAAAATGGTATACAAGCCTAAACTCAGCTTGAGCTTGTGTAATGCCTTAAACGAGCTAAAGTTGGCTCGAGCATGGTTGTCTAGTGTGAAATAAACACATACAACTCTAAAAGAGGTAAAAACTAAAAACATGTACATGCTAGGCTCATTAAGGCTCGACGAAGCTTAATAATTTTCTAATACAAGGCTTAGATCGTTTCGAGCTCTTTTTTTATAGCTCGAGTACAACTCGCTAGTTAATTTTCAAACTTGGGGTATGCTTGTTTATTATTAATTATTTAATTTACATGACACAATGCGAAATACCATTGTAAATGTTCCCAAGCAAATGTGGCATATGCAATGTATGCCTTTAAATATCTAATTTTTACTGACACAAATACTAAACGCCCCTAAAATTGTGTGCTAAGAAAATATGTCATACGCAAAGTGCTAGTAAAATCAAAAATTTAGTGTCACAAATGCTAAATGCCACTAAAAGTGTGTGCCAACCAAATATGGCTTACACAAAGTGCCACTAAAACATAAATAGTAGTGGCATAAATGCTAAATGCCACTAAAAGTGTGTGCCAAGCAAATGTTGCATACACAAAGTTCCATTAATACCTGAAATAGTGTCACAATGGCTAAATGTCATTAAAAATGTGTGCCACTAAATGACATTTTTTTGTAGTGTATAAAGGTTAAAGTTATAAGACTCAAGTGTCAAGTGTCATGTTAAGTTATTTTATAATAAAACTCTAGCGAATAAGCGTCCTATAAAACAGATGTTTTATGACTCAAATATCAAATGTCCAATTACGATGTATTATAATAGCACCACAATGATTAAGCGTTTTATAAAGGTTAAAGTTATAAGACCATAGTGTAAATGTCCTATTAAGTTATGTTCTTATATGACTTCGACTAGAAAGGGTGTCATAACACCGAACATTTATGCTTAACTACAAAGTGTCCTATAAACTTATGTTATAATAAGACATCCAGTGATAAAGTGTCTTATTACATTACCACATAATGGGACACCAAAAACTCCATGTCTTATAGATTAATTTATTAGGATGTACATTTTAAGTGTTTTATTAAGTTAAATGATAATACAACCCCAAAGAATCATTCATCCTATAAAATAACTTTTTATGACAACGGTTCTGTAGCGTATATTGTAAAAGGACCCCAAATGTTCATTTGTCATATTAAATAGATTTTAGGACCCTATTTTACAAGTGTCCCACACAAAAAGTCCTAAAAATCCCTTTTTGTTGTAGTGAAAAGAAATCCTACATATTGGACGATCTTATGCCTGATGAACCAAACATTGACGATTTAGATGCCTATAACGATTGATTGAAACACACCGAGGATTCGGTGCAAGTTTCTTGTCTCATGTTGGGAACTATGATTCCCGAGATTCAAAAGGATTTTGAAAATCATGGGGCATATGACATGATCACCCAACTTAAGGAAATGTTCCTTACTCAAGCTAGGGTGGAACTCTTCGAAACGGTTTGAGCGCTTCATGCACGTCGTATGGAAGAAACCCAATTGGTTTCATCTTATGTACTTAAGATGAAAAGCCACATTGATCAACTCGAACGGCTAAATTTTCCGGTCTCAAAAGAGTTAGCCACGGATATGATCCTTAATGGTCTAACCAAAAGGTTTGAGATTTTTTTATGAATTATAACATGAATGGATGGGACAAGAGCATTGGTGAGCTTCACGCAATGCTCAAAACGGCCCAAGAGGGAATGGGTAAAAAGGTTTTACCAGTTCTCACGATCAACGAAGGTGGCAATAAGAAGAGGCATCACCCGGAACCTAAGGCAAAGGTTGAAAAAGGTAAGGGAAACGTCTAGGGTAAGTTCAAAGGGAAGTCTAAAGCGGAAGTGACCAAACCAAAGGAGAAGAAGCTAAAGGTTCGCTCGGAGGACCCGTGCTTTGGTTGTGTTAAGAAAGGACATTGGATGTGAAATTGTCCAACCTATCTCAAATAGTTGAAAGCAAAGAGGGATGCGGGGCAAAACTCGGGTACAACTTTCATGATCCATATTGATCTTAATGTTATTTCTTCTAGCACATGGGTATTGGATACCGGATGTGGAACTCATATTTACCATTTTTTGCAGAAGTGCAAAAGAAATAAGCACTTCAAGAAAGGAGATACAAGTCTCTTCATGGGCAACGGAGCAAAGGTTGATGTCGAAGCCCAAGGAGACTATATTTTGAAGCTTCCAAATGGTTTGGAAGTTGTTTTGAAAAACATTTTGTATGCTCCTAGTTTGACTAGGAATATTATCTCTGTTTCTCTTTTAAGACAATGTGGTTATGATTTGAAGTTTGTAGACAATGGTATTTGTGTTTTCATGAATGGTGTCTTTTATTTTAAAGCAATGTCCTCTAATGGCATTTATGAATTAGTTCATGATAACACATCCTTTGATAACATGTTGTACCAATCTAGAACCAAGAAACTCAAAGTGGATTTGAGTAAGACTTATCTTTGGCATTGTCGCCTTGGTCACATAAACAAGGGTCACATACATACACTTCAAACGAATGGTCTTTTGGAATCAAATGATAATTCATTTGATAAGTGTGAATCTTGTTTACAAGGAAAAATGACTAAAGAACCCTTTAGTGGAACTAATGAAAGGGCAAAAGACTTATTAGGTATCATACATTCGGATGTATGTGATCCTTTTAAGACAATGACAAGGAATGGTGAAAGATACTTCATTACCTTTATCAACGATTATAGTCGTTATAGGTATGTGTACTTGTTAAGACACCAAGATGAAGCCTTTGAAATGTTCAAAGTCTTTCAAAATGAAGTAGAAAATCAACTCAATAAAACCATCAAAATACTTCATTCGGATAGAGGAGGTGAAGACCTTAGTGATGCTTTTCAAGATCATCTTAGGAGTTGTGGAATCATCTCACAACTAACTCCAACCGGAACACCACAACATAATGGTGTGTCCGAAAGGAGGAATCTAACTCTATTGGATATGGTTCGATCTATGGTGACTAGAAGCACAATGCCTCTATCATTTGGGGGTTTCGCATTGCTCTCGGCAGCCCGTATTCCAAATATGGCACCAACCAAGAAAGTGGACATGACACCTTTTAAAATATGGCATTGAAGTGTTCCATCATTATCATATTTAAAAGTATGGGGTTGTGAGGCATATGTTAAGCACAACACCCAAAACAAACTTGAAAGCCGATCCACTAAGTTTATCTTTGTAGGATATCCCAAAGATTCTATGGGATATTATTTCTACAACCCAACCGAGCAAAAGGTGTTCATTGCTCGAAAGGCTGAGTTCTTGGAAACTAAGTTCCTTATGGAAGGAACTAGTAGAATGTAGGTTCCCAGCCGGATCTACACGGAATATCTCGTTCTACGTAGGTGCGGAATCCCTACGTAAGACGATACGAGCGTAGAAGACGACACACGTTAACACGATCAAACACACGTTACAATAAACAAAGACACGTTGTATTGCAACTGGAAACACGTGATATCAATCACCGATTACACAAACTCCGGACTCGTAAAACTATCGATTAATTATCTCTCCAATTCAGCCGTAACCTAGTCTATATATAAGACGACAACTTCGCCTAGCATGTTTAGGCGAAGTTGTTACTAACTTCGCTTACTCTACAAGTTCGCCTATATCAGCGAACTTGTGAGAACTTCGCTTACATCCAAACCACAAATCCAACTAACTCAATTACAGACACTATATACTGAACTACTGACATCATGTACCAACAGACTCCCCCTTGGCAGTAGCTTCATATCTCTATGTTCTTGCACGTGTCTTGTAATCTCCAACAATCCTGTTTCTTTCATTTTTAAGCATGCACTCCTTCTCGTACACAAACCGAAACAACTCTTTGATATTTCCTCGCTTCTTCTTTCCAAGCAGGAATATAAAATATCTTCTTCTCATTCAGCACCTGCAGATCAGCTTGAGACAAGTTCACTAGATGCATAGAATCATACACTCTCAGCAGCTCTTGTTCATCTTCGTCTCCATTACTGCCTCAGCTGTTTCACAATCAACGTACCACCACTTCAGATCTTTGAGCACATCCTTGGGCATTTGTTTCATCGGCACTTCTTTTAGACACCGGATCGGCTTATACTTCATAATCATCCAAGGCTTGCCATCTGCTCTCATCCCTCTATCTTTGTCTTCAATAAGCTTTCCTTTCTGTGGTTTCAACAGCTCGAACTTCTTTTCCTTTATACTTTCCTTCCATACTGTCTTCCCAATGACTCTAGCCATATTATCATCACTTCTGTTTATCAACCCCAATCTGGCTAAGTCTTTCACTTCACACTCAGGCAACGTATTCAACGATCTCAACAGCCTCTTGAATTACTGAACACCATCATACCTTTTAATCACAAAGAGCCTCAACTGCTCATCATATATCCAGCATATAATCCCCTTTTTCGATTCAGCATAACCTCTAATGTTGTAACTTTTCTTGAACATAGTAGGGACCGCCGGTTTCTTAGTTTTTACGAACCACTGAGCATAGCCTTCTTTCCATCTTGGCTGCTCTTCCCATTCCGTCTCATCGCTTCCCATATCTTGACTCATATCTGCTTTATCAACATCCGGAATCTCATGCTCAACATTCTCTTCTACAATCTCTCCTTCTTCAATCTCACTATCTATAACAATCTCTGCACCAATCTTCTCTATCTCATCAACCGGTAATACATCATCATCACCTACAATATCATCATCCACCATCTCCTCATCCACGACCACCACATCATCACCCTCTGCGGCACTCGTTGACTCCCCCTGAGATGTGGAAGTCCCAAGAGATTGTTCAGTTCTTGGCAACTCTCCACCTGCACCTTTCGATGCATTGGGATCATCGTCTCGATCATTACGTTTCTTAGTCCTCAGCTCATCATCCTTACAGCCCGTCTCCCCCTGAGATGTCAAGAACTGTTTCAAGGCATCAATTATTTTACCATGTTCGATCAGCAGAGACGACTGATTCTGATTCTCCGCTACGAGGCGCTGAATAGCATGGGTCTGGATAAGATTTACCCTTGATTGTTCTGCCACGACCCTTTCTAGCGCTGCTATTCTCTCCGAATCGGATAAGGTTGCATCGAAATCAAACCTCAGATGTGATATGTCTTGAGCGTACGGAGGAGGGATTTCCGATATAACCGGCACCTCAGAAGTAGGTGGAAACGTAACCGCAGGTGTTATCGTAATCGACAACCCTGCAGTAGCTACAACTGTCGACTCAATAAATCTTGCCACGACCTCCGTTGGAGTAATAGTTGGAGGTGGCAAGGATACAATCTCCGGAGTCGATAGCTGGAATGTAGTGGGTGAGAGGCCGAATGAGGATAAGGTAGCCACCACGGGAACATCCGTGGCGCTTGGCCTTGTAACAGGTAATGATGACAGAACAATAGTCATACCGGACAGTGCGGGTGGAGTGAAACGAACCACCCTTAAGCTCTCACCAGCTCCCGAACCTGCACCTGTCCGTTCCCTTCTCGATCTGCGGACCAACTGATGTACTTCTTCCTCAAAATCTGACTCACTGTCATCATCGGCTCTCTTTCTTTTCCCATGAATTCGTTCTTGAGTTACCAAAATTCGTCTCGCTTCAGCCACATCATCATCAGAATCATAATCAGCCACCGTTGTAGCTGCCCTAGTCACATTCACACTCGAAACCCTTTCAACCGAGACCTGTATGTTTTCCTCAGGGTCAACATGCTCCATATCAAAGAAGCCTTGACCACCAAATGCTGCATCAAGGTCTACATTCTCCTCCGGTGACACAACAGGAGCAGCAGGTATAGCTTGAGGTGCTCCAGCCTGTTGTGGTTGAGGATCCCGAAACTCGTCCCCACGAGCTGGAACATACTCTGGGTTGATCAAGTACCCAAATAGTGGAGTATGTCGAGGACGGAGCTCAGATTTGCTCCTTGCACTGGAAGATCTACACTGAGCGAAGATCCTTTTACTTACACTTTCCACATATCTGATTGGGCGGCGCTGAGGTAACGTGGGAGCAACATGATTCAAGATCATTTGGAGGAATCTTGGATACATGAGAAATCTCTCACGCGCCACCGTTCTTCTCTGACGATCTATCTCGTAGAATACCATCTGACTAAAGCTGTAACGCTTATTGTGAGTCAGAGCCGTCATAGCCGACTGCATGGTCACGCCCATACCATCTGTACCAGCCTTTCTCCCTGACATACACACGATCATCACGTGCATGAGAAAGCGCCACTGGTCTAGAAAGAACCCCTTGCGTCTCTGAGTATCCCCCAAGGGACCAGAATATCCCATTCTCAGAAACGCACCATCTCGGAATGGAGCCACAAAGTCGGTAGGATCGTCTCTTGTTTCATCTCCAAACCGCAAAGCCACCCTGATCTGTTCAGATGAGAACTGTACTATCTGATTGTTGACCGTTGCACGCATAACCGGGGGCTCGACACGACAGTCATATTCCACTATCTGCCAGAAATCTTCAATGTTTGGCAAAGATATCGGCAGTGTTGTGGTAATCGCGTGGAATATACGCGAGCGGAGTAAGAACGTGATGATCTCGCGGAAATCGTCAACACCGCTCGCATCCGGGTCTAATGTTATGTAGATGTTATGACCCGGGAAAAACTGTCGGTTGTTGTCTCCTCCTTCATCACCACCTGCACCTCCTTCTCCAGCTACAGCTGCCATTTCAGCAACACAAACAGTTTAAGTTAGAGAAACGTCAAGGCAAATCACAAGTTCGCCTGTTACCATGAGCGAAGTTATAATTTATTCTGTATAGGCGAAGTTAGAGGTGGGGCGAAGTTGGGAACAACTTCGCCTCAACTTGAACTTCGCGTAATAAATGTTAAATAAAAAGGGACAGGCGAAGTTAATGATAACTTCGCCTAACCACAACTTCGCCTCATATACTATTACATAATTAATTAACAGGCGAAGTTAAACCTCAGGCGAAGTTAAGAATAACTTCGCCTAACCTGTAAGTTCGCCTGAATATGAATCGGCAACAGTTAGGTTTTCGAATCGACGTGTAGATGGTGAATTTGGAGATTGAGGATCTCGTAAAACATGTGTTTATGAAGTTCTAGACGATCAAGTTGATTACGACCACGTAAAAACAAGTTTGAAAATCGGGTGTTAAGGTTTCGTATAAACGGGGTCGCGAATCGGGTCGAAACGACCTTTGATTAACATTAATGACCGTGATTATACGATACTACAAGCCTACACACCTTGAAATCGGATTAGTACTGATACAAATGAACACAGATGTAGTCGATATATAACTTCGCTTAGGGTTTCGGAAATAAGTTCGCTGGTTTATGAAAATTATAAACTGTTTGACCTTAAAAATCCTTTATATAGGGTCAAGGTTATACAGGCGAAGTTATGGATAACTTCGCCTATTGCAGGCGAAGTTACGGATAACTTCGCCGATATTAAATTTTACAAAACAAACCCCTATAATTTGAACAATTTGCAATTAAGTTTGAAAACATCCATTAAAGAATTAAATTATACGATCAAGACTAAGTAACCAGTTATGAAATCATACAACTACATAAGTAGAGAAACTTTTTTTAAAAATAAAGTACACGGGATCAAATTTCAGTCTCGACAGGGACTACCATGTTTTAGAAAAGATCCGAACAGGAATCATACTAATTACGTGACTGTCACACAGATCCGTGTTCAACTGTATTATGACATAAAGAAACAGATTGTAAGCAGGTAAATAACTTAAAATGGTTTTCATCGTTTCTGTGATACGGGTTAGGTTCAATTAAGCTCAAAACTTAAATGGACAACAACTCAGAGATTATGATGTCTCCTAGCTATTCTCAAAGCGTATTTGGCTTTCCCCAAGTCACCCCGAGTTGACCTCGACCCATAGTGTCTGATTAAATAGTAAGTACATGTCGATCTTTAGACTCTTCTTCCCGTTCTCTTTCTTACATCTTGATTGGGAAGTATTAACATTATGAACTCTAGAATGTCTCAACAACACACACATTTTTTTTTAAGTATTTACACAACTTCAGAGTAGTAAACAACTGCAAGTCCCGAATCTGGATCACTGCAGTTTCTAGACACGCTATCTTCACGAGAATCAGAACACTCACGGGCTCGTGTATGACTGGGTAATCGCTTTTCTGCCTCTCATTCGGAAAGATATATATGGAGACATGCACAACTCTTAAGGAGTTTCCACGTAAAATCGAGTAGATTTAGTTAGTATCACTTCTATTTTTACGCACCATAAAAAGCTACCATGACATACAATGACTGTTCTAAAGTCTTTTAGGCCTAATAACTTCACTAGTTAAGCACACAGAATCAGTATATCTATCACTTTCCAAGGTTGGATCAATTTTCTGTTAAACATAGTAACGGAACTGCTTACGAAGTAGTAGAATTGAAAAATAATTTCATCTCCCAGAAAAAAATTTTAACTTCAATCGCCCCGATCAAATCGAAGTTTTCAGGTAAACGGCTATCCTGAGGATCCAATGGATCAGCTGGACCGACCACATACAAGTATGTGTCCTTCTAACTAAGTATGATCGACTAATTTTCAGCGAAAGAATAAAAACACATCATAAGTAGAAATGAGGACCAAACATATCCGAAGATATGTCCATCAAACCGAAGCAACCGACATAATTCTAATCGATAGTGACGTTTTTTTTTTTTTTTTTTAAACAAAGACAAAATGAAAAACATGGTTACTCGGGATTGATCATCCTATTCAGCTCAACAAGGTTTTGAAAACGGGTTTGGTCAAACGCTTTAGTGAACAAATCAGCGAAATTATCTTACGTATCAACCTTTTCGAGCACAATCAATTTCTTCTCAGCACAATCCCGTATAAAATGATGACGGATGTCAATGTGTTTAGTTTTGCTATGCTTTACGGGATTGTTAGTTACTGAGATAGCAGCAGTGTTATCTATGCAAATAGGAGTATGAGTGAAATTCAGACAATAATCGCGCAATTGCTGTTGTATCCAAAGAACCTAGGAGCAGCAGTTCGATGCTGCCATGTATTCTGCTTCACAGGTTGAAATGGCGACTGAGGTCTGCTTCTTGCACTGCCATGACACTAATCTGCCTCCAAGAAACTGACATCCACCTGTTGTTGACTTCCGATTCTGATTGCACCCTCCATAATCAGAATCCGTGTAGGCGACTAACTCCAAGTCTCCTCCTCTCGTTTACCACAACCCTAGCTTAGGCTTGCCTTTGAGATACCGCAGTATCCTCTTCGCACCCTTCAAGTGAGATTCCTTTGGGTTTGCCTGAAAGCGAGCACAAAGACAAACTGCAAACATAATATCAGGCCTAGAAGCAGTTAAGTACATTAAAGAACCTATGATTGCCCGATATTGGGTGGGGTCCATGTCTGCATCGTTGTCTGAATCAGCACCCAATTTATGGTTGACGCAGACTGGAGTATCAAATGGAGTGCTGTCCTCCATCTTGAAGCGTTTGAGAACATCATGGACATATTTAGTCTGATGAATGAACATCCCATCTTTCTTCTGATCAACCTGCAGTCCTAAAAAGAAAGTTAGTTCACCCATAGCACTCATTTCAAACCTCTTTTTCATGACGGCCTCAAATTCCTGACACATGGCGACTTTTGATGCAGCAAAGATGATGTCGTCCACGTAGACTTGCACCAGAAGAAAGTCGCTTCCTTTTCTCTTAAAGAACAGTGTGCTATCGATCTTTCCCCTTTCAAATTTATTCTCAAGCAAGTAATCGGATAGTGTAGAGTACCAGGCACGAGGGGCCTGATGTAGCCCATATAGCGCTTTACTTAGCTTGTACACGTGATCAGGAAAGTCTGGGTCAGTAAAACCAGGAGGTTGCTCAACGTACACAACCTCATCGACTTTACCGTTAAGAAACGTACACTTCACGTCTAACTGGAACACCTTCATCTCCTTGTGTGCAGCAAATGCCAAAAATAATCGAATCGCTTCTAATCTCGCCACAGGAGCAAACACTTCATTGTAGTCGATCCCCTCTTGCTGATTAAAACCTTTTACAACCAGCCTCGCCTTGTTCCTGATAATAATCCCTTTCTCATCTCTCTTGCATTTGAAAACCCATTTGGTGCCAATCGCATGCACATTTTTCGGTTTTGCAACCAAACTCCATACTTCCATCTTCTTGAACTGGGCTAACTCTTCTTGCATGGCTTCGACCCACGAGCTGTCCTTGAGAGCCATTTGATAGTTCTTTGGTTCAACCTGGCTGATGAAGCAGGTGTACAAGCATTCATTTATGATTCCTGTATCTTTAATGCTTGTGTAAACACAGGTGTGCTCATTCAAGCTTTGTCTTGTTTGTACACCATCGGACAGATCACCTATCACGTTCTCCAAAGGGTGATTTTTGTGAACTTTCGTAGTCGGAACCGCACTGACTTGCAGATTGTCTTCCAGGTTCGAAGGTAGCCCATCAATGGGTGATTGTTGTTGAGAGTGAAACGGATTGAAGAATTCCTCTTCTGTAGAGGCAGCAGGGGTATCGACAGCATTTGACGAGGAAGGTTGACACTCATCATACAGCGGTCTTTTCACCAAAGTTTCTTCCTCATCATAAAGCATCTTCGTAGCAATTCCCTCATCAACTTCTGCACAATCCAAGTAAGGCATGTTAAAAGATTTGAAAAGTCTATCATAGTCGAAAGCCCCAGGGGGTCCCGTGCTTGGTATTGGTGATTTGTAACTTGTGATATCAGTGTTACACACCACCTCAACCTTGCTGGTCGATATATTAAAGACTCGTCTGTTGGGAGTCCCAACAACATATCCGACTAAAATACCTTCGTCGGCTACTTCACCAAATTTAGAATTTGTCTTTAATATCGAGCACGGGGACCCGAATGGTTCGAGACCACTCAAGTTGGGCTTTCTCCCATGCATAAGTTCATAACATGTTTTATTCAGTCTTTTAACAGTTAAAACTCTATTAAGGATATAACAGGCTGTTGCAACAGCTTCAGCCCAGAACACCACAGGAAGTTTCGAATCAGCCAGCATGGTTCTGGCTCCTTCAATTAACGTTCTGTTCTTCCTCTCAGCCACTCCATTTTGTTGCGGAGTATACGGAGCGCTGTACTGGTGTTCTATCCCTTTCTGTAAGCAGAAGATCTCTATCTGATAGTTCTTGAACTCAGTCCCATTGTCACTCCTGATGTATTTAACTCTTTTCCCTATAATATTCTCAACCTTGGTAATCAAATTTATTACCATCTGAACCGTTTCATCCTTTGACTTCAGGAAATATACCCAAGAATATCGAGAGAAATCATCAGTTATCACCAAGCAGTATGATGTTCCTCCTAGGCTTTTTACATTCACGGGACCGAAGAGATCCATGTGAAGTAGATCTAGGGTACTGACTATTGAATTAACCTTCTTGGTGTGATGGGATTTCTTGTGTTGCTTTCCCTTTTTGCACGATAAGCATTGGTCTTCAAAATTGAAATTCTTCAAGGGAACACCCAGCACCAGCCCATTCTTGACAATGTAGTTCATTTTCCGAAGATGAATATGCCCCATTCTTCGATGCCATAACTCGGACTCCGATTCAGTTGCTTTTGATAGAAGACACGATTCTTCTGTTGCCATCTCCGTCGACCTCATGTCCATAACATACGTATTCTTTTTCCTTGGAGCCTTCATTACTATCCAATCCTCTGGTATCTTGAAACCAGGATATAGTACGATCGCTTCATTCTTGGTAAAGTGCACAGTGTAATCTTTGTCACAGATCTGCGAAACACTCAGCAGATTATGCTTCAGTTCTTCAACGAAGTTCACCTTCTCTAACGTCATTTTACCATTAGTTACCGTCCCAATTCTGGTAATCCTTCCACCACTCTCTCAAGCAAAACTTACTCTTCCTCCCTGAACAGGTTTCCATTCGTGTAACAAACTCTTGTTACCCGTCATGTGCCGGGAACAGCCGCTATCCACAACCCATAGATTGTTTGCAGCCCTGTTCAACTGTTCCTGCACGATTAAAGCAGAGGATTAAAATCTGGGGACCCAAGACCTATTGGTCTTGGGTCGATACCGTACTTTGGTTGTCCAAAGTTAGTACTAGTATAATTTCTGTAAGTCCTAAAAGGATACCTTCTTGTAGATTGACTATGAGGCCATCCAAACCTTCGTGAATTAAATGAATTATTACTTATGGTTTGGTTGTTAACAGGGAAAAACTGAGATCAATTTCTTTGAAAACCAGAATTAGTCCAATGTCTGAACTTTGATGAGTTTTCATTTTTACCATTATAGTGACTACCGTTAGTTCTAGTCACAGTTTTTGAAGACCTCATACCTCTGAATCTCTGCTTCAGAGGACAATCAGCAATTAGGTGTCCTAATTGATTGCATCTGAAACAACTCCTGTGTTCAACTTTCTTTTTAATAGTTGTTTTAGATGTTGAGGCTGCATTACTGCCCGTTTGTCTCACATATGGTGGGACATACGGGTTTAGTGGAGAATTCTTTTCATTTGATTTATGTTCCTCTCCACGTTTTGGTAATACTGCCTCTTCTTTTGTCTCACTAGACTCGGATGTCTTGTCCGAATTTGATGAGACAGGACTAGGAGCAGAAATCTTAACATTAGAAACAGGCTTACATGTTTCGCCTTTACTAACTTCTGGATCTTTAATCGTAACCTTAACCGGAGCTGTCTGACCAAAATCAACATCAACAGATTTCTGATTACTAGGATCATAAGTATAGTTATGATTGTAAGGTGGTGGAACTTCATGATATCCAATTCCTCCTCTTTAAACGGGGAACTTTGATCACTAACGAAGTGATCAAGTATAGCGGAGGAATTTCTAAATTGCTCAAGTTTTCTGTTTAGTTCCACCACTTTCACCTGGTGATCAGCTATCTGTTTATCCCTTTCAGCTATTAGTTTGGTTTTCTCTTCTAACACTTCATAGCTAAGATCAATTACTTATATTTTCTCAGCTAGACTGGCTTTAAGACTTCTAATATCTTTCTCACTAGCTTTTATTTTTACCTTATAACTGTTTTCACTAGCTTTAGTGAAATGATGATCTTTTTTTAATGTTTTAAATTGAGCATCCAAACTAACAAACTGATCAGTTATAGTTGTCAATTGTTCAGACAGATTTTCACATTTCGTACAAGGGAGTTTAGTACTTACCTCGGAGAGCTGGTCTGTTACTTCTGCCATGTAAGCTTCATTTTCGCCAGTCACTTTCTCACTTCCTGCAGTTTCGATGGTCACTAAATTGGCCTGTTCGAACACTTCTTCAACTTGCAGATTCCAGTTGTACTCCCCGTTCTGTCTGGATATCATGGCCCTATTCTCATTACCTCCACCACTTTGTGGTGTAGACCTGTTCTGACTGCGTTCAACTCCGTCATTTGTGCATTCTTTAGCAAAGTGGCCATTCTGTTGACAGTTATAACACCGCACCTTTGACTTATCAAAACCTGGTTTTTCACCAACAAACTTTCTACCAGTCTTCTTCATGAACCTTTTAACCCTTCTTACAATCATCGCCATCTGCCACTGCAGATCCATCTCCTCCAGATCATCAGCATCGATCTGATCATAGTCTTCGTCTAAAGTTGCAGGGTCAACAATCTTACCTTTAATGTAGTTTTCGTACGAAGCAATGAAAGATGCATAGAGAGCAAACTGCTGTTCAGCAGATTTAACACTCATGGGCATCTTAGAGTAGTTGTTGTTAGGAACACTTGTGGAAAAACTACTCTTGGTTGCTTGAGGTTTAGAAGCGTTTGATCCACCAGCTACAAAACACACATCACCATTCATGTTGAGAGATACATGACCTTCATGTGTTGAGTTAGCGCCCGAGTCTCCTTTTGAGTAGTAAGCAGATGATTCAGACTTCGAACTTGAATTTGAATTAACCTTTGCACCATACATTCCCGGATCTTGAACCTGATCAGTTGGTGTCTCTTTACGAACCATGTTAAGTTCAAACGTTCGTAGTTTGTTGACTGCTGTTTCCAAGTTATAGTCGGCAAACTCTTTATCTTCTCTCATCAAGACAGTATACATCTCCCATTTCGGTGGGAGAGCATCAAGAAGCTTTTCCACGATCTCATCTTCTTTGTAAGCAATGGAATAATTGCTGAGTTCGGTCATCAGATGATAATATCTCGTGATGATATCATCAAGTGATTCATTCTTCAGATACTTGAACACCGAGAATTGGGTTTTGAGTAGTTTAATCTTGGATGCACGTATCCCCACATTGCCCTCAAATCGGTTTTCAAGCGCTTCCCATAGCTCTCTAGCAGTTTTTACTTCCTGAAGGTGTGAAGAATCTCTTGTGGAAGAGCCATTGTAATCGCAGCATGAGCTTTGCTTTCAGCCTCATACATTTTCTTTTCTTCCTCTTCCATCTAGTTATATTTCTTAATCTGTTCACGACCCTCATACAAAGCAGTTGGTGGAATGTATCCATCTTGAATGCACACCCACATTTTAGCATCTTGGTATTTAACATACTGCTCAAACCGATCTTTCCACGCCACGAAATCGGTTCCCTTAAGCATCTTCGGTGCCTTAGTAGCTGAACCCGCTTCCACTTCCATTTTCACCAGTTCCGTAATATTTATAGAAGTCATCTTTCATGAAACGAAAACACAATAGAAACCCGAAAAATAAAAATTTTATTCTTAACAGAACTGTAGGCGAAGTTGTGGATAACTTCGCTTAAGTCTTAACTTCGCTTGAATTCTTAACTTCGCTCCCTTTTTAAATTCGCCTGAATAGGCGAAGTTGTAGATAACTTCGCTTGAGATAAGCTAACTTGTGAGCCAGGCGAAGTTGTGGATAACTTCGCTTAACCTTATATCTTCGCCTAAACCCTAAAAACAGTAGCGGCAACTTCGCCTGATGAACACGATGATTTTGCAGGTTTGATTTTTACGTTTTGCGAGGTATGCGAAGGTGTAATGGGTTGTTTATGATGGTGGGAGGTGAGTAGGACACAAAAATTCGGTAAACACGTCCCGCGAATAGTCGAACGGAACGATTTCTACACCGGCTTGATAATCCCGAACCACACAATCACGAACAAAAGCTCTGATACCAATTGTAGGTTCCCAGCCGGATCTACACGGAATATCTCGTTCTACGTAGGTGCGGAATCCCTACGTAAGACGATACGAGCGTAGAAGACGACACACGTTAACACGATCAAACACACGTTACAATAAACAAAGACACGTTGTATTGCAACTGGAAACGCGTGATATCAATCACCGATTACACAAACTCTGGACTCGTAAAACTATCGATTAATTATCTCTCCAATTCAGCCGTAACCTAGTCTATATATAAGACGACAACTTCGCCTAGCATGTTTAGGCGAAGTTGTTACTAACTTCGCTTACTCTACAAGTTCGCCTATATCAGCGAACTTGTGAGAACTTCGCTTACATACAAAACACAAATCCAACTAACTCAATTACAGACACTATATACTGAACTACTGACATCATGTACCAACATAGAATGGTGGAACTTGAAGAGGATCGAGAACCACAAGCCAATATACATTTGGTTGATACTAGCAATCAACAAGAGGTTGTTGAGAATGATCAAATAGTTGATCATGACACACAAAACGTTCGCAAATCTGGTAGAATTAGTAATCAACCTGAAAGAGATAGATTTTTTATGGATGGATGCTATGTGGTAGATTTGGATGAACCCACCACATACCACGATGCAATGTCACAATCCGATTGTGACAAATGGCTTGAAGCTATGAACATTGAGATGCAATCCATGCGTGACAACCAAGTATGGGATTTGGTTGTACCACCTCATAACTCCAAAACGGCTGGAAGTAAGTGTGTTTCCAAAAGGAAAACGGATATGCATGGAAACTTGGATACTTATAAAGCAAGACTTGTAGCAAAAGCTTTTACTCAAACTCAAGGGGTTGATTATGATTAAACCTTTTCGCCCGTGGCAATGCTAAAGTCAATAGGATATTATTTGCCATAGCCGCATATTATGACTATAAGATTTGGCAAATGGATGTCAAAACCTCTTTTCTAAATGGACATCTTGAAGATGTCTATATGGTTCAGCCCGAAGGTTTTTTCGATCCACAACATCCTAATAAAGTATGCAAGTTAAAGAAATCAATCTATTGATTGAAACAAGCATTTAGAAGTTGGAATCACCATTTTGATGAAGGGGTTAAGGAATTTGGATTCATCAAGAATGTTGATGAGACTTGTGTGTATAAGAAAGCTAGTGGGAGCACCATTACTTTCCTAGTATTGTATGTTGATGACATACTATTGTTTGGAAATGACATTCCAACCATGGAAGTTGTAAAAGCCTGACTTGGGAGTTGTTTTTCCATCAAAGATCTTGGTGATGCCGCCTATATTTTGGGAATAAAGATCTATAGGGATAGATCAAGGCGGTTGATAGGTTTAAACCAAAGTGCATACATTGATAAAACTTTGAAAAGGTTCAAGATGGAAAACTCTAAGAAAGGTTTGGTACCTATTCAAAGAGGACTGATATTGAGTGTGACTCAATGTCCAATCTCAAAGGATGAGCAAGAGAAAATGAAAGGAATCCCATACGCTTCGGCTATAGGATCCATCATGTATGACATGATATACACTAGACCGGATGTGTCATGCGCTTTGAGCATGACAAGTCGATACCAACAAAATCCGGGAAGTAGCCATTGGATGGCGGTTAAGAGCATATTCAATCTGCATCAAAACCTTTAATTTGGGGCCTAGAAAACCCAAGAAGTCTATTCCTTCCCCTTGAAGGCATCCCAGTGCCACAAGCCTAGCTTTATTCTTAATTACCAAACCCCTCTCATCTTTTTTGTTTCTAAAAACCCATTTGGTTCCTATTGCATATCTGTCAAATGGCTTATCAAAAAGATCCAACATATGTAGATCTTTGAACTGAGCCAGTTCTTCCTGCATTGCTTCTACCCAACTGTTGTCTTTAAGTGCTTGAGCAATATTCTTAGGCTCTATTTGGGATAGAAAACATGAGTAAAGACAGATGTTTGCAATTTCTGAGTGACTTCTTGTGACTCTTTCATGCAAATCTCCAATGATGTTTTCAGAAGGATGATTATTTTCCACATAAGGAGTTTGAACAATCATATCTGTAGACACAGTTGTGTAAAGATTTGACTCATTGAGTTCTGGTTCTTCAATGATCAAATCAGTCTCTGCATCATGAAATTCTGGTGCTTCATCATTATTTTGTCTTGAAGTAGATGCACCATTGCTTTCTAAGTTCAATCTTTGAAACAGATCTTGAAATCTTGCAGTAGATGCAGCTTCTTCTTCACTTTCCTGGTTGCTTAATTCTCCCTCATTCTGAACTTGATCATTCTGTACATCTTGATTAACTTGATTTATCTCGGTATGATCATGTTCAGGACTGTGATTGTTTTCTTGATTATCTTCTTGAACTTGTTCAACATATCACTTGAGGAATTCTACACAAAAGTATATTCCTTTTCTTTTCTAGCAACCTTTTTCCACAATTCTTCCAAGTCCAGTGGTTTCTTCTTTTCTCTTCAATTAAACTGGTCTTGTAGAATGAGTCATCAAAGTCTTCAGGATAAATCTTGAAAGACCTTATTAACTTTTCATGATCAAACAGCCATGCTGCACCATCAATTGTATTGAATTGATTCTCATTAAAGATGATATCAGATGATTCTATAACACTCAAATGGTCTTTCACATATACTCTGTATGCTTTTGAGTGTGTAGAATATCCAACAAATAAACAATCTAGAGATTTTGTTTGAAACTTGTTCAAATAGTCCCTAGTGTTCAAAAGAAAACATTTGCATCCAAAGGGCTTGAAGAACTTGATATAAGGCTTTCTGTTGTGGAATATTTCATATGGAGTTTTGTTATGCCTTTTGTTTACCAACACCCTGTTCTGAACATAGCAAGCAGTGTTTATGGCTTCAGCCCAAAAAGTAACAGGCAAGTTAGCATCTGCTAGCATGGTTCTTGCAGCTTCAATCAAAGTTCTATTTCTTCTTTCTGCAACACCATTTTGTTCAAGAGTTCTAGGAGCTGAGAATTGTTGAAGTATTCCCTTTTCTGCACAAGTCAAGTCCCTGATTTCAGCTGGATCTTACTCAAATCATGTCATAACTCACACAAATAGATGTGTCGACAAGGGAGTTAATGACGGGTTGCTATATTTAGAAAGATTACCGTTTGTTAGAGGCGGAATCAATAACAAACATCTGGTTGCATAATCAGTATTCAAATGTAACCAACACAAACAAGATTCACTCAAAAGATTTCCATTTATATAATATTCATCATACAAAGTGGATAATCGATTTAGGGTTTCTTGAAGGAAGGTTTTATCCGTACTATATTAAGACAGCCGTCACACACACAATATTATTTCTTAATTAATGTGTCTGTCTGCCCTGTGTGTGCTGTCCACAGGTGTGCCCTAATTATTCCTTTTATAGGCCTGACACCTGTGGATAGCTGTCATTCCTTCAAGAAGACCCTAAATGTACATACATATTCAAATTACATATTCAGAAATTTTCTAAGTGTAAAACAAGTCTTCCGGGTAGGCTTTGCATCAATCTTGTCTTTCCGAGTATGCTCTGCCATCCTTTAGGACTTGGTAAAAATAGCAGTGTGCTCGGGAATCAGTTTCCGGGTAGACTTTACTTGAAGAGTATTTTACCAAGTAAAATACTCACGGGGTAGACTTCAATCTTCTTGACTTTGTCAGACTTTGCCCGACAAACCCTTATGAGCAACCTTGTTCTTCAATGGTCCCTTCAACCCTTTGCTAGAGAAAAGCTTATTAGCAAAGTGTGCTCTATAGCACTGTTCCTTGCTTAAGTTGAGCCTTGCCCGATCATACTTGAGATATATCATTAAATCATCAAGCTTAATTGGACCATAATTATTAAGAAATACCTTGCCCGGTCTTCCAATTACTTGGCTTCATGAGCTTGGTTAGCCTAAAGCTTACTCGGAAGTGAACTTTACTTGGCTATGAAGAACAAACCTGCTTGATAAAGTGAACCTTGCTCGGATTTGAATAAACTAGTTAACCTTTCCCAGTAATACACAAGTTTGCAAACCTTGCTCGGATGTTCACTTAAGAAGACTTCCATAAGATAACCTTGCCTGATGGACAAAATATCGTGCCCGGCTAAGTAAAAACTTGCTCGGAGGTCTAAGGTGTGCCCGGATCCATACTTAGCGAATTATGAGGAGGTTGAAAAGATTCCAATCTTCCATATGTTCCATAAAACAAGTCTTTGACTTAACAATCTCCCCCTTAGGTCAATTTCTTGACCCAACAATCTCCCCCTAGATTGGAACGCCTCAGCTGACCCAAAACATTTCTAAAGTTACTTACACTTAGTCAAAATACACATCAAATTAAATTCAAAGTTACTTAATCAAATTACATAAACAGTTACATATTCAAAATGTCGTCAGAAGACATTACATATCAAAGCCTAATCTAGGATTTTTGTCTCTTCCATGCATTGTATGCGGCTTGCCTTCTGTTTGTGATCACTGATGCAGCTCTCATTTTAAAGATATCAAGGGCTCGGTAATGAGTATGACCTTCAGGTATGACCAAGTCCCTTATATCCATTAGATCTTCATCATGTAGGCAATTCAAGTCTTCATCCTTTTTGATAATCCCCAGTATTTTTCCATCAGAATTTCTCAGCAAATAATGGTGAACATCTTCTTTGTATTCCACTTCAATTATGATGCCATTTCTTTGGACTGTATAGTTGGGGCGTGTCATTCTTCTTCCAATGCTTAAGCATGCATTCAGGTTTGACACTGGAATCCTGTATCTGACATTCAGTTGGTAGTACAATTCAGCGTGGTCCATTTTTATCAACTTCTCTGACCTTTTCGATCTGTGAAGTTGAATCATTCTCCAACTTCTCTTTTCGTTTAAGAATCGGAATCCCTGGTCAACTTCTTTCTTCAAAAACTTTGAGAGATCATTCATTTGCCTACCTGCCATCTTCTTTCTGTCTCTATAATCATACAGGTCAAGTGTGGCCATTCTTTCTAGTTGTTCTTGAGTATAATCATAAAGTCACTTCTCACAACTATCTCTCTTAGCTTTCTGCTTTCCATAATCACTCTCAAGCATTCAGATACAGAATCATAGTAAAGTTCTCTTGGAAGATCCACATTTGACTGTGGTCTTTTTGTTCTTTGTTGTGCAGACCTACTTGATTCACCTCTTCTACCTTCACCTCTTCCACCTTATGGATATCTTCTTGAAATTGGATGGCCTGAAAGGAATAGACTTCTTGGGTTTTCTAGGCCCCAAATTAAAGGTTTTGATGTAGATTGCTTCTACCATTTCAGTTGGAAGGTTGGCAAGTTCAACAATATCTGCTCCTGCATCTTTAAGAGCTAGCAACATTTTTTCCATACCAGGAGTTTTTGACAAACCAGCAGGTAAAAATCTCCCATCTGCATAGTATCTAGGGTTCTCACCTTCCCTTAGAGCTTTCTCCCATTCAGCCTTTTGGGTATAGAAGAGGTATTTCAAATCCTCCTTTTCCAAGACATTAAAAGATGCTTCATCCATTCCCCTTTGAGTAATCATTATGTTCCTTAGAATGTTGATCATCTCTTCATTCTCCCAAGGGACAAAAGGTTCATCTTCAGGTTCAAGCTTCTCTTCTTGTGGAGTAGGGGTTCCAACAACAGGAACTTCCTTAGACATTTCCTTTTCACCCTGTATCTTCTGTTTCTCCCTCAGAGTCATTATCTTTCTTCTCTTTATTGGAGGCTCAACAGATGTTTCTGTTTGTTTAGTAGAGCTCTCAGTTTGGACCCTCATCAATTTTTCCTTTCTCTTCAATTTATTGTACTAATCCAACACTGATTCTCTGGATAGGTTCTCAACCATTTCAGGCTTTAACCCTTTCCCAAGCAAGTATCCACACATGCTGTAACGATTCCGACGAAACCAGGTATACCCTAACAGGTAGACAATAGTTACGTTATATTTAACGTCGGGTACATGAATTACCATAGTAATTGTACGAGAATACATGGTTCAATGTATTGATTGTTCGTGAATATATAATTCATCGTATTGAATATGCGATCAATCGATCGATAGTTATTGAAACCCGAACGAATCGAGGGTTCAATTATAGACGATATCTATAATATTTAGTGATTTTACGAAGCATTAATGCTTCGGGATAAGTAAAGTACGGCACAGAAAAAGAATTTCGATTTAATGGTACGTCGGTACATTAAACTAAACCTTCAATACCAAACCGAGCAAGAGATGATCGATCAAGCCGAAAAAGATGCGCGATAATTAATAATATGATGTTTTAAGTTAATAAAAGTCATGGTTTAAGTTTTTAAAGTTTTTAAATCGGTTTTATATAAATTTCATTTTTAAGCCGAAAAACGACCGTTTTAGCCTCGTTTTAAGCCGAATTAAACGTTTAACCGAAAAACGAACTGAACCAGATTATCCAAAACATTATCCAGATCATGGAAATCCAAATGAGTGGACTAGATTGAACAAGTGGGTCCCACCCCACCCATCCACTAGTTCCGATCGGAACTCACACACACCCACAAACCATTCATTTTCTTTTTTTCACACACCCAACTCAACAAACCTTCAACTCTCTCAAACCTTTGATCAAAAACCCGAGTTTTCAAGCAAGAACACAAGGTAAAAACCGAGTAGTAATCGTGTTTATCTTCTTTTCTTAAGTTTTCTTTCAAGAAAATGAGGTTTCAAATGAAAAATGGGTGAAAACCCGAGATGAAACCGATTCTTGCATGATCAAGTGATGTATACGGGTTATACAAAGGATCTTGGTCCAAGAAATGAGTTAAACGAGTCAAAAACGAATTTTTACGGTTAAAATCTTTGTTTTAGTATCATAACCGTAACCATGAAAGAAATGGCTTGATCGTGAGTGTAACTTGCTTGGTATTGTGGTATGTTGTTTGTAGGCTCTGTATTTAGTGGTAGATAAGGTGGAAAGATGAGTTTGTAGCTTGTAGTGGCGGAAAACGAAAGGTATATTCGGTTTTTGTCGGTATATGTGTTTTTGGACAGATTGTTGGTCGTTTAGAGTTAGGTCACGAAATTTTACAGAGGTGTTAAACACATGGAAATATGAGTTCTGTGAATTTTTGGTAATTTTTGGATGAAGGATGAATATTTGGTGAATTTAATGCTCGGTTTTGGCCAAAAATGGTGAAAAATAGTTAAATATCATGAGAAATTCTGTAAAATTGTGGATAAGCTTTTCATATCATGTATAAGTCACACACAAAATTTGAGGTCCGTTGGAGAAGTCTAAGTAGGCTTTTCGGTTAAACGAGTTCTAGGGATTTCTAGCTCGGTTTTAGTAAAAATGGCATTTAAAAGAAGATTTTGGTTTTGGAAAAATTACAGGGGACTATGTGGATGGCAGGGGACATCCAGGAGAAATTTGGGATTTTTCTAAGATCGTTTAGTATTTACGACATATTAGTGTTTAAATGGTGTTTAAAAATAGATAAGTAAATTTTAAATATAAGAATTAATTCTGAAAATATTTTTATAAAATTCCCCACTGTTAAAAAGTGATTTGTGCAAATTTTCAAGATCCGAGAGTAAACGGATAATTATTTGTGCTAATTATCAAACTTTTAAAGTAAAACGCGTAAACCGGTGAAGTTCGCTTAAGCGAGCTGACTGGTGTACAAAAAACCCTAAAAATGAACTATTTTCATATAAATGAGCTAAACAAGTAAAAATAAATCATCCGAAAATAATTCGGATGATTTGAGTAATTTTAATCTATTTTAATAGTTTCCGGTACGCCAAAGACGGAAACGGGTCCCGCGGCCAATCGGGACGTCTAAACCGAGCTATAATTTCACATCTTTAATTAAATTATCCGTCAACCACTATTTTCGGGTCGTGTGTGACCAAACTCATTTTTGAAACATAAAAACGGATAACAGTGCTAGGCACGCAAAACGAGAAAAACGACTAATAGTAGTTGTGACCTTGGAACTCTAAACGACATCACAATCTGAGTCCGGAGAAGTGTTTCTGGGTTAACCTTGCCCCAGAACGGGTACAGTGCTGGGTTGACAGTGTCCCCAGGTGTACCGATTGATAAGATTAAAGATTATATAAACAATAATTGTATAATAATGATCGTAGGGATCATATTACCGATTGGACGGGTTAACTGATATTGATCGTTGTTACCTACTTGCATGTGCTAAGGTGAGTTTTCACGAGCCCCTTTTACTGAATTCTTTTAAATATTTTCCCGGGGCGGAAAGCATGTTTTTATCAAAGTGTTTAAGTACATGCTGATCGCATGGAAATGAACGTATTTATATAATGTTTAATGTACGGGAATCGTACGGTAATGTATTGAAATGGTAATTGTTTGAGTTGTTAATATTGTAAGGTCCCGCAACAGTTTCTGTGGTAACAGAGTTCCCAGAGGTTATTGGAAGTATGTTTCTGGGGTAACAGAGTTCCCAGAGGTTATTAAATGCGTTTCTGGGTAACAGAGTTCCCAGAGGTGATTGGAAGTATGTTTCTGGGGTAACAGAGTTCCCAGAGGTTATTAAATGTGTTTCTGGGGTAACATAGTTCCCAGAGGTTATTGGAAGTATGTTTCTGGGGTAACAGAGTTCCCAGAGGTTATTAAATGTATTTATGGGTTGACAGTGTCCCCAAATAATATTATGTTATGATATGGATTTATCATGGTTTACTAAAATTGTGAAACTCACCAACTATTCGTAGTTGACCCGTTTTCTCACATGCTTTTCAGGTACAACTAAGATAAAGTGATTGATTACGTGCTAAGTGCTTGTTGTGTGTAAGTTTTGCGTGCTAGACGTTAGGATACATTATAACAGATAGAATTATGAATCGTATTATATGAAGTGTGTATCACCTAGACGATAATGAAAGACGAGACAATGTAATCTTGAAGTATATTAATACATTCGATTTTTTTATAAACAATGTGGTTGATATCAGAGGTGTCTGTAGCATTCCGTTTACGTTTCCGCTGCGGTTACGGGGTGTTACACATGCCTCCAAACTTCTCTTTCAAAGTTTCCAACTTTTCAATCATCTCATTCTCCTTCACATATTTTTCAATCACCTTTTCTCTTTCACTGTTGTAAAGGTCTTGGAGTTGGTCAACTGTGAAGTGAGACAGATCCTTCTCTGAATAATGATGCCTTCTGAGATATTCTCTGTATTTCTGGCAGTCTCTGTTCTTTTGTTCCATCCTTTTCTTGAAACCATCTCTCTCTTTATCAAGTCTCTTTTGCAACAGATCATCATCAAGATCAGCCAAAGTTTCAAAACTTAGGCCATACCTCCTCAACTTTACAACCAATGGATGATTTCTCTTAGCTTCTCTCATACATAACTCAATATTGGCTTTCTGCTCATTAGTCATTTCAACATATGGAGATTCAACATTAACAGCTTCACCTTCTTTCCGTTGATCATCATTGTTTTCATCAGAATTATCAGTTTCATCATCCTCTTCAGTTGATACATTAACTGCATCTATCTTTGGTTCATCTGGGGGTGGATGATCTGGATTCTGTTTAGTTCTAACAGGGACATCAGGAACACCTGGAATCTATTGATTTGGTTGCAGTGTCTGTAGTGGAATTGCCCTGATTGGACTAGTATCATTATCACCATCATCATCAGGAGTTTCAATGTAACAATTATTCTTTTCATCCCATCTCCCTCTCTTTGTTTTCCTCTCATCATTTCTTTTCTGTTCATCAAACTTCCTCTTTCTTGTATACACTTGATCAAATCTTTTGGCTCTTTCCATCCTGATTCTGGTGATGTTAGCCATCATTTCTTCAACAGTTTCACCAGTTGGCCTCTCAGGTTCCCTTTCAGGTTCCTTTTGGGGCATTTCAGATTCATTTTCTGGTTGGCTTTGTGGTTGAAACATACTAACCACCATAGCTAGGGAATTATCAGCTTCCTCTTGCTCTTTCAACTTAATCAAGGCTTCAATCACCTCTTGATCAGCCACTTCATCAATAACTTCTTTTGCAAACTCGGCTTGATTGATCAAGTTTTCCTGCTCTGCCAACTCTACAGGGTCCATAGTTTGGGCCAGTATCTCTCTGTCCCTTGTATCTCTCAAAATATTTTCTTGTTCCCTTAGAACAGCAGCAGCAGCTTCAGCATCTTCTCTGAACAATATATCCTTTTCTGGATATGCCTTAACAGGCTCTTCTTCACATACTTTTGCTTTACCTTTCTCAAATCTTCTTCTCACATCCTCTTCATCTTCAGACTGTACATAGTCATCTATTTCTTTCTCAAGTGCTTCCACATCTGGGTCATGCTCTACTCTCTTGGAACTTGCTTGTTGATCAGTTTCTGGTTCAGTGTGTTCAGTTTCTGGTTCAGTCTCTACTTCTGTCTGTACATCAGTCAAGACATCAGTAGCTATGTCAGTTAAAACATCAGTAGCTATGTCAGTAGCAGCTACATTCTCCTCAACATCTGTCTTTTCAATCTCATCAACATTTTCTTCAACATTCTCTTCAACATTCTCTTCATCCCTTTCCACATTTCTCATTTCATCATTTCTTTCTTCATTGTAATCATAATCCTGCTCTCCTACATCTGATCAATCACCTTCATATTCATCATCCTCAATCCTCCTATCCTCACTACTTTCCTCTCCATCATCATAATCAATTCAAACTGTCTGCAGTCTCCACAACTGTTACATTTCCAGCAACATTTACACTAGAGACAGTTGGCATATTCTCATTCTCCCCCTGTTTTGGGGCAGCTGAGGTCTTCTCAACCTCCTGCTCCAGGGCTTGAATTTTCAAATTTGCTTGTACCAACCTCTCTATCAGCATAACATTCTCATTTGTAACCTCCTCATTTCTTCTTTTCAACTCAGCATTTTCTAACATTAAGTCCAGATTTCTTTCAAATAGGTCTGTGCCTGTATGTGAGGTTGTAGGTGGTGATGTAGTAAAAGGTTCAAAATCAGGTTGTTCTGTGGTGGAGTTTATGGTGGTGATGGTATAATGGGTTGGTTGATATGTAATGGTGATTGTGGTGGAGTTGGAATAGGTTGATTTTCCCCCTGATTCACTGCATCATCAATCATGGCTCCTCCATCCCTCCTTCATCTTCATCATTATTATCATCTTCATCATCAGAACCATCATCATCACTCTCAACATCATCTCCTCCTTCCTCCTCTGAGCTTAACTCAGGCACTGGCATCACATTCAAGTCATGGTCCAACAACCATGGCAAGATCTCAAATGGAACATTTGAGTCAAATATATTAGCCACACACGGATTTCTGATTCTTCTGTAAGTGTCAGGGTTCTGCAGTAGGTGTGTAGTGCCAATAGTGGGTAGATCTCTTAATTCACTGTTAAAGATTATCTGCAAGAACCTTGGATATTGTAAGAACCTGTCCTTCTCTGCCTTCTTCAGGTTTGCTACCAGCCCATCAAATATCATCTTTGAAAAATTGAAGGGTAGATCATACATAATCCCTACAATGGCATTTGCTAAATCATGACTCATCAAAATCCATGATCCTTTTCTTGGAGCAAACCCCTGTATCACATGATGAATGAGGAATCTATACAGTATCGGAAACATCCCCTTTTGAAACTGGCCATCATGTACAGTTCCCTGATAACCCATCGTCTTTTCAAATATTCTCATCAGGTGTGCTATATTGAAGTTTATATGATTATGGCCATCATCTCGTAACTGCAAGCATCGTCTGATCATTCTTTCAGTTATGTGTATTTCTTGTCTTGCAACAGTTGCTTCAATTCTCTTTCCATTTATGTCTTCAACCAGTTCAGCAAATCTCCAAAAATCCAGTTAATGATTTCTGTAGATGACAGGGCATTCAGTAAAAGCAAAACTGACATTTGATCGAGCCATCCATGTAATCATTAGCGCCACCAGCTCGTTGTCAGGTGTGACTTGAAATAGTGCACACATGTTATGCTTCTTCTCAAAAACATACTTGGGTTGTTCTTCTTCTGCCATATCTGAACATCACAATCAAACATATTCAAAGTGAAATTAGTCATAAAGTTCAGTACTTTAGGTAATTTCAAGGTATAAAAATGAAGAAGAAAGAGAAATGAGTCATTAAGAACCTATTCTTCAACAAGTTTATAACCTAAACACATAAACACGATATTAGTAATCAAATACATAATCAAAGCCCATTATAATATAATCGTGATCGGAAAACACATTATTATTGCTTACCGAGTCGGAATTAGAGGGTTGACTCAAATTAGGGTTTGGATTAATAATGAATGCGATAGGTCGGTTTGGGTTTCTTTGTGAGTAAGCAGTTGCAGTGGAAAGAGAGAGAGGGAATTGTAATGTTGAAAATTTTGCCTAACTCCCTCTTATATACCTTTTGAAAGTGAGTTTTAAATGCTTTTTGTCATTTTGTGAATTATTAGCTGTCAAATAGTAACATTATCCACTTGATATTTTAAATCAATTTTAAAACATATAATTCTTTATCATTTTAGGCTTAGCAAACCTTACTCGGAAAAGTGAACCTTTGCAAAGTCTACTTGGTATACTTCCATTTACACAAAGCTTACCCGATTAAATAATAAACCTTGCTTGATAACATTTTCTCTTAATCTGCTAAGGTTTACCCGATTCCTTTTAATCACAAACCTTGCTTGGTCAAGCTAGATGATTTAAAGTCAAGACATTATGAAGAAAGTTTACCCGAAATACCAGATTTCTTGAGAACTTAATCACAAGAAAATTAATCAAGTATAAAAAATCAAATAAACATTCTTGCTAGGAATCAATTAAGATACCCAAATAAATTTCTCAAAAATAAATCTAGTAACTCAATCTAGCATAAACCCTATCAAAATTAGAAACAGATTCAATCAAACACACTTTGATGAACAATGTGCCCGAGCAACCTTCATAAGAGTACAAAGTATGCCCGAACAGGCTTTCCATGCAAAGTATACCCGAATAACCTTCCTAGAGTATAAAGTGTGCCCGAAATAATATCTAGCAGACAGTGTACTCGGAAAGTCAAATTTTGAAATTACCAAGTATATTGAGGGAACAATAGTGTACCCGAAATATAAAGTGTGCACGGAAGACTAAGTCTTCCCGAAAACACTTGTAATTTCAAAGCAATCCTAATCACAAGTAATAAATAGCATGCCCGAAATGAAATTAAATATAAAACACCTAAGTGTACTATAGTCTAAAATTTCAAAGAGCTTGCCCGACATCTATGTTAGCACTAAGCTTCCTAGGATCAACATATTCACACATCAGGTATGCTTGGGAACTAAACTAAACAGGATAGTCTACCCGAGAAAATTCAAATCATCAAATCATACCCGAAAAAGACAAACTTAGATAAAAGTACCTGAGTGTGCCCGGAAAGGTTATAAAGCTTTTAACCTTACCCGAAAATACGTATTCAATCATAAGCAATCAGGCTTGCCCAGAAAGTAACTAAAATAGTATCTCTACCCGAAATAATTAAAATACTTTAAAGCATGCCCGAAAATAGTAAACTTAGATAAAAGTATCTAAGTGTACTCAGAAAGGTTATAAAACATTAAAACCGTACCCGAAAATACATATTTACACATATTCAACTGTTTTGTGCCCGGAAAGGTTTGAGAACATCAAACCTTACCCGAACTAACATATTCAACCTATTTTAGGCAAAATGAAACACTTTTTGACTTAAATCACTTGTCAAAGACATTTCTAAAGTATGTATCATTTCAGATCATAGTTTAAGAGCAAATGGTGCATTTAGAGATCAAATTTCAGTTATGTTTCTTTTCAAAACAATTTCTTTTATAAACTGAAAAGATCTCAGGAATTGGATCATATTGACTAAGTAGCTTTCTCAATACTTCATTCTCAGCATTATTATGACTACAAAGACAGGTGAACAGCAGGTCTTGACTTAACATGATTTTCATTTCTTTGGTGATATGATTAATTTTTCAATTAAGTTTGCAAAAAATTCAATGGATAACACATATTGTTTTCTGATGCTCCTTATCTATCCTCAAGGCTTATTTGGCTTTCTCCAGATCACCTCAATTTGACTTTGACCCCCTGGTTTTGGTTATAAACTTTAATGACATAACATAATTTTTGAAAATTTATAAGATATTTCTTTTCAAATCTACAAACATATGTGAGGTTGAACGTTGGACTTACATGCCACGCAAGTCGGACTTACAGGCCTTTCATTCAGAATGTTTAAAGGACTTATATGATTGCCTCCACCCTTGTAGTTCTATATTAACCCTCATGTTTGTAATTTTCCAATAAAAATTTGTGAACTTATATCAACTTTTGGTTGACAAAAATTTTTAAATTAAAGTAGTTCACAACTGTTCTTTGTCATTCTTTTAAAAGATGTTTCATTTTGGGTAACCAAAGACCAACAGGCTTGTGTATGACTGGATAATCACTTTTCTGCCTATCATTTGAAAAGATTTATCTAGGAACATGCATAGACAGCAATGTAACTCCACATAAATCTTAGCATATTCTTTATGTTTATATTACCTTAGATTTTACATATCATGAAAAAGCAACCATACATGTTAATGACTATACTAAAAGTCTTTTTAGCCTAATAAATCCATATGATTGGCTAAGTAGTCAATGTACTATCATTTCCCATAATATTCAGTTTAATATTCATTCACCCCAATGACTCTTAATTGGTAGGAAAATGGTTGTTCTGTTTGACCACAGGTGGACAACAGGACTAAACATACATTGTGAGTATATGTCATTTCAAAGTCAGAGCTATTGACATAGTTTTAAGTGAAGGAATAGAAAACTAGTTATAATTACCCCAAATGCTTTCAGTTTTCTGGTTAATGGCTATCCTTTTAATCTTTTCAAATTGCAGGACCAAACATACACAAGTGTATGTCCTTCTAACTGTGCAAATGACATAATTTTCAGCAAAGATAACTACCTGAGACTTTTCAATGAAAAATCCTTCTTTTAAGCTTCTTTAAAGCTTGAACTGAATAGTATTATCATGTCTCATCACCATTAATCAACTTGCTCATGTTTTAACCAAAATAAAGTATATGTGCAAAATTCATTAGAAAAATCATTTTATCACTTAATTTTGACATAAGACTCATTTTGACACAACCAGTTGTAATACATAATCAAATCTTAATCAAATTTAATATTATCAGGACAAGTAGACAGTACCAACATTCAAAGTCTATTCTATCTTAATAACATTAAAAGATCAGATAAAACGCATATTCAAACAGTTAAGCAGTGATGTTAGATAAGCATTTAACAAGTACTTCATAACAGGATTACTCATCTAAACATCACAAACGCACATCAACTGATAAACATGCACACATTTCAATCAAATCACTTATGTCATTCTTTGCACACATAATCAGTCAAAGAACATATCAGTCAACATATTCAGTAACATACTTAAGCATATTCACATAACATTCGATTTGTGAAACCTCTAAACAAAGTAATCAGTTAGCACATAGAGGCATCCAACCAAGCACACATCCTTAATCAGATTTCATCAGAGTTGATCATTCCCAGGGCTTTAAAAAGAAAGTTGAACCTGGTTCGATCAAGTGGTTTGCTGAAAAGGTCAGCCAAATTGTCACTTGTATCAACTCTTTGCATTTCAATCAAACCTTTTTCACTACAATCTCTAATGAAGTGATGTATCATTTCAATGTGCTTAGTCTTAGAATGTTGAACTGGATTCTTAACAGTAAAATATGCAGCAGTATTGTCAATAAGAATAGGGGTGTTCAGAAAATTCAAACCATAATCCAGCATCTGATTTTGAATCTATAGAACTTGTGCACAGCAGGCAGATGCAGCAACATATTCAGCTTCTGAAGTTGAGATTGAGACAGTTGTTTGCTTCTTACATTTCTATGACACTAGCCTTTCTCCCAAGAATTGACATCCTTCTGAGGTTGACTTTCTGCTCATGTTGCAGCTATCATAATCACTGTCTGGGTAGGCAATTAGATCAAATGATTGATTCTTTGGATACCAAATCCTCAAATATGGTCTTCCCTTCAAATATCTGAATATTCTTTTAACAGCATTCATGTGGGAGATTTTTGGACTTGACTGGAATCTTGCACACACACACACATCAAACATGATACCTGATCTTGTAGCAGTCAGATACATCAGAGATCCAATTTTGGCTCTATATTCATGTTCATCCACAGGCTCCCCCTTTCATCAGCAATCATCTTTTCCTTGGTGTCCATTGGAGTTGAGGCAGATTTGTACGCATGACAGTTGAACTTGTTCAAGATGTCCTGCATATACTTATTTTGGTGAATGAAGATCCCTTCAGCTTTCTGTTGAACTTGTAATCCAAGAAAGAAGTTCATTTATCCCAAAGAGATCATGCTATATTTGGACTTCATCACCCCTTCAACTCCAAACACATTTGTTCATTGGTTGAACCAAAGATGATGTCATCTACATACACTTGTAACAGAAGTAAGTCTGGTCCCTTTCTTTTGTAGAAGAGTGTCTTGTCAATGGCTCCTCTATGAAAACCATTTTCAAGAAGATGATTTGACAGCTCATCATACCATGCTTTAGGAGCTTGATGCAATCCATAAAGGGCTTTGTTTAGTTTATACACCCTGTTTGGATATATTGGATCCTCAAAATATGGGGGTTGAGCTACATACACTTCTTCAACAACCTTTCCATTTAGGAATGCAAACCTAACATCAAGCTGGAAAACCTTAATGTTCTTTGAGGCAGCATATGCAAGAAAGATCCTGATAGCTTCAAGTCTTGCCACAGGAGCAAAGACTTCCTCAAAGTCTATTCCTTCCTCTTGAAGGCATCCTAGTGCCACAAGCCTAGCTTTATTCTTAAGCACCAAACCCCTCTCATCCCTTTTGTTTCTAAAAACCCATTTGGTTCCTATTGCATATCTGTCAAATGGCTTATCAAAAAGATCCCACACATGTAGATCTCTGAACTGAGCCAGTTCTTCCTGCATTGCTTCTACCCAACTGTTGTCTTTCAGTGCTTGAGCAATATTCTTAGGCTCTATTTGGGATAGAAAACATGAGTAAAGACAGATGTTTGCAATTTCTGAGTGACTTCTTGTGACTCTTTCATGAAAATCTCCAATGAAGTTTTCAGAAGGATGACTCTTTTCCACATAAGGAGTTTGAACAATCATATCTGTAGACACAGTTGTGTCAAGATTTGACTCATTGAGTTCTGGTTTTTCAATGATCAAATCAGTCTCTACATCATGAAATTCTGGTGCTTCATCATTATTTTGTCTTGAAGTAGATGCACCATTGCTTTCTAAGTTCAATATTTGAAACAGATCTTGAAATCTTGCAGTAGATGCAGCTTCTTCTTCACTTTCCTGGTTGCTTAATTCTCCCTCATTCTGAACTTGATCATTCTGTACATCTTGATTAACTTGATTTATCTCAGTATGATCATGTTCAGGATTGTGATTGTTTTCTTGATTATCTTCATGAACTTGTTCATATCACTTGAGGAATTCTTCACAAAAGTATATTCCTTTTCTTTTCTAGCAACCTTTTTCCACAATTCTTCCAAGTCCAGTGGTTTCTTCTTTTCTCTTCAATTAAACTGGTCTTGTAGAATGAGTCATCAAAGTCTTCAGGATAAATCTTGATAGACCTTATTAACTTTTCATGATCAAACAGCCATGCTGCACCATCAACTGTATTGAATTGATTCTCATTAAAGATGATGTCAGATGATTCTATAACACTCAAATGGTCTTTCACATATACTCTGTATGCTTTTGAGTGTGTAGAATATCCAACAAGGAAACAATCTAGAGATTTTGTTTGAAACTTGTTCAAATAGTCCCTAGTGTTCAAAAGAAAACATTTGCATCCAAAGGGCTTGAAGAACTTGATGGATTTCTGTTGTGGAATATTTCATATGGAGTTTTGTTATGCCTTTTGTTTACCAGCACCCTGTTCTGAACATAGCAAGCAGTGTTTATGGATCAGCCCAAAAAGTAACAGGCAAGTTAGCATCTGCTAGCATGGTTCTTGCAGCTTCAATCAAAGTTCTATTTCTTTTTTCTGCAACACCATTTTGTTCAGGAGTTCTAGGAGCTTAGAATTGTTGAAGTATTCCCTTTTCTGCACAAAATTCTTGCATAACTCCACTCTTGAACTCAGTACCATTGTCACTTCTCATCATTTTAACCTTCTTATTCGACTTGTTCTCAATCATTGTTACACAACCCTAATCAATTCTGCAGTCTCATCTTTGGTACTTAGGAAATAACCTAAGTATATATTGAATAGTCATCAATGATCACAAGACAATATCTTTTCTTTCCTATACTTGGCTCACTCATAGGACCAAAGAGATCCATGTGAAGTAATTCAAGTATTTGATCAATTGAGTTGATGAGCTTAGGCTTATGAGTAGATTTGTGTTGTTTTCCCTTTTGGCATGAATTACAATGATCTTCCAATTTGAACTCTCTTGTAGGTAAGCCTATGACATGCTCACCTTTGACAAGTTTATTCATGTTCTTTAAGTTCACATGACACAGTTTCCTATGCCACAATTTGGATTCATTTTCAGTGGCTTCGGAAACAAAACACGCACCTCCTCTTGGAACAGCTTCTTTCATATTCAATTCATATAAGTTGCCATTTCTTGGTGCCATCATCATAATCATTTCAGGTGGAATTACAAACTCGGATTTTAAGATGAAGCAGTGGGAATCATCAAAACTGACTTTGTATCCCTTATCACACATTTGTGATATACTCAGTAGATTATACTGAAGACCTTCAACATGAAACACATTATCAAAAGAAACCTTTCCATTTCTTAAGATTCCTTTCCCCACAATCTTTCCACCATTTTCATCACTCCCAAAGGCTACAGGACCTTCATACTTTTCTTCATAATTGACAAGTGATCTTTTGTCACAAGTCATGTGCCTAGAACAACCACTATCCATATACCATATGTCATTCAGAGGAGTGGATAGTTCCTGCACAAAAGAAAGAGTTTGATTAGTTGAGTGATGAAGTGCAGGCTTCTACAGCCTGCAACTCATCATTTTCAGTTTCTATGACAGCTTGGGAAGTGAGTGTTGTTGGTTCAGGATCTTCATGAGTGACTTATAAGTTGTCTGAATTATCAGTTTCATAACCACACTCTCTTGGGGTTTTAACAAGTGAGGTTGAGTTCTGGTACTCAGCTGAGTCAGTGGCATACTCCTTAATTACATAGTCCTTCTTTTCTGAGTAGTCTCTCACATCAGCAACTGTCTCAACCTTAATCTCAGTCTTAGGTTTCCAAAGAAAACCCTGTGGTTCATATCCATGTTTCAATAAGAACTTCTCATCACCTGTCAGTTCTGTTGATTTCTTTCTTGAAAAGACACCTTTGTTTCTTATCTTTTCACTTCTAGGTGATCCTTGAGATTCATCAGATTTAACTGATTGAGTATCTTGTTTGATTCTCAAAGGCCGAGAGTTCTTTTTGGTCACATTTTCATGCTTCTTAAGAGATATGCTTCTACTTGCTGATTTAGTTCCTTGCTTCTTTGTTTTGACATCATCTTTCTTTTCAATCCTAGTCTCCTTAGCAGATTTGTTTTCTTCTCTTCTCATGGTTTCATTTCCACACACCTTTCCTTTTCCCAGGTATACATCATACTTTTGTTTGTACAGAACAAAGTCTTGGCCATACTTTGTTCCATCTGGGACATGAAATGGTTGAAACTTCAGTCTTTCATTGCATGAGTCTGTGTGGTGACCGTATTCATCACACTTCTTGCACCATACCTTGCCTTTGAATTTTTCATCTTCTTTTGGTTTCTTGAATCTTTCACTTGGCTTAGGTGACTTGACTCCTAGAGTCTTCTGATTCTTTAAACTGTCAAAGTTAATTGAAAATGGCACAAACTCCTCAATCTTGATGTCTTGTTTTTCAAGTTTGCATTTGACAAGGACAACTTTCTCCATAATCATAGGTTCTTCATCAATACTTTCTTTAACCCTTGATTGTCTCTTCTCATACTCTTCCATAGTTTCTACTTCTCCAACATCCAACACCTCATGACTAGAAAAGATTGGATAAACTGGGATAAAAATTTCTGTATCAACTTCTTCAGTCACCATCTTCCTTTTGTTTTGTTTTATCCTTTCTAATACAGCTTTGCTTGGTGGCCTGACTGCATTGTAGCTTATCTTCTTCTTTTCACAAATGTCAAAAGATACCTATTCCTTTTTTATCTTATCATTTTGTTTCTTCATTCTTGGTGGGACTGGTAGATACTTTGGAAGTTGATCAACAGATTCTGGTTTCTTGTATTTTCTTCCTCTTTCAGCGGCCTTGATTTCCTCATCAATGATTTGATCACTTAAATCACTTAAATCATCTTGATCCAATTCAACAGGATCAAAGTCATCCTCAGAGACTTGAACTCCAATTGACTTATCATCTTTTGCTTCTTCCTTAATCACAAAATCTCCTTCTTCATTAACTTCTACCTTCTTGTATAAATCAACAAATTCTTCTTTGTCTTGAAAGACATCTCTGAATTGTTGCAAGTATGCATCTCTCTTCTCTTTGTCAACTTTTGGCATGAAGTTGTTGCTGAATGGAGGTGGAACTGCTTTATATTTGTCTTGGTCCTTCACCTGGTTCAGAATACCACATATGTTGCCTGTTGAGACCAAATTCTTCAAAAATTCAGTTTCAACCTTCAGTTTTGTGTTCTGCACCTTTTCTTCAACTAACATCTTCTTTAATCCATCAATCTCAGTGATATATCTGGTTTGAGCTCTGTAACTGATCTTGCAGTCATCTTCTAAGCTTTTAATCTTTTTTTCACGGATCAGCTCACTAGCCTCATACCCATTGATGATACTTTGTTTCCTAAAACACTCACTTTCCAGCTTGCCTACTTTTGTTTTCAATTCATTGATAATTTCATTTAAATCAACAGTGGGAGCAGAGTGTACCTAAGATGATGATCCTTTTTCTTTCTTAATTATGGCCATGAATGCCACATTTGCTTTCTTGATATCATCTGCAATGTCCTCTTCATGATTGCTCCAATCAAAATTTCCTTCATGTTGTGTAGTCACTGCCACATTTCCTTGATTCTGATCTGATATTGGTTTGCTGGAACAGTGTTGTTTGGAACATTTTGAGTTGCTTGAAGGTTTTGATTGTTGTTCATTTGAAAACCTTGAGTCTGTTGCATACTTTGTTGTTGATTGTTCATTTGAGGCTGAAAGTTGTTGAAGTTGGGGTTGTAATTGATGTTGGAATTGAAGTTGTTGTTATTATTGAATCTTGGCTGATTTTGTTGGTATTGCTGCTGACCTGTTGGTTGTTGATTCTGGAATTGATTCATCTGAAAGTTTCTTGGTTGATTGTACTATCTTGCAAAATGACCAGGTTGCTGACAATTGTAGCAAATTGCTTTAGACTTGTCAAATCCAATCCTGTCATTTGAACCAGAAACCAGTGACCAACCAGTTCTGTTATACAGCCTTTTACTTCTTAAAGCCAACATGGCAGCTTGCCATTTCAAATCCATGTCTTCCAAATCATCTGCATCAATTTTCTCTAAGTCATCTTGTACCACACTTGTGTGAATCAAGTTCTTTGCAACAAAGAAATTATATGACTCAGTGAACATAGAAAGTAAGGCCTGTGTTTCATTGCCTTGTCCATTTCCACCACTAGAATGAGGTAAATTCCCACTTGCCATAGAGGCAGAATCAGTGTCATCAATCAGTTGCACATTGAACCTCTGCTGATTTCCTTGATTACTTGTGCTACCTCCAATGAAAGATTTTGGAGTATCAGAATTATGCTCAACTGGTTCTTCAATGATGGGAATTTGTTGTTGATTCTTGGTAGTCAAGTTACCCATTGGTGCAATAAATGCATTTTAAACATTGAAGCAGGGTCTTTCTTCCTTAATCATTTCATTCTCTATCATTTCAAGTTCTGCAGCCTGAAGAAAGCATATTACATCATCCAATTTCAACATTGAAATTATGCTTCTGAAGGATGAACTTGCAAGCAGTATACCATTCCTTTGGCATTGAATTGAGTAACTTTGTATTTAAATCAAAGTCAGTCATTACATAATCAGTTGTCCTCAAATCATTCACAATAGCTAGAAAACGTTCTAGAATTGATTTTAACCTTTCTCCCTCCTTATACTTGAACCTTTCCAACTGTTGCTTCAATCTTTGTTTCTTTATATACTTCAGCTCAGTATTCCCTTCATACATCTCAAGTATGGCATCATACATTTGTTTGGCAGTTGTATGATGTGCCACCTTGGTTAAAATCTCCCAAGACAGTCCTAGCTTAATCATGGCTAAGGCCCTGTCATCCACCTTTCTCATTCTTTCTCTTACAGCAACAGTTCCAGCTGTGTTTGCACCTTCCTCAACTGCATCTTGTGGACCATTCTTGATGGAGTTCCACATATCAACATCATTGTAGCATATGGCTGCTTCAAAAAGCACTTTCCACTTAGTAAAGTTTTCCTGTCCATACAGTCTTGGTATCTTGTTTGTAGACACCTCTTGTTCCTCATATCCAGACATTTTCAAAGACTCAAAATCAGTTTCTTTGTAAAAAGCAAAGTTTTAAAATAATCAGATCTGAAAACAGGTTGTTCAGATCTGATGTGTCTGATAGGATTAGAGCAAGATTTAGATATAAAGATTAAAGCTTTAATTGAAATAAGGAAGAGAAAACACCAGTAAATTGTAGAACTGGAAGAAAAATGAAGAACAGAGCTGCTAACGTCACAAATCAACGGAACAGTGGTCTGCTTACGTCATCTTTCTTCAAATCTTCAATCAGCAACAAGAATCTTTCCAAAATAGCAGCAACAAGCTCTGATACCACTTGTCAAGTCCCCGATTTCAGCTGGATCTTACTCAAATAATGTCGTAACTCACACAAATAGACGTGTCGACAAGGGAGTTAATGACGGGTTGCTATATTTAGAAAGATTACCGTTTGTTAGAGGCGGAATCAATAACAAACAGATGGTTGCATAATCAGTATTCAAATCTAACCAACACAAACAAGATTCACTCAAAAGATTTCCATTTATATAATATTCATCATACAAAGTGGATAATCGATTTAGGGTTTCTTGAAGGAAGGTTTTAACCGTACTATATTAAGACAGCCGTCACACACACAATATTCTTTCTTAATTAATGTGTATGTCTGCCTTGTGTGTGTTGTCCTCAGGTGTGCGCTAATTATTCCTTTTATAGGCCTGACACCTGTGGACAGTTGTCATTCCTTCAAGAAGACCCTAAGCGTACATACATATTCAAATTACATATTCAGAAATATTCTAAGTGTAAAACAAGTCTTCCGGGTAGGCTTTGCATCAATCTTGTCTTTCCGAGTATGCTCTGCCATCCTTTAGGACTTGGTAAAAATAGCAGTGTGCTCGGGAATCAGTTTCCGGGTAGACTTTACTTGAAGAGTATTTTACCAAGTAAAATACTCACCGGGTAGACTTCAATCTTCTTGACTTTGTCAGACTTTGCCCGAAAAACCCTTACGAGCAACCTTGTTCTTCAATAGTCCCTTCAACCCTTTGCTAGAGAAAAGCTTGTTAGCAAAGTGTGCTCGGTAGCACTGTTCCTTGCTTAAGTTGAACCTTGCCCGATCATACTTGAGATATATCATTAAATCATCATGCTTACTTGGACTATAATTATTAAGAAATACCTTGCCCGGTCTTCCAATTACTTGGCTTCATGAGCTTGGTTATCCTAAAGCTTACTCGGAAGTGAACTTTACTTGGCTATGAAGAACAAACCTGCTTGATAAAGTGAACCTTGCTCGGATTTGAATAAACTAGTTAACCTTGCCCGGTAATACACAAGTTTGCAAACCTTGCTCGGATGTTCACTTAAGAAGACTTCCAGAAGATAACCTTGCCCGATGGACAAAATATCGTGCCCGGCTAAGTAAAAGCTTGCTCGGAGGTCTAAGGTGTGCTCGGATCCATACTTAGCGAATTCTGAGGAGGTTGAGAAGATTCCAATCTTCCATATGTTCCATAAAACAAGTCTTTGACTTAACAATCTCCCCCTTAGGTCAATTTCTTGACCCAACAATATTGAAATACCTTCAAAGGACTAAGGATATGTTTCTAATATATGGCTCTGCTGAAGAGGAACTCATTGTAAAGGGTTACACAGATGCGAGTTTCCAAACTGATCGAGATGATTCTCGATCACAATCGGGATATGTTTTCATTATGAATGGTGGGGCTGTCTCTTAGAAGAGCACAAAACAAGAAGTGGTAGCGTTATCCACCACTGAATCTGAATACATCGCCGCCTCATTGGCATCTCAAGAAGCTGCATGGATAAGAAAGTTCACTGTCGATCTAGGGGTGGTCCATACCATTCGGGAACCTCTAGAGATCTTTTGTAACAACGAGGGTGCGATTGCTCAAATCAAGGAACCCCGTGCATATCAAAAGACAAAGCACTATGAGCGGAGATTCAACTATATAAGGGATGAAGTTGAAAGGGGAAAGATATGTATTCGCAAAGTTCACGCCGATTAAAACATTGCGGATCCGCTCACGAAGTTCCTTGAAAGGCCGAAGCATGAGGGTCATACTTGCACCTTAGGACTTCGATATTCTAGTGATTGGATCTGATCTAATTTTGTATTGAGATATCGGAACAATTGTTATTTTGACTCATTCATATGATTATGATTTATGATTATGACATTTAGAGTTATGTTCCATTTTAGCATGTTTAAATCCGTGAATAAGTTAATTATTCTAAATGTCCGTAGTCGTTCATATTTGTGGGAACAAATATGAAGGTAAGACTATTATGAACTTGGATTGGGGATATTCATAAGGTATGGATATAGAGCAAGGGTTTGCTGCCAAGGTTCATAGATACTTATGGGATATAAATATTGAACTGACCCGCCCTCAAATGTTACTACACGAAATCCTTGTGATTGGTGATCATAAGTAAATTTGAGTAAAGGCAAATATCATAGTATCATCCGACCTGAGATACATATTGGGTCTCGATATTCACCAAATATTATTCTTTGACTTAGTTCTTCACTGTTCTGAAACATGATGGTACATAAGGCTAAGATTAGGTATGGTACGAGCTGATTGTGAGAGACGTATGTAATCAATAGGGTATTTGTCCCTCTTATTCGTTGAGAGTAAGATGTCTAAGGCCTGATAAGTTAAATCAACAAAGAATGATCACTCTGTGTCTTTGGATTTGACATGATATCTAAGGCAAAAGGATAAATGATAGATTCACCTAAATCATTTAAAGTAAGGGACTTGAAGGGGATGATGTTATTGAATGGCACTTCGTCATACGTATTGGGGGTAGTAAACTGTTGTTAGGCGGTATTTGCTACTTGCATCAATCTTTTATGTATCTTGTGCAGGTGGGAGATTGTTGGAATCGGTCGGCCCAAGACACATATTAGAGTTGATGTGGCTAGTACGATGATCCAAGTCGGGTTATACCCAATAACAAGCTAGACAAACACCATGATATTTATTTAAGATATGATCTAACAAATAAATATCAACACTTAGAATATTTGGAAATTGTGTTTCTAGATATTTGCACTTGTGTAACATATAAATTATATGGGTAATTTATATTTTGAGAGAAAGTATTTTATGTTATTGTTTAAGTTGGTTAATAACAAACATGAAAGACATATAACATTATACATGTTCCTTGCTAGTTTATGTTGCAATTTAACTTACATTAGTAACAAAATGATAAAGTTTTGAGTTTGAAATTTGGGTGGGAACCAAAGGGTGTCCGGCCCCCCCTTCCCTCCTCTCTCTCATCACTTTATTACACCTTGTTATTATAAAGGACATGCAATGTATCTTGTTGGTGAATGAGTTAATATTCAATCTCACTTTCTCTCACACACACAAGAACACTCTGTCTTTCTCTTCTCTCTTGGATTTAGCCAAGAAGAAGAAATACAAGGAAGGAGCTTCCAAGTGCAAGTGTGATAAAATCCTAGCAAGCAAGGTGTTTGTTGAAGGCTTGGAGGGGTATACAAGTTTGAGGCTCTTCTCCATTGAAGGCTTGCCGTTCATACCATCATCTTCTTCATCTTCCTTGCATCTTGAAAGTTAGTATTACATAAACCTCCTATGGTTGTTGATTTTGGTAAGCATGTAATTTCGTATATGGATCCGGGGCTTGGGTTTTACATATAAAATGGGTTTTATATTTATCTATATAACAAGATTTAAAACTATTTTATCTGTTGCGTTTTCATATAACTGGGTTTATATGACTTTGATAATCTTGTTAAACCCAACAGATTTTGGTTGACGATAATATGCCGAGAACATCCACTATCCATTATTCATTTGTCTCCAGATATAGTCTTAGATGAACTCTGCACAATCAAGGAAAATGATTAGACCAAAAAGGCTGACCAGGCCTCAGTCTTGGGCACCTCTTTCGTTTTCTTTTAAGACTTGATAACATCATATTTCAAATGTAATTGATGCTCTTGAGAATATGTCAACGGTTTCTTTGAATTTCTACGAAGGTAGGCATCCTTAATCACATTTGTATCGTGATATTTACAAATAGGTTGAATGGGCTCAAACAATTTTTTATTTAAATTAATCTTGTTTACATTAACTTGAACCACCGTGCATGGGTTTATGTTATGAAACATGATGTGTGTGTCATCAAGGTTAACTTGAGATGGTTGTCTTTTCAAAATTTCTTTAACCAAAGGAACCTTAGTTGGTTGTCCCTTGGTTAATGGCTTTGAAGTCTTGTTTACCCTAGTCCCCCATTACGTGCCACATGACCTCGTTCACCATAAGAGAAACAAGTTCTCATATCCACAAAGGTGTGTGGTGGTTTAACAGTAACATGTGAAAAATCAGGTTAAAAAGAATCAACTGATACTTTAATGTTATCCAAATCATCCAAGTTAATTGATTTCTTTTTCTTATAAAATTCAAGATTTGAACAGTTTGAAAAACTTTGTAAAGTATCAGTTCCAGTTGACTGACAACCTTTACTGGTTCTGCAAATCTTACATGTTGTTTTAAAGTGGGTTTAGAAATCGGTTTGTTCAACAATTTGGATTTTGCAAAGGCTTTTTTAATATCGTTCAAGCTTGATGTTTCATTTTTAAATACACTCTATACCAATTATGGTTTGATCAAATGTAATGGAATGTCTTTTTCAACAAAAACGTTGTTAACACCCTTTAATTTAAAACCTCTACCAGTGTTTACTTTACCAACAGAAGGATTAATGAATTTTATTAAATCCTCATCAGAAAATAGTCGGTTTTTTTGATTTCTTGGTGTTTAATTTAGATGATTTTGAACCATACATAGCTTCCTCAAATTTATGAGGTTCACATAAAATGTGATTAGAACGAGGAATATTCTTTTCTTTGTGTACTTCTTTTGGTTTAAACACATCCTCAATCACTATTTCATCAATAGTTTCAACAAAAACTTTGTTGTTTTGCACATGAGTTTCTTAAGTTGAAGATTAAAAAAGTGTTTTTCTTTGTTAATTTTGGTTTCTCCACATTAATTACTAATTCGGCCATTTTAGGAGGATTAATGGTCGAAGAACTGTCATTAATAAACTTTTCTTTTTCTCCTGAAAATAGGTTATTTGAATAATCATTGTGAAACGATAGAGAAACCTCAACAAATCCTAAGCCATTTTTAGAACCTTTCTGTTTACCAGATACTTCAATTATTTCATTCAACAAAAATGAGGAATTTCTAAACTTTCCAAGCTTGTTTTTCAACTCAAGTACTTCATTCTCAAGTTTAGGAATTTTTATTCTTGATTTAAGAATTTCTTGAAACTTTCGATCAATGATTATTAACTTTCCTAAAAGTTCAGCCTTTAGATCATGATTATTATTTTACAACCCCTCAATTTTAGTTTTAGATTTTTGTTCAATATCGGAGGCATGCCGATAGTTATCACGAACTATTGCTAAATCTTTCATCAAACTCTCATTGTGAACATGTGAGCTCTCAGATTCATTCACAATTTCACCTTTTACTTATCAGATTCAATACAAGTATGATGAGGACTAACCCTTCAATCATAGCCATGCAAGAAAAAGAATTTTGAGACACGTGGCTAGACACATCAGAATCAGACTCGGTTTCTGACTTGACACTATTAGCAGTAAATCCATCACCCCTTAAATCTTTAAAATGTTCCACAGTCTCAAACACGGCAAGATTCTCCTGGTTAGCATTAGAAGAATTACCCAAAATTCTTTGGTTCCAATCGATACCATCAGCAGTTACTAAAGCTTGTGATCCACCTTGTTTCACTAACTCACCCCAGAAGTCTTTTCTTTGGAATTAGAATACTTCTTTCTAGCACTTCTACCTTGATTACAAGGTCTTGAGTACTTTTTCTTTGGTTTATCACATTCTTTAGCAAAATTCCCAAACTCTTTACAATTGTAACAATGAACCTTTCAATTCTTTTGTTCAGAGTACGCAGATCTTTCCTAGTCTTCTGCGTGAATCTCTTGACTTTCCTCACAATCATTACCATATTCCACTTAAGATCCATCAGTTCCAAATCATCCAGGTCAATTTGGTCATAATCTTCATCGGTTAATTCACTTGTGGCAATCTTACCAACTAACAATTGTTCATAGGAACTCATCAATGCACATAAGAAAGAAAAATGTTGTTATGCTTCTTTCATATTGACATGTGGTTGAGCTGTAGAAGAATTACTAGCACTAGCAAATGAAGTCCACCCCTTAGAATTGTTGGAACCGGATGCTATAAGACAAACGTTAGGCATAGACTCACTAGCTTGAGGAAATTCTTGAGTATTATGTGAGTAAAACGCAGAAATAAGAACCGAATTTATACTCATCGGGAGAGAACCACCATAAAGAGTAGGACTTTGATTATCCTTAGAAGAATTCTGGCATCTCAAATCATACTCCATCTCCTTAATCTTTTTCATGAATTCTAGTGAAGTAAGATCGTCATTCCTAAAGAAATTGTTATCTTTCAACACAAGCAAGAATGTAGAATATGAATTTGGCAACGAGTTCTTAACCCTATCAATTTGATCAAATTTATTAGGTTGCATCTTCAATTTGGTCATTTCAGCAATGAAATGATTGAATCTCGTACACATTTCCTCAACTGTTTTACCATTCAATAAACAAAAGTTTCGGTATTGAACCTCAACATCACTTTCTTGCTTTCCAATGTATTACCCATACTTCGCATTCTCGAGTGTTGAAATAGAGAAGCTCAAATCTTGATACTTCCAACTTGATGAAAAATGTTAACGGGTAATGCCATTGACAAGGTTGAATAACCTTTCGTTTCAATCTCCAAAGTTTTTTTTTCCTTTTGAGAACAAGTATCAAAAGGTTTTTCTTCATAATTTGTGCTCGGATCACCAATCATTGTAGGACTGTATACATTATCAAGACTTCGAGAACAGTTAGGATGCATAGATCCCAAATGAGCTCTAAAACTTGGTTCCTATTTGGCGAAAAAACTCAATTTCATCAACCTCGGACACTTTGAATGTGACCCGATCTCAACATCCAGATGAAGCATTTATTTCATAATCATGTTCTAAGATGCTAAAGCGTGGAAATTAGCCATTTCAAAAATTATAGGGTTCAAACAGTCAAACTTTTATAGTTATGGGTTAAAACTGTCAAGCGAAGAAAGTTCTGGATTAAACTTGTAAAATTATGGTATAACGAATGTGAAATTACTTTAACGAATGAAGCAGTGGTTTTGGTAACGAATGGGTTAATATGTATCATGAATGGTGAAGAATGGGTATAGTGTTCATACCAAATGATTCAGTAGCGAATGAACACATGAATGATAAGGAATAAGGTTTAATCACGAATGGGGTACTGTAGATGCAACGAATGTACCACTGTAGATGAATGATCAGTTGTAACAAAATGACATGTGTCAAAAACGGTTTCTACTATTCAAACGAATGATCGGTTATGAATAATGATGTGCATTCCTCTGTAACGAATATGCATTCAGATCTTCAAACATTCATAACATGTCCAGATTCAAACACGAATTTAGAATTCACTCAAACTTGGATTATCAGTCCAAATCTTAACCAAATTCAACTAATAAACTATCAAAATACTCGTTCCGAACCTCAATAAACCAATCTAGACATCCAATACCAATCCAAACATAACGAAATTCACTCGAAACCAATCCAATCCAACTATGTTCCATCCAATACTTTCAGATTATCAATTCCATTGAATTGATCCAATCTAATACAATTAAACACCAACGAACACTTAGGATATGATTACGAACTGTTCGAGGGTCATTTTGATATCTAGTAACAAAAAATCAATGAGTGATTTGCACAACCCGAAAATCATATCTTAGCAGCGGAAGACTTAACTAAGTTAATTCCGGGTAATGACAGAAGCCGATAGCCAAATCATTAAACAGAACGCTTAAATATATTAAAGAACTTGTTTATTCATCAGAGCGCGCATGTCTAAATTTACATAAAGTGTTATTGTTACAAGCCCACACACGTCATAACATCTAAACCACACGCGTTCTTCGTCCCATCCCATCCCTCGCAGTGCTTCCAAAGTTCTCATTTACCTGAAAAGTATGTTAAAATAATTTTGTCAACATGAATGTTGGTGAGTTTCTCAATTAAAAACCGGGATGTAACAGTTCTCGACTTTACTCTCATTTATTCATCATTTTTATCAATGATAAATTTCATTATTCACCATTCTTTTCAATAAGAATTTAATTTCCACTTTTACAAACATAGCTATATATTTCTTAAACAAAACGTGTTAGTAGTAAACGAGCAAAAAGCACAACACATGTATGACTATCAATATGATAAACCTGATACTTACCAAAATCAAAATATTCCCACATTTTCAACCAGAGCGACCGGAAGAGCGGGGGGGGGGGTCCCCCGATAGATATACCAATATTTTTAGGCCCTTTCTCTCTAGGTTAACAGTTTTTTCTTTCATAATGAATCATCCCATTTAACACGATTTGTAAAATATATAGCCCTTGGTTTACATACTTTCCCCGACTAACATTTATAAATCATTAAAATGAGGGGATTTACGAAAAACTCACCGTTTTCAGTATATGACAGGTTATTCCAACTTGACTCGTAACCTATTATTAAATGGTACACATTTAATAATAATTTTTATATTTTAAGTTGTTGCACAACTTCAAATATTTCACACATTTTCTTAAAAAAGTTATCTTATTGTTTGTGTGTTTATTTTAGTTTTAACGACACATTGGCGATTTCGTTCAAGTCCAATCCTATATGACTACTTAATACACACAAGGTCTCTAAACTTATAAACTTAACTTAAGTAGCAACAAATACATCTCAAGTATAAATATTCTATCTAACAAATAAACAAGTAATAATATATCTATATTATTATATTATTTAATATTATATAATAATATTAAGTTTTATAAAATTATATTTTAGTTTCTGAAATATTTATTATTTTATATTTTATACTTATTACGTTTTTAAAATCGTTTTCTGGTTCGGTCAGTTTTGTGTTAATCGGTGAACCGGTTAACTTTTTCTTATAAAGTTGAGTTTTTAATTATTGTAAATACTTTAAGTGTGAAGATACACACGTTTAATAAGTTATTTTATTAAAATAGTTCATTTCTTATTTTATATATTAATTTCACAAAATTAGAAATTTTGACGTTTTTGTGTCGGTTTTCGCGACACTAACCGTCAAGGAACAAGTCTTCATCATCTTCTAATTCATATATACATTTACTTATTTAAGGTATATATATTTTTGAGGTTTAGGGGCTTTTTTATAACAGTTCCTAAAACCATTGTAGGTCCGCGTTAAAAATCATATTTTTCGACCGTTAAAGCTACCGACAAGCGATTTAAGCCATATTACACACATCTAACACTTTGTACAGTTTATACCCATATCTCTAACATATAAGTTGAACCATATATACATATTCAAACTCTTAATACAAAACACAAATCTTTTAAATTTTTGCAAGTCTAACATGCACAAGTCCTAACTTACTAGTTTTAGCAATATATGGATATGTCATTTTCACTAAGTCTAATATGATTATAATACCCTAAATTTCGAGATTCTAAGTCACATTCTATCATGTCCTTTTCAACTTATGTGATGCCAAAATTTAGCTTTTAACATATTCCTCTTTATTATACTAAATTCCAATATTGAACATGTATATTCTTCCAATCATGGGGTGTCATATTATCCTCATTCTCTTAATAATTTAATCAATCAATTTCTATGCATGTAATGATACAACACTTTTCTATTTTCGTCATGCAAAAATCAATATTTAACGTATTATACTAACATGCATCCTAAGTATCAATACTTTCTTCAACAAGTATATTTTTCAATAAAGTTTATATTATTAGTAACTTCACTAATTTAAGCAATTTAGTAATTCATCAAATGATTTGCACCTTATCATTTATCATATTCATTATTATTTCATAACAATCTTCTAAGTATTTACATGCTAGGTATTTAAATCAATACTCAAGTTAACTATGTTTTTAGCAAAAAGTTTCCTTATTTAACAAGTTGTTCAATGCATGTTTTTATAACATGTTTTTGGTTTCTAATATGAGCTGAAATTCCTTAATGCATGTATTCATGTATTTCTAACATAGATTCATCAAATTTCTTTCTCATTTCATCTAAAGATTGCATGCATGTCTTTATATCTTCATATTTGTCATTTTAATAAAGGAACATATAACCCCTTTTACCAAGGAATTCTTATCATGTGACCATTGCATGCACCAATATTATAACTTAAATAACAAATTTTAAACATATATGTAAGTGTTTGATATTCTTCTTTATTACATGTTTACAAGATCCTCAAAAAACACACAATACCCAACTTTAACCAATTATGCATTCTCTTCAATCAAGATTATAATATATTATACAATACCCACTTGTATGTACTTCTCTCTCTCTCTCTCTCTCTCTCTTTACAATTAAAACACATCAACACTTTTTATTATTTTATTAATATTTTATGCAATGTTTAAATTTTGAAAAGACATTATAGTAAAGTCAACTCTTTTAGGTAGTGTGTATGCATGTATGTGGGTTTTGGGTTCCCACTCACACCCACAAACACTTACGGTTTTGGATACCCACACACATGCATGCACATTTTAGTCCATAACTTGAGTTTTTAGTTTATTTCTTGAATGTATGAAGCATTTTTATTGCAACATTAGAAAGAAATGAACATTACAAGGCTTCAACCTTAGGTTTTTGGATATTAAGAGGAAAACAAAGAAGAGTCTTGAGCTTCATAGTTCTTTTAAAAGCTTCCTAGACCTTTGACGTTTTTTTTTCCTTAACCCCTTTAAGCTACTTGATACTAAGAGACTAGAATGAGGATGAAGATGGAGTTGTAAGGTGAAGTGAGAATGGTGGTGGTTGGCGACGGCTTGGGGTGGTGGTGGTAGTGTGTGTATTTGATATTTGGTTTATTATTTTAATGATGAGTGGTGTGTTCTTGAGTTTAACTAAACTCCATGGATGAGTGTTCCTGAGTTTATTTAGAGAAAATAAATGATGGAAGATAAAGAGGATGATGATGTTGATATATATAGAGAGAGAACATGTGTAGGGAAATGTGAGTTGTTATAATAGAATAGATATGTGGAAGATGGAGGGCTTAGTAGACTTGGGTAGCTTGAAGTACAATCTCCATCACACCATATTAGGCAATCATTGGATTGCATGTAAAAGTATTGGAAAGATAATAGAAGATACTGATCTTAGGGGATTTTGGGAAGAGATTTGGTAAGATATTGGGTATTTAACACAAGATCTTTAATTGATAATTTAACGTATAATGAATTTTAACTATCTAAATGAACTCCGTTGCTAATAATTTTTGTCAGACTTTTTCCGATTTTAGATTCCTGACGCAACGAGCCTAAGAACATATTTTTTGGTGATACTGAGTTTTTGGCTCACACGGTGTCCACTACCGGCTCTTAACTGCCAACTTATTGATTTTCGCGTAACGGAAAATTCTAAAATTAAGTTTATCACTCATGTCTACTATTTTTACTAGTAATATAATTTTTCGGGCCGTTCCCGACTATTTTGGACTTTTCAACTTTCTGGGGTATCGCCAATGTTCGTTACGCGCAGTGTCCACTACGCGACAAATTTAAATGTTTTGAATATAAACAAATATAACACACATATTTTTAAAAACTTTGGAATAAAGTATTATTATTTTATTTATTACAATATTTTATTCAGATAAGCACTGTTATATTAGACGCAGATTAAAGCTAAATTTTTTGGGGTTTAACATAATTGATCCAAATTTGTTCCGTACGGTCTCGAAATCAATTCAATACTATTAATTAATCAAATAACATCAATTGAGTGTTAATCTATCACCTAATCATTTAATCAATCAGACAGTGGCTCTGATACCACTTGAGAAACCACTTTCGTACAATTACGTTAACAATCAATATGATTACACAATGATCTAGTTGCTTGATATGATCAATTGATTAGGCTTAGATTGAATTACATTAAGGATCGTGTGTGAGTGTGTTTTGGCAGCATAAGACTATTCCCATTGGCAATCTCACAATCTCAATCTTACATTATAAAATTAATTTCTCTCTCTCCAATCTACATAATTTAACTCATCCCACATTCACAACCCATCCCAACTTAAAAAAAATGTTTTTTTAACGAAGTCCGTTTTTAATAAAATTTATATCGGAATGTTTGGAATTTTTTTTAAGAAATGTCGTGTATTTAATTATTTTTTTAGTTAGAATATTAAAAGTTAATTAAATAATTAAGTTATCAGGGGTTAGTTTGGATTGCAATCTAGGTTTGCTCAACCAACCTAGATTGCCAATCTAGATTGCATTATTTTCTTTTTTTCAATTTCTTTTTTAGCTTTGGACACACCAATCTCATTATGAGATGGACAATGGGAGTAGTCTAACGAGAGGATTTCAATAATAATAACTACTTAACAATCTATTAAGTTACAGGGTATATATAGATGATGATGCCATTCGTTATACATATCATAACGAATGGACACCATTTGTCATCATTCCCTGTCTATTACATTAAGACAGGCAAATGACTCATTCATTGTCCTCATTCGTTAAACAAGCTTAATGAATGGACCAATAAAGACCTATGAGCTCATTCGTTATACATCACATAACGAATGGCTCATATACATTAACGAATGTACCCTTGTACATTACCCAAAATACCCTTAATCATTACATGACCAAATACATTAATAAACAAAGACAGAGACGACCAAAACGTGTACTAATAGTACTACCATCTTCTCCCTGATTTGTATCATTCTATTCCCCTTCTTCTTCATCTTCTATATGAATACTGACATAATCCTCATCAAGGTATATCTGAACTTTGTGTTTGGGGGTATTATGTGGGGCGAAGGTCTGATATGATTATTGTTTTGGTTTCGGTTTCTTTATAAGCGAGCAGATTGTTTGGGTTCGGTTATTAGTTGGAACTTACTAGTGGATTCGGGTCATTCTTGGGTGGGTCTTGGTTGTTATTGTGGTCTGGGTGGAATATGTTGTCTTCATTGTTGGTTCTTGTATTGGTTTTGGTGTTGGTTCGGGTGTTGGTTTTGACCTTCCATTTTTGATTCTCTCAACTGAACTCAATTCTGCCCGGCAAATCTCTCAATCTCGGGCTCAAAAACAAGCGATGACTGTCTGCCCGAGTGGCGGGTGTGCATAAACATGTTACCTACACAAACAACACACCTCGAGTAAAATGGGAAAATAAAATTAAACTAAAAAATAACAATTAAAACTAAATTAGAATTAAAATAAACAAGAAAATCAAATAACACGAAAACACTAAACGCATTAACTCTCCAGAAACGGCGCCATTTTGATGCTAGATCGTCGCTACCTAGTAAAAAATAATTAAATCAAGTTCCTAATCACCTAAGCAAGCTAGGGTAAGTAGGGTGTCGAACTACGAGAACTATGTGGTCAATGTAACGTGCAACAGGTTTTATACGATTATGAAGAAACAATTTGTAGTGCTGATCAGACAAACAAACTACTTAGGGTTTAATATTTAAACAAGCAATTAACAATCTTTCAAGAAATTAATAGAAACATATCACACTCCGGGTTCAAGTATGCATATAACAGTAATCTCATGTTAATTTAACCGATTATTTATCAAGGACCAACACTGACTGATTAACAAGATAGACCTTAGGCATCAAACATCGCTAACACACGGTATTGGTTATCAAACAGTCCCTACCAGTATGACCCAACTAAGGGCAACATTAAGCTTCATCATATTCATAGTAGTCAAACAACCATATAAGCAATTATCATAGAAAATGACAAACTAATCGTTCAGATAGACATAAACCTAACCAACTGAATACACAACAATACTAAATATCAATACTCATAGATTAGTCAAAGATAAATACAATCAAGTTGTTCTTTAACACATGAGAAAACTAAAATAATACAAACTTTACATCTCGGGCATAATTCTAGAAGACTAGCCGCGTCTCGACATCACAAGATCTTAAATTATGATTATATAGAACACGTAGATGATCTCGGGATGAGCCAGAATGATGGAAATACTCTTCTTTTAATCTGGAAACTACCTGGAAAGTGTTAGATGATGATAGGGTCATCATAAGAATATTATAATAAAAAGTCTATTCCCGTCTTCACCACCCATCAGGGTATGCGATGGGGCCCTCTCAGGTCCATCGCGTATCGCGATGGACCATAGTCAACCATTAATTTATTTTAAATGCCATTTCGTAGCGCGATGGATCTCTATCCAGCTCGTCGCGTATCGCAACGGGACTCTTCATCAGCTGATTTTGTTTCATTCCTCGTTTCACGTGCTAGTCATCCCGGGTCTTCAATTCGTGCTTATACATGTCCAAAATAGCTGCTTTAATAACCTGGTACCTGAAATACAAAAAACACATATGAAGTATCAAAGTTCATGAAATAAAGAGTAAAAACTAAATATTTACCGCACTAAACTATATACAAACTGAATGAACATCAATTACTCATCTTAGAGTGGTAAGAGAGTTAAGTTGGACGAGGATGCAAAAATAAGCGAGCTGAGCCAACTCATGAAAATAAACCTAAAATTCTTACCTATTATAGTATAACTAAAACCGAGCATTTAAAAACTGGAATCGCGTGACAACTCTATACGGTTCTCAAGTTATGTGTAAAACAAGATTTAATCGAGCTGAGACGGGTCATAATCTGAAAAGTGAATTCAGGGGGGCGGGTTCTGGTCCGTCACATGTAAAATTTGAAAACAAAAGTAAAACTCTTTTGGAGCAAAAGCTGATTTTAATCCGAAAGTATAGTAATTGAAAATTCCAATTTTTATGTTTTTTGAACCCTAAACGGGCCAAACCAAAATTGACTAGCAAAACACCTCCGATCAGTAAAATTGATAGAGGAATTTCGTTAGTTAGATAAAATTACACAACTTTCATGAAGACAACTTACCCAGAAAACGGATGAAACAAGTAGAACCGAAAAGTCAAAGTTTTGAACGCTAGAAAGTCAAACCGTCAAAAATCTTCAAATTAATAACTAAGAACGGAAATTGATGATGAAATGAGGTGAGGGTAAATGTTTATCGGCAGCTAGGGGTTGATTATATAGGTTTGATTGAGCTTGAAAGGGATGAAATCGTCATAAATGTGAATTAATTGTAATATGGTCAAAAATGGAAGTAATCAAGAAATTAACAAAATTAACTCATTTCTTATTGTTTACTCCATGGAATAGATGGAATATGCTTAGGCATGATCCTAAGGCATATTTAATCATTCTATAAGGAAGATACACAGGACCGTGCTTCCGAATTAAGCAAAACTGACATTAAAAGAATGTAAAACTCAGGCGTTACGCAGGTGCGTCGACGTGAATCGGACTATTACACACCGACCAAAGGCGGCGGAACATGCCCAGGTGTAACGTTGCCCATAAGCACATGACATTAATTAAAGCGACAATATTTAACAAACTCCTTTCATATCACAACATCGAAAATGTCCCATAACAATATTCATAAGAAAAATACAACAAAATATAGCAAAATATAGCAAATCAAATATTGTTCATTTTTGCTAATATCCAAGAGGTATTTGTGACGTTTTCTTCTCCAAACTCCATAATCAACCTAGATGCAAACCTGTAACATTTCATAAAGTAAAGTTTATCAACACAAAGGTTGGTGAGTAATTCATAGATTTTGAACAATATTTATATGATAAGAAAAGCCACAATCTTGTATACAAAACAACAAATAAATTGCAATAATTTGAATAATATGAGGTCGCTAATAACAATACATTAGCAGCACCGTCTATAAGAGAATACCAAATAGATTCGGATTTCATGAGGTCGTTACTAAGAATACATTAACGGCACTGTGCTATAAGAGAAAACTGGATAGTTCACGGATTTATGAATCAACCTTCCAAAAGCAATAAAACACATAAGCATATAGACATAAAAGCAAAGAACACCAAATCGAGCATTTATTTAAGTAAAGTATACAATAATGTTTCTGGTTTAAGACTCAAATATAAAGCATTTATTTTGAATAAGTATGAAATATCACCCCAAAACAAAAGATGGAAAACGGGGTCTGAAAGTACTCACGTTCAAGTAATAAACTTGAAAAGTTGATAATTTGGAGATTTGCCGGAACGACGGGTTTAACGTATGAAGCCTAAATAAAAGAAAGTCTTGGATTTAGAAAGGTTGTCTTTAAGATCTTTAAATAAAATAATTGTTGCAAAAAGTAAACAATTAAAGTTCAAAGTTTAAAATGTAACTATTTAAGAATTTATAATAATAACCCTTTAAAAATGTAAGTTTGCTCAAAACCGGGTTAAAGTATCTAACCTTAATATTTACTTAACCTATGTTAAGTAATAAGGTGGAAAAAATGCTAAAGTGCAAGTTTCTTTGGGATAAAAATACTAAAACGGGTCTTTAATGAGTGTTCGGGTTGTTGGTTCGGGTCTTGACAAATGGTCAAACCCAAAGTCAACTTCCCAAAATAATGAATGTTATGAGATAACTCAATAGAACTTAATAAGACTTAACCAAGTATGTAGATCTATTGTTTTAGAACTAACAACGTACGTTAAGCGAGTGTTCGGTTTTGTCGGTCTAAACTTTGTTATGAGATCAAGTTCGATCCAACATTTCCAAGTACTTAAGAAAATAATTAAAATTAGTTTGTAAACTATTTTTAAATAAATATACAAGTCTTGATAACTAAAAACACACTTGTGTGTCTTAAGCGAGTAAAAATCGGATCGGTTCGGTTTCCATCTCACAACAAGTTCATAGATGGTTTCCACATACCCAAATATTATTGATATTGTATAATAATGTACAAATGAAAATATTTAAGTTCTACAAGTAAAAAGTCAACAACAAGTCTTTTAATCAAAAGTTCGGTTTGGTTCGATTTCCATCTCACAACAAGTTCATAGATGGTCTCCACATACCCAAGACTTGTAAATGTGACTAACAAACTAAAATGAGCAGAAGTTAAGCAAGATTAATATGTGCAAACAAGTTATATAAGTGTATATATATATATCAAGAACACGAAGTCCTCCATGAAGCATTGCCTTACGAGGTCCGAAACTTAACCAACCAGAGTCGGAGAAGTAACTACCAAAGGTAAAAAGGGGTGTGTAATATATATATGTTGTACCACCATATTCAAGTATTAATAAGATTATATAAGCTAATTAGAATGAAAGATTAAACTCGGTTGACATTTGGAAGTCAAACCTTCAAGAACACTAAGAAAATAACAACCTTAAATCTATGGAGTTTGAGAGAGAATATAGAGATGTAGCAAGAGTAAAATGAAAAAGATGGGTGTGTATATATAGGGTAAGGGTTAAAGCTTCTTTGCAAGGTTCTCTTTTATGTTTACATTCAAATAGGTTGGTTAAACAAACAAGCAAAGCACAAAACAACAAACAAAATGTGAAATGTGTGCAGATACCCAAAGGCGCCGCGCGAGCTCACCCTAGCCCTGGCCACTCGGCACGGCGTGCTCGGGGGGGGGGGGGGTTGGCCCAGCTCGTCTTGTTGTTCGTTACGCGTCCAGAAGTTCGTTTTTGATGTATTTTAGTCGTTTTAAAGCCGTTTTCGAATCTGTAAAAGGGTTTTTTCAAATTGAACAAATGGGAATGGTTTGGTAACATAAAAATGCAATATTTTATACATCATGAGTTTCGGTCTACAAAACGGGTCAGTTTACAGCATAAACAATACAAATACGAATACAATCGAGACCCGAATTTGACGACTGTCATAGTATCCCCTACTTTAGGAAATTTCGTCCCGAAATTAAGACAAAGGTGGTGATGCAAACAAATGTGGATACTTCTCTTTCATTGCGTCTTCTCGTTCCCAAGTGAATTCCGCGCCACGCCGTGATTCCCATTGAACTTTCAATAACCGAATATGAATACGCTTGGTTTTCTTCTCGTTGCGATCCATGATCTCAACGGGTCGTTCAACCATGATCATCTACTCATCGACATGTACTTCATCGATAGGTATATGGAGATTACCCTCGGCTAAGCACTTTTTGAGATTCGAAACATGAAATGTCGGATGAACACCAGCAAGTTCTTGCGGTAGTTCGAGTCGATACGCTACTTTCCCAACACGTTTAAGAATTTTAAAAGGATCAATGAAACGCGGAGCTAGCTTACCCTTCTTTCCAAAACGGACTACCCCCTTCCAAGGAGATACTTTTAGAAGGACAAGGTCGTCAACATTAAATTCGATTGGTTTTTGCAGTTTTTCGGCGTAACTCTTTTGACGACTTCTACTGGCTAGGAGGTTCTTACGGATTTGATCAATGACGTCGGTGGCTTCTTGGACCATTTCGGGTCCAGTGATTTGAGCTTCACCGATTTCGTTCCAACTAATCGGGGAACGACATTTACGACCGTAAAGAGCTTGAAAAGGAGCCATATCAATGCTAGAATGATAGCTATTGTTATGGAAAAACTCGATGAACGGAATGTGAGAATCCCAATTCCCACCGAAATCAACACACGCTCGTAGCATATCCTCGAGTGTTTGGATCATACGTTCGGATTGGCCTTCTGTTTGAGGATGATAAGCGGTGCTAAGATCGAGACGAGTTCCTAAGGCTTCTTGAAGAGATCGCCAAAAATGAGAGGTAAAACGAGCATCGCGATCAGAAATGATAGTCAATGGTAAACCGTGTCGGCACACAATTTCCCGAACATAGATTTGAGCAAGATGCTCGACAGAATACTTTTCGTGGATCGGAATAAAATGATAAGATTTGGTTAAACGATCAATGATCACCCAAATACTATCGTTGCCTTTTTGTGTGTTGGGTAATTTAGTGATAAAGTCCATAGCAATGTCTTCCCATTTCCAAACGGGAATCGGTGGTTGCTCGAGTAGACCAAAAGGTCTTTGATGTTTGGCTTTGACTTTTGAACAAGTAAGACATTTAGATACAAAAAACGCTACGTCCTTTTTCATACCCGGCCACCAAAAGGTAGCACGAGATCGAAATACATCGTATCCACACCGGGATGAATGGAATACCGCGAATTGTGAGCTTCGTCGAGTATACAAGTACGAAGATCATCACGATAAGGAACCCACAAACCATTGAGAAAGTACAAGAGACCATCGGGTTTGGCTTCGAGTTGAAGTTCGGTACCACATGACATTTCGTCTTACATGTTACCTTCTTCAACGGAGGCACGTTGAGCTTGGATGATACGGATTTGAAGATCGGTTTGAGCAATGACGCTTAGAAGTAGAATGGATTTGACATTAACCTTTCGACTTAGGGCGTCGGCTACAACATTCGCTTTACCGGGATGGTAGCGAATCTCACAATCGTAATCACTAAGTAATTTGGCCCATCGTTGTTGTATCATGTTGATATCTTTTTGGTCAAAAATATGTTAAAGGCTTTTATGATCGGTAAAAACCACACATTTCGTACCATAAAGGTAATGTAATCCAGATTTTGAGAGGGAAAACGACGGCACCAAGTTCGAGATAATGAGTCGTGTAGTTCTTCTTGTTGACCTTAAGTTACCTTGATGTGTAAGCGATGACTTGATCTCGTTGCCATGAGAACACAACCAAGACCTTGATGAGAAGCATCGCAAAGTACAACAAAATCGTTGTTTCCATCGGGAAGGGTTAGAATGGGAGCATTGCAAAGCATGTCATTGAGAGTACAAAAGGCTTCTTCTTGCTTCGAACCCCAATCGAATGGTTTCCCTTTATGAGTAAGGGAGGTAAGAGGCAAAGAGATCTTAGAAAAATTTCGAATGAAACGCTGATAATATCCGGCTAAACCAAGGAAGGATAGAATTTTCGTGGGAGTCTTTAGAGTTTTCCAATCCTTAACGGCCTCAATTTTAGCGGGATCGACATGAATACCTTTGTCGTTTACGATATGTCCTAAAAATTGAACTTCCTCTAACCAAAATTCTCATTTGGAGAACTTGGCATAAAGTCGTTCGTTTCAAAGGAGCTCGAGAATGGAACGCAAATGATGTTCATGTTCAGCTTTGGATTTAGAGAATATAAGGATGTCATCAATAAAGACGATAACGAATTTATCGAGGAATGGTTTGCAAACGCGGTTCATGAGGTTCATAAATACCACGGATGCATTTGTTAACCCGAAGGGCATAACCAAAAATTCAAAATGTTCACATCGAGTACGGAAAGCGTTTTTAAGAATGTCTTCTTTGCGAACACGCGTTTGATGGTAACCCGATCGAAGATCGATTTTGGAGAAACAAGTTGCGCCTTGAATTTGGTCGTATAGGTCGTCGATACGTGGCAAGGGATATCGATTTTTGATGGTGAGTTTGTTAATTTCTCGGTAATCAATGCACATATGAAACGAACCATCATTTTTTTCACGAAGAGAACGGGAGCGCCCAAAGGAGAAGAGCTAGGACGAATGAAACCTTTATCGGAAATTTCTTCGAGTTGGTTGGACAATTCTTGCATTTTCGATGGGGCTAAACGATAAAGAGCCTTGGCCACGGGCATCGCGTCGGGCACAAGATTGATTCGGAATACGGACGAACGGGTGGAAGACCGGTGACATCGTCTGGAAAGACATCGGGGAAATCACGAACAATGGAAATATCTTGGATTTTCCTTTCCTTTTTGTCTTTTGTCACCGAGAGAGCAAGAAACGAAACGTACTTTTGGTGTAAGTGCTTTTGCGATTGGGAGCACGACATGAGATTAAGTCTTTTAGAAGTAGTGTTTCCAAAGACTTTAAGAATTTTACCGTTGACGAGCGGAGTGCGAATGAATTTATCGAAGCAAACAACTTCGGCCCGGTGCAAAGATAACCAATCCATGCCTACTATGACATCGAAACTTCCCATTTGCATCGGGATGAAATCGATGGGGAATTTATGATTAGCAAGGATAAGAGTACAATCGCGGACGACGGAGTTGATGGTAATGGAATTGCCATTGGCGACTTCAACGGAAAACGGTCGGGAAAGCTTAGTTCGAGGCATAGCAAGTTTCGATTCAAATTTCAAATATATAAAACTTCTATAGGCACCAGTATCAAATAAAATAGAAGCCAAATGATGGTTCACCAAAAACATACCGTTCATGACATAGTTTTACACTTGAGATTGATTAGCGTTCATCATGAAAGCTCGCCCTTGATTGCCATGGTTGACTTGAGGTGCTTGTTATGGAGGTGGAGGTGGTGCTTGTATGGCTTGGATGGGTTGGATGAGTGGTGCATTGAGTTTAGGAATTTGGGGTTGATAAGTTTGGACTTGATAGGCTTGGGTTTGGTAGTAGGGTATGGTTACGGTTTGGGCTTGGTTGGCAAAGGTTAATCGTGGGCAATTGTTGCGGAAATGGTTGGGATCGCCACAACTGAAGCAAGCTCGGGGTGGTTGGGGTTGGTTTGGTGGGTAGGGTGCATAATGGTTTTGGGCATTTTGGAGAGTGGTTCTTGGTTGGTTAGGTTAGGTTTGTTGTGCGGATCGGCATGTAGTATTGAGATGGCCAAAACGGTTACAAATAGTGCATTGCCTACATGGCAAATGTGATGGGTGGTGTCGTTGGCAAGTGTTGCATACAGGGAAAGTACCGGTATATGGCCTTCGGTTTTGGGGAGCTTGGGTTTGGTTTTGTTGTTGTGGTTGGGGTTGAGTAACGGCATAGTTTCGGTAGTTGGTTTTGGGTTTCTTCTTGTTGTTGTTGTTGTGCCGGGATGAGTTGGAGTAGTTTATGGCTTGTGGTGCGGGTTCAACCTTGGCTTGAGTTACGGGCTCGGGCTTGGCTTTCTCACTCGGTTTCTTGAGGGTTGGAGTGCCCACCTTCACATGGTTCTCTGATAGTGCACCGGCTAAAGTGATGGCGTGCTCAAGATTCACGGGTTTGCTACTCATAATGGAGTCCCGGATTTGCATTGATAAACCCCCAATATATTTGTCAAGCTCGCGATCAGTCGGGGTAACCAAGTGAGGGACAGAATGCTCAAATCGTGAAATCGGAGTGAATAAGCGGCGTTATCACCACCTTCTTGCTTTAGGTTCCAAAATTCTTCCTCAAGCTTTTGGAGCTCGTGTTTGGGACATAATTTCTTCATCATAAGCGCTTTGAGATCGGCCCCTGGAAGAGCCATAGCCGTATCCGAACCTTGAAGGTGCATAACACTACCCCATCATGTTAGAGCGGTCTTTCTAAACATGCTTGAAGCGAAATTTATCTTTTTCGCTTCGGGGCATTCGCTATGTCGAAACACACTCTCGATCGATTCGAACCATTGCAACAAGGTAGTCGCACAGTTGGTTCCAGGGAACTCGGACAGGTTGGCACTAGTAAATTGTTTATACAAGTAAGATGTGGGTTTGGGTTCAACGGGTGCGGGTTGGTTAGCTTTGGGTAACAAGTTCGGGAATCACAGCGGCCATTTGCTTGATGATAAACGCGGTCATACGTCGATTGGTGTTCTTGTGTGGTCTTAATGGAGGCATGCTAAAAGATTATAAAGAAAATGGTATAAGTTTTTGGGTAAAAAGAAATGAATATGAACGTGTATAAAAATAAAATAAGATGAAGTTTAAATTTTTTTTTTGATTGTGAATCCTAGAGTTAGTAAGGAGAAGATGTTAGTATTAGATAAAATATAAAGTTTTTGTATATAAACAACAAACCGAAAACAAAACGTAAATGAGTTTTGAGAGGTTAAAGCTTGAAAATTAGAGATTTTGAAATTTATAGAGTCGGAAAATCGTACATGAACCACCATGATTTGATAATCCAACACTAAAAAGTTTTATAAAAATCATATAGGAGTCTAAACATGTGTACGAACCACCGCAATTTTTTCATGTTTTTGACTCAAATAACAATAATAACACAACAAATCGAGATACAACGTCATGCCAAAACACTAGTCCACGAACCACCCTAGTTCTATTGTTTTGACACCGAAAAATTAGGATGGCGACCGGAACGCTCGCATTCGACTACTTAAAGTATTGACATTTATAACACGATTTGTGGCCTAGAAAATGAGCACTATAATCCAACCATCCCAGGTAAGTAAATCACATTCGATTGTTGGAATCTTTTTGTCAAATGGTCGTTTTATAATGTCTCGTTTACTATGATGGCTACAAAACCGAAATAAACGCAACCTTTAAGGGATTTGAAACAACGGGATCCAAGTTAATCTTGTAATCCATAAAACACAATGAAAATCTACTTTTTACGTTTTAAGGTAAGGATACCTTGGCAATACTAAGAAAGTGTGTGTATTTGAACATTTAGGATATTGATGAAACAACCATATAAGCAACTAAGGGCAACATTATGCTTCATCATATTCATAGTAGTCAAACAACCATATAAGCAATTATCATAGCAAATGACAAACTAATCGTTCAGATAGACATAAACCTAACCAACTGAATGCACAACAATACTAAACATCAATACTCATAGATTAGTCAAAGATAAATACAATCAAGTTCTTCTTTAACACATGAGAAAATTGAAATAATACAAACTTTACATCCCGGGCATAATTTTAGAAGACTAGCCACGTCTCAACATCACAAGATCTTAAATTCTAATTATATGGAACATGTAGATGATCTCGGGATGAGTCAGAATGATGGAAATACTCTTCTTTTAATCTGGAAACTGTCTGGAAAGTGTTAGATGATGATAGAGTCATCATAAGAATATTATAATAAAAAGTCTATTCCCGTCTTCACCACCCATCAGGGTACGTGATGGGGCCCTCTCAGGTCCATCGCGTATCGCGATGGACCATAGTCAACCATTAATTTATTTTAAATGCCATCGCGTAGCGCGATGGATCTCTATCCAGCTCGTCGCGTATCGCAACGGGACTCTTCATCAGCTGATTTTGTTTCATTCCTCGTTTCACGTGCTGGTCATCCCGGGTCTTCAATCCGTGCTTATACATGTCCAAAATAGCTGCTTTAATAACCTGGTACCTGAAATACAACAAACAAGTATGAAGTATCAAAGTTCATGAAATAAAGAGTAAAAACTATATATTTACCGCACTAAACTATATACAGACTGACTGAACATCAATTACTCACCTTAGAGTGGTAAGCGAGTTAAGTTGGATGAGGATGCAAAAATAAGCGAGATGAGCCAACTCATGAGAATAAACCTATAATTCTTACCTATTATGGTATAACTAAAACCGAGCATTTAAAAACTGGAATCGCGTGACAACTCTATACGGTTCTCAAGTTATGTGTAAAACAAGATTTAATCGAGCTGAGACAGGTCATGTGATTTAATTTAAATGTAACTCATATTTACTTTGAGTTAATTAGCTTTAAAGTTCTCTAATTTATCTTAAGTTTAGAAAATATGATCATAAATGTTAAGATAAAATTGTTATTAACCTGCTTCATTTTGTATTACTTGGTTGAAACTATGTTTGTAAAGCTTGTAAATTTGTAACAGAGTACTTTCACAACCAATATGGATTATGGAAGACAACATACATACGCCCTGTGGGTTCTAGCTCAGAAACGCTTCAGGGGCTACGTAGTTTTAAACCAGCTGGCATGTTTAACCTTCAACCACCTACATCAAGCATTTCCTTTTCGGTTTTGTAAATGTACATTCAAATTCAAGCATTTAGTAAAATATTCGGTCCAACTTTCCATTACTTATTTAGTGATTTTCATCGTTTAATATTTGTAACATTTTTAAATATAACCAAAGTTCTCACTAATTGTTAGTTAATCATGTTCCTATTTACATTTAAAATATATTCCATTTCCACATTAAATTCAAAAACATAAATTTGAATCTGGTCAAGTTATTTACAATGCTTTCTAAAACTTTGAATTCTTTGTTTATTTGGAAAGCTACAATCACGATTTACCAACTGTTTAAACTTTTTATTATAGAATAGCAACCAAATTTTAAAAGTATCTCAATTAAGTCACTCAACTTTAAAAAATGTTATAATTAAGTTACCTACTTTCATATTTTATTAAATTAAAGGTTATAATATATTTTAGCGTTTTTTTTGTTTCACATTGGAAAATTTTTTATCTTTTTTTATGTTGACGTTGAGTGGCGACGTAAATTTTTATTTTTTATTTTTGAATTTTGATGTAATTACGTTTTTTAAATTTGTTTTAAATACAGCTACATAAATTGCAAATTCTGGCCCCCACATCTTATCCTCCATTTCTTTCTTGACGCAAAAAAATCGGTGAGACTCGAATTGAAGATTTAGTTACCCGATTTGAGAAAAATATGCATGAGTGACATAATTGGAACACTTTTAAAAGTTGGTTACTATTATATGAGATTTTCCTTCAATATCCCTTTTTATAACTAAGATACCATTAGTTGTTTGTTTTTCATTATATATTTTGTTGATTGTATTTTGGTTAATGTACAATGTTTAACATTTTCATTAAAATTACTTTATTTAAAATTAAGAGAATTTTAGGTAAACACTAAAACCGTTATTAGTTTTAGCTGAAACTTTGGAAACCTACAATTATGATTTTCTTGCTAAAACTCTTATCATGCGAATAATTATTAGTTTTAAACCTTAAAATCAAGTATTATATTATGTTTTTTTTTCATAATTAATACATATATAAGTTTAGAAACAACAATATGGTGTTTAATATTTAAACAACTTTGAAACGAAATTAACTAATCACACGGGATATGTATCAAACTATAAACATTCCTTATTTAACACTTTTAATTAACATAAATGTGAATGATTTGATTTTTCAATCTTCCATAAATATAAATCAATAGATTATTTTAGGTAGTTTTTTTAGAGAAGAAAATCAAGGGTCTAATATGAGAAAGCTACAACTACAGCTTTTTTTATTTATTCTGGTTAACTCATTTACGATGATTGTTTCCTGTAAATCTGAATTATTTAATTATTTTGAAAGCTACAATCACGATTTCTTAATTGTTTTAAATAATTATAGAGATAGAGATATATCAACGTAAGTAAATAGTGCAACTTCTTAAAATATAGCTGTAATAGACTACAAATAAGGGTTATGTAACGTTACTAGACTACAAATCATATCTTTAGGACTCGTGTAGTTAAAGAAAACAATTAATTCTGGAACTAACATTGGACATAGGGTTTTGATCCATAGATCACTACTGACTCCAACAGACAACAAAAGAACATACAAATTTCAAAGACAACAGTTTCCTCTTGAAGTATGTTTCACGATGACTATAAACAAAAACCAAGGTCAACAATTATCTAGGGTTGGTTTGTACTTATAAAGAATTTGTCTTCTCACATGGACAGCTATACGTCACCTTTCCAAGAGTTAAAAGTAGACATGTGCTAAAAATTTTGATTTTTGATAAACAAGGTAATTTAACCAATACAATCACAAATGTATTGTACAAGGGAATTTTTTCTTATTTGTAAAATATTGCTTAATGTTTCTTTTGTGATTCATGTAATTTTAATGTAACTTGTAACTGTACTAATAATGCATGATAATTGTATTTTGCTTAATGTTTAAATATTAAATTTTTTATCAATTTTCAGCGTAATACACGGTTCTCAAACTATTAGAGGAAGAGTAAATGAGAGGATATTTGAATGATTGAATAATGGATTGGGTTGTTGTGATGAGTTATCCACCGTTGGATCAGCCAAGAATGAGGGTATATAAGAAGAAGATGCAGCGGCAGTCAAAACCCACAAGAGTCTGGCTGAATTGAAGAAATGGCGATTACTCTCAACAATGGATTCAAGATGCCCATGATCGGTTTGGGTGTGTGGCGTATGGAGGGTAAGGACATCAAAGATCTCCTCATCAACGCCATCAAAATCGGCTATCGTCATTTCGATTGTGCTGGTTGGTATCTATAAATATATATATATATATATATATTCTCTATTCGATTGATGAGGCATTCATGTTAAAATTATAGTGAAAATTGGGGGAGTCAGTCAGGTGATTTTTTTTTTTTTTTTTTATGAAAAGTTCATTTCAGTTCGGTATACATACAGACGTCAATTGTGTTCAATTTTAATTTTATTTTAGACATATGAATAGTCTTATTTTATTGTGGGGAAATTGGTCTGTCCATAATTTTATGTTTTGGAGATTCAAACATGTATTTAATTCGATTTTCTTTGTTTGACTAAATGATCGATTTGTTCGTTTGTTTAATTATATATTCCCTATTATAATTGATAAAAGTTTGGGCATTTGTGTTTGGCCTCAAAAGTTTATTTAGTTTTCGAATCAAGCAATTTTAAGTTGTAACGATATCAGGCATCGCTTTCTATGTTACTTTTCAGTCATGATTACCATATATGTGGTTATAGCATATTTCTTGATTTGGATTGCTTATTGCAGCTGACTATCAAAATGAACGGGAAGTTGGGGAGGCACTAGCGGAGGCATTTAAGACGGGATTGGTGAAGAGGGAGGATCTCTTCATTACTACGAAGGTTCGGTATTTATTTATTGCAAATTTCTAATTATTTATGAGAATCGATAAATAAGGTAATGTTTTTCTGAAAACGAGATAAACGAGCTAGCAATTCCACCCTATTTATATTAAAAAAAACTGATGAGTCTTGGTTGTGTAATATTGTTAACGGGTTAAATGGGTATAACAAAGGTAAGGAAATTTATTCAAATGCTTACATCAACTATATGATATTAGCTAATAACTATGTACTATATTAGGCATGTTTAATGAATTTATTAAATATAAAGGAATAAAATAAACACTAAAGTGCTGGTGGGTCAACCCAACTCGGTCTATTCATTTTTACCCGAATTCAGGTTAGGCTTGAGCTTTTTTCAACTTAATAGAGCTCGAACTTGGCTCGTTTAGAGCTTATGTCTTAAGGCATAAGCTCGACTAGTGAGTAATTTTTCAAATTCAAGATCAGCTTGGGCTAAGCTTATTTATTGTTTTTTATAATTCAGCTCTTATATACACACACACACATATACCTAAGCAGTTAATACGGAAAAATATCGGATATCGGTCAAAGACTGATATCTGAGATATCGTTTATCGCAGTGAGATATCGGTAATTTTAATATCATGTAAAATTCATATATATAGCAATTTAACACTAATAATTCAGTTTAGTCTCCTACCATTAACAAATTAAACTTATGCAAATTTCAAAACACTAACAATCGTAGCAAGTAAGAATTGATTAAGACTTAAAACAATAACATTGAATACTAAAAGTTGATAATTAAGACTTAAAACACTGGTATCGTGAATATCAGTGATATATCGATCAAATATTAGTCTAATATCGGTCAATATCGGTGATATTATCGGTACTGATATTATGAACCGATATTCTGATTTATATATCGTCAAGGGACCGATAACCGATATATCGGTGATATGTCGGCGATATCGACTGCATAGACATATACATATACAACTATTTTTATATATATTTATAAAAGAGAGGTTTCTAGGAAGAGTAAGAATAGATTTAGACCCTTGGATCTAGGATCTAGTGGTTGAGATTAGTCGTTTCCAAAATACCAAATTGTTTCATAGGATCTAGGATTTAGGCTACACAGTTCCCTAGATAGGCTCACACAGTTTTCTAACTCCAAATTTTATGTCCTTTCTACTCTTCCTAGAAAACAATATATTAATTTTATTTTGACCCTTTTCTATATGTATAATCATAATCTGATATGTATAAGACAAAATGTATTATTATGTATTATATTGGTATTATATTACATTAAAACCGTAGTATCTATGTAACAAATAGGCTCGTTTTGGAACGCAAGCGTTTTCAAGCTTGGGCTGGGCCCATACAAATCATCTCCAAGTTGGGCTCATTCTCGTTTAAGCTCGGCTCGAGCTTCTAGCAAGCCTATGTCAAGTAGGTCACGACACCCTACTTCTAGGACAAACATTAACTTTAGCTAAAAAATGGTTAAAAGTGTTTTAAATTTATCCAATACATACTCAAGTGTAAATTTTTTTTTTTGGTATGTAATTTAATTACAGTTATTGATTATTTGTAATTGTTTTTTTTCTTTTTAAAAATTTAGCTGTGGAACTCAGATCATGGACATGTTGTGGAGGCTTGCAAAGCCAGCTTGGAAAAGCTTCAGCTAGACTATCTTGATCTCTACCTTGTTCACTTTCCCATTGCAACGAAGCACACTGGTATTATCCATCATTATTATGGTCACCTTCACTTTGAATTCTTTAAAATAATGTTATATTTCGTTTGATTATTATAGGAGTTGGTACAACTGCAAGTGCATTGGATGAAGACGGTGTTTTGGATATTGACACCACCATTTCATTGGAGTCTACATGGCATGCTATGGAAGAAACCGTCTCTCTCGGATTGGTTCGCAGCATTGGGATCAGGTTATTATTTGGCATTCATGTCAGTTTTGACTTTTTAAGTCTAAGAGGTGTTGAGTTTTGCATTTTTTAAATTAATTGTTGAGGTGTGAATAATAAGATTGATTTTTTTTGGTTAATTTAACACTTTTCTAAATAATCACTTCTCATAATATTAATTGAAAACTAGAGGATTGTCTAATTTGAAGTCACTTTACACATTTTGACTCTTATGTCAAACCTTTTACTTATAAACTTAGCACTACTTAGGTTTTTAAAGATTGAAGATCCAATATTTTATTAGGGTAAAATGTTATAAAAAAAACCAACATGCTTTTTACTCTCATAGAATCCCTTGACAATTTTGACACTTTCTCCACATGTTAAATTTGAACAGAATTGTGAATATTTTTGCTTGTTAATACTGTGCGAAGAAAGACTTGAGATGAATTGATGTTTTAAAATGGACAATGTCCGTCTTTTCTTTTCCAGATTTAATTTAATAAGTTGATAATAACAAATAATCTTTCAAAAACAGCATATAAAACAATCTTTCAAAAACACTATATTAAAATGCATGAGCGTGGATGACATTACTCAAAATAAAATAAAAGAGTAAAAACATATAAAATGGTTTGTATAAACTGAAAATTGTTAAAAAGTTATAAACAAATGATTTTTATCTCTATATAATGTAAGTTGCCAAATAATGTTTTCATGATTCATCCAATCATAATAAAGAGATAATTTTGTTTTTCAAATTGTACATGTTGAGGGACTTTTGTGTTATAAGAAAGTATGTTGTTTTTATATATATAATTGTATATTTGCCTTGTCATTAGTTTTTTTTTTTTGAAACTTAACTTTCATTAAAAAACACCAAAACACAAGGCAACCTATCACCAAGGTGGGAAAAGGAAGCCGAAAACCAAACAAAGTATTTTACATTAAATCAAAAGAACACCATCGCTTCCAATCAACTACGCCTCTTTTAAACCTATGTTTGTACCACAAAAACCCCAAAGCCTTTATATCGGTGATCAAGTCCGCTACCTTCGTGTCTTTACTCGAAAATATTTTTTCATTCCTCGCCTTCCAGAGCCGCCAACATGCTATAATAATGATTCCATGGAGTACCGTCTTCTTATTCCCCGAGATGGCACAGTGCTCATGCATTTCCACCAAATCACTAACATGAAACACAAACATACCCGGAATCCTACACCATCTAGATATCCCATTCCAGACACCCGCTGCAATACCGCAACCTGTAAGAAGATGCTCAATCGTTTCATCACAGGTCTCACACCAAATACACTGGATTATCCACCGGAACACTTCGTCTCAACAAAGCCATCTTAGTTGGTAGGCGGTCCAAAAACGCTCTCCACATAAAAATGTTGCATTTAATAGGAACCCATTTGCTCCACGTAAAGCCGAACCTCTCATCGCTGTTTCCTGTATGTCGCAACCACCTTTTAATCGATGCCACACTGAATCCCAAATCCTTTCCATCGATCCAAACCCAAGTATCTTGGTTTGTTATCCGCACCTGCTGTAGCATTAATTCCAATTGTTGTTTGGATTCTACCTCCTCCACAGTCGAAGGAGAACGTCTCCACTCCCATGTAATAAACCGAACATTGCTTTGGAACCTGAGTCTACCGCTAACACAAACCCGTTTCTTTCTTTCTAAGTTGAATAAGTCCGGGAACTTATCCCTTAACGGCTCATCGCTCAACCAACTATCTAGCCAAAACCGTATTTGTTCCCCATTACCAATTTGCCCACGGATCCTGCTGTTAAAACCGACGCCTTGAACCTTGTGTTTATTCCAAAACGACACACAGTTTCTCCATACTCCTTTAATAGAATTATTAACCGGCGCCACACCCCAGCTTCGACTTGAACCGTGAATGGACGCAACCACTCTCCTCCATAACGCCTTTTGTTCAATATAAAACCTCCAAAGCCACTTACCAAACAACGCAATATTATTTATATCTAACCTTGCTATCCCCAAACCTCAATCCCGAATAGATTTTGTAATGATTTCCCACGACACCCAGCTCATCTTCCTAACCTCATCCGATCCACCCCATAAGAAACGTCTCATAAGACCTTCCAAATTATTAATTACCTTCACAGGCGCCTTAAACAAAGAAAAATAATATGACGGTAGACTGTCTAGAACCGATTTAATTAACGTTACCCGGCCACCAATGGACAAAGTGTTAGCTTTCCACTTCGACAACCTTCTCTTGAACGTAGAAACAACCGGCTCCCAATTCGTAGTACGATTCATGTTCGCCCCGACCTTAATGCCCAAATAAACAAAAGGAATATCACCTGCTTTACAACCCAAAGCTTCAGCTTCAATCTTTAAGTCCTCAATATCTACCCCTACACCATACAAAACCGATTTATGCAAATTAATTTTCAATCCGGAGCACAAATAAAATATTCTCAGGATCCTTTTCATATTAACAAAATTGAACTCAGACCACTCCCCCATCAGCATCGCATCATCCGCATATAACAAATGTGATAAAACCGGTCCGTCGTTAGGAAGCCGAATACCATCAAAAGCACCTATATCACACGCCTTATTCATCAAACCCGAAAAAGCCTCCATCAAAATAATAAACAGAAATGGGGACAAAGGATCATCCTGACGAACTCCTTTTTGACAACCGAACTCGAAAGTTGGCGACCCATTTACCAAGACCGCAGATCTAGCTGAAACCAAAACCCCACGAATCCACTCACACCACTTCGAAGGAAAGGCCATTTGATGAAGAACCGATAACAGAAATTCCCAATTGACATTATCATAGGCTTTGTCAAAATCAATTTTAAACAAAAACATTTTTTTCCCCGCTTTTTTGCCCACGAGATAACCTCGTTTGCCATTAGAGGCCCGTCCAAAATGTACCTTCCTGTCAAAAATGCAGACTGTTTTTCTGAAACAATATTATTCATACACGTTCTCAATCTATTCGCCAGCACCTTCGACACCACCTTACTAACGCACCTTATGAGATTAATAGGACGAAAATCTCCTAGAGTATTCGGATCTCCCACCTTCGGAATAAGAGTAATGAACGATGATCCTACTCCCGCACTAAACCTCCCAACTCTGTGAAATTGATTCATAATGTCCACGAAGTCCTCCTAAAACAAATCCCAAAAAGTCCTTAAAAACCGAAAGTTGAAGCCGTCTGGACCGGGCGCTTTATCCGCACCACAATCAAATACTGCGCTTTTAATTTCCTGCCCTGAAAACATTTTAATCAAATCCGCTGCCTCCTCCGCCTGTAACCTCTTCAACCCGTACACCAAAAGCTTCGGTCTTCTAGCACTATTCTCTTTAAACTTATTACTGAAAAAGCGAAGCACCTCACGCTTTATGATATTCGGCTTCGACTCCCATATACCTCTAACCATCAATCCAGGAAAGTAGTTTGCGGCCTTCCGTTTATTGATGAAACCATGAAAATACCTTGAATTGTCGTCGTCATGTGTTGCCCATTTACACCGAGATTTCTGTTTCAAATCCTGTTGGTGAAGACTTTCTAGCTCCCACAGACGCTGTTTAGTCTCTTCCAACGTCCACATCTCCACTTCTGAAAGTTGACGTACTTCTAAAATGTCATCCAATTCACCTCGTTCCTTTTCCAACAATTGTTTCTCACCCAATTCTTTTTGTTTACACTGATCAGCCCAAATCGATATGTTGACACGAAGCTTTTTGAACTTTTGCATCAAAATGCAATCCGGGTCTCCCACGAAACTGCCCCCACAAATAGAATTTTTTACGACATCACCAAAATCATCGCGGCGTAGCCAAGAATTGTAGAATCTAAATGGTTTAGGCCCAAAATTCCTAGACGTCGTTTTCAACACAAGAGGACTCTGATCGGACATCTTTCAACCAAGCGCTACATACTCCGCATTTGGCCATTTCATGAAAAAATTCCAATTAACAAAAATTCTGTCAATACGACTTAGTTTATCACCTGCCGCAAACGTGAAGCGTCTCCCTTTCAATGAGAACTCGTGTAAATTCGAATTATCTATGAAGTCGTTAAACTCATTCGCCTCGGACGTGTTAAAAATAGAATTCCTCCTTTCACATTCACTTCTGACCGCATTGAAATCACCCGCGACCGTCCACAAACCATCTCCTCCGCCTATTAAGTTACTAATTTCCGCCCACAAAAACCGTTTATCTACCGTATTTCCGGAGACCAAAAGGCAATTCGATAATTTAGTGACGTCCGTCTTTGCAAAAATTTTCGGATCCCATAAAGATAACAAACCACCCGATCTACCGTCCGAGGCAACCCAATCAAAACAAAAATCCCCTCTCCCCCAAAAACGCCCCACATCAATCGAGCCCAAATCCACAAATTGCGTTTCTTGAATCATCATGAAACTCACCTCGTGGTGAATACGTAAACCACGAACCCAATTCGCTTTACTAGAATTCCCTAACCCACGAATATTCAGAGAAAGGACGTTCATTGTCCACCTTCTTGATACCCTTCATAACGCAAAACCTCCTGAACTTCTGGTACAATATCATTTAAGCCGTCCACACCTAGAGCTCTACCCAAAGAGATTGTTTGATCAGTCTCAAAAGTAATCGATCCCTTTGGCTTTCCAATACCTTTTTGTTGAAGCCCACAAGCCCCATCCACTTGATCATCCACATTACAAACCTCAATATCTGCATCCTATTGCGTATTCAGATCCGGTATCACCCCATCTTCATTAGAAACCGTTTCCTCATCAACATCATACACCGTATTTGCAGATATAATACCGATAAGCCTATCCAACACAAACGGATCATTGTCTTCCCTAAGCCGTTTCTTCGGTCTTTCTTGAGAACCACTAGACTCACCCCTATTTTTAAAAAGTTTCTTTCGACGAAATTTCTTTCGCACAGACAACTGACCATCTGTCGACGCCTCAAGAACATTCTCAGCCTGCTCGTTCTCTTCCAAAACCTGATTGTTCCGAACTTCGCCCATCTCCACCTCATGTGTCATCCCGTCTATCACGTCAGCATTCCTTCCGATTCCGTCCTCCTCATCATGCCCCGAGAATCAACACCCATAACATCCTCCTTTTCCAGAGGCTTCGACACATTATCGAATTCCTCCACGCAATCCGGAATCCATTCCCCCACATCTTCATCAATCCACACATTAAACGAAAGGCCCCTCCACCGGATATCAACCCGATCCACAATTCTACTACAAAATTCCGTCAGTACACCTGTATAAGCGTAAGAGAAATTACTATCCACAACCGACATTCTCGCTGGCTGAACAACCCTACCATGCCGACTCCCAACCAAATCAAGCACTTGATCCAGAGCAAGCTGAACCGGCACGCCATGAACCTGTAGCCAAGCTATCCGATTTGCCTCCTTATAGTTACCCTCCCATTAGACAAAACCTCAAACCAATCTGACCACATCTGCTTGTCATCCAAAAAACGATCGGCTCCCTCATTATTGTTGAAAACTACCATTACCGAAAGACCACCCACATACTTGATAGACACTTCTTACCACCCTCTGATTCTCAAGAGCGTCTTCAAGGAAGTCAAGGTATTGAAATCAATCACCTTTCCGACCAAAGACACCATGCCATTGGACGAATCCCTCCACGTTATCATCAACATTGATAACATCCACCTTGTTCCTGTTTAACACCGAATCCAAGAACGATCTCTTACCTCCCCCTACAGAATTGTTATCCCCTCGGCCATCAGAATGAACATCCGAAACTTTTGCTCCCCCTATATTAGGGTTTGCATGGGACGCATTTTCGTTCATCGTAGCCTTCCTTTTCGTATCCGGATTGGACTTATCAACCGTCTCACCATCGACAAATCTTGCTAGAGTCACGAACAACTTGTACGATCCCACCCATAAATCAACCATCTCCCCTTCCAACCTTTTTGCATCCTGAACATCCTTAAACGAAACAAACCCGAATCGTTTTCCCCGCCTGTCGAGTTTCCTTGCAATATAAGATCCCTCGTATACTCCAAACCTTCCGAAAACCTCTTTCAAATCTGAGGACGAACCTTTCAGGGGGAGATTCGAAACGAAGAATTTCGTTATTACCTTGTTACTCGCCACGTCCGTCTTAGTAATCCTTCTGCCTCTCCTTGTTGAAGCCTCCTGCCATTCCTTGAAGACCATCGAGTGGGAGACCTTGTCTTTTGACGGCGGCTGCCTTGTCATTAGTTGACAGCATAATTTTCTATATTGCTTGAATAACTGAATATTTATGCGACTTAAAACATCGTGTTGGATTTAAAACCTTTTTTACATCTTAATTTTTCAACACTCAAACCATCTGTGCCTGTTTTCACACTTTTTTACATTAGTTCAAGATTTCAAACAACTTTGTTAATAATTAGTTCATTCGATTTCGGTTGCTTTGACTAATTTTTTGTCATTATATACAGCAACTATGACATTTTCTTGACCAGAGACTGCTTAGCTTACTCAAAAATAAAGCCAGCTGTTAACCAGATTGAAACACACCCTTATTTCCAGCGCGAGTCTCTTGTTAAGTTCTGTCAGAAACATGGAGTTGCGGTTACAGCCCACACTCCCCTTGGTGGCTCATTGGCTAATACCGAGTGGTTCGGTTCAGTTTCTTGCTTAGATGACCCAGATCTGAAAGTAAGTTATGACTTTCTGACTCACTTTCTGCATTCATAAAATACTATTTGTTGGGAGAAATATCATATATTTCCTTGGAATTTGACATAATGGCATTTTTTTTTCGAAACAATAAAAAAAAAGACTTTCAAAGATACCCAGCTGATTATATTTTGGTAATTGTCACATGTAGATTGTCACTCCAATAGCTTGTGACAAATAAGAGTAAATTATACATAGACAAAAGAAAATAATGAAAAAAAAAATATTGGTAAGGTAAGAGCACAAAAAAATATGAAAGAAAGAAAATATAAACAAAACATTAGAAAAAGAAAAAAGGACCAACGAAACGATTTGTAAAAAAGACAAGAAAAAACAGGTTTAAAATGGGTGAATAGTAAAGTTTTAACAAAAATAAGGGTGAAATAGTCATTTTATAGTTTTAACCTTAGTAATAGAAATCAAATCAGGAAAATCTGGTCGACTCTTGCATCAAATTAAAGTTACTTTATATAAGTAATTCATTTTACGCTAAATTTTCATATGAAGTTATTATCTCAAGTTGAGAAGTCAAAATTGGAGTTGACTAATTGTATTTTTGTTTATAATTAGGGGTTGGCTGAGAAGTACAAGAAAACTGTGGCGCAAGTGGTTCTTCAATGGGGCATACAACGAAACATCATAGTAATTCCTAAATCATCGAAGCAGGAACGACTTGAAGAGAATTTTAAAGTGTTGGACTTTGAGTTGACCAAGGAGGATATGGAGTTCATCAAGAGCAAGGACCGCAAATACCGGACCAATAACCCTGCCATGTTTTGGGGGCTCGATCTTTATGCTTAAAATGGTTAATGCTTGTAAGCTCTTTTATATGAGTTGAGTGTCCAAACTCATCAAAAGGGATTGGAACTTTTATGATCACTTTTTTATCTCTTCATTTTTAACCGCTTACCATGGTCCATGGATGTGGACCGGTTCCACCATCACCAGACTATGCATCAGTCAGAGTCACGTCACATTCCACTCCACTTTCTTTCACTCTAACAAGGAAATACTTCTAACTTGTTTCTCTCTCTTTTTAAATAAAATAAAAATTTATTTTTAAATTATTAATATAACTAAAATAAAGTACACGCTACATCTAATATATTAAATCAACAACATAAAAATAAAATAAAAATTCGAGTACTCGTTTGGTACGTTCTCGAACAACGTAAATATTTTCCAACACTAATGAATAACAACCTAAAACTTGATACAGTTTGAGCATGTTTGAGATTGAGTTTGAAAAAATGTTAAAGGTTTATATTGGTTGTTTTAAAAAGCTATTTTGAAAAGTCAGGATTTGGGGTTTTGAAAAATTATTTTTTTAACATTTTCAAAATCTAAAATAAGAAGTTTTTTTGTGATTGCCAAACACATTTTAACTTATTGGGTTTTTGAAAACACCAATAAGCTAATAAGCATTTTTCAAACTCAACCAACGCATGCTCTAAGATGATAATTTATATAATCGTAAGGCAAAAAAAAAAGATTGTGTTCAACTCCAGAACAATACATGATGATTTTAATGTGAAAATGAATTTATTTCTTAAGATCTCGTCTGTCTAGTGTCTGCAAGAAAACTAATCTATTCACCTTTGATTCATGACAACACCCTTTAACACAAACTAGTATAACCCGCGCGTTGCAGAGGAAACTTTTTTATTGGTCGTGATCAGATATCTAAACTACTTCGTTCCAATGCTAGCTCATTTTCTTGGATGTCTTCGCATTTGTGGTCAAAGTATTACCAAATTTACTAAAAGCAAATGGAAAAATAAAAGGCATCAGCTTCAGGATTGGTTAACTTCTGTTATAGATGTGACAACTGAACTGTTATGACATCCCACCGAATTCTTATATGAGCAGGCTGGTCAGTTTCGATTTATAAACTTTTGTGATTTTTTATTTCACACAAAAATATGCTTCCAGCAATAAATTCTCCAGGTTATTATTTTACGTACATAACATATAAACTATTTATTTTTGTTATGTATTACAATTTATATTGCATTTTATACAAAATAAATGTGTTGTTTGTTTTTTAAGAGATAAAATAGTTGTAGTCGGCGGACCACGTCTGCATACATCTATACATCTGTAGCATAATAGGTGGACCAAACCTCTACAATCTATAAGAAGAAAACTATTTGTTTTTTAATGTCTACCAACTACTAATAAACTAATAATAACTGAACAATTACTCAAATTAATATTTGAAACATAGGCTTTTCACACCAGCCCAAGAATTCAACTAAAAGCTTTTAGTTTACACAATTGGATTTATAGAACAAAAAAGAATTGATAGAATACAAAACTCATCGATTACAATCAAGATCCATAATACAAACAAACAACAAATAATAAGATGATAAACAGAAAGACAATGAACCAAAATATAAAAATAAATAATTACGTTTAAATTAAAGCAAGATTATTAATATATAATGAATATAAAAAACTCAAAAGCTACTTTCCATCAAATTACAATGCTAGTTAGACTTTCTACACCCCATGTCATTGTCACGTTTACCGGTTTCTACACTCCAATTTACTAAACAAATAATATTTTGTTTACTTTTATTAAATAAATTTTTGTTTCTTACTTAAAATATGAAGTACGTTCTTCTTTCTATTTAACAGTGGCAAAACTTTGCAGCCCTTAAACACCATTGTTGAAAAACTAATACTTTAGGATCAAGCTGTTTTTTTTTCTTTTCACTTCAGCTACTCTATCAAATATAATTTGAGGCTCAAGGTACCAAAATAAAGCAAACATGCATATCTATACTATTACAGAGCTCCACCCGCTGGAGGATCGAATGACTCCCTTATCGGGTTCTAATGGTGATCAGTCAATGGTTTAACAGTTAAACCTGGTTTAAATAAACCGATTTCATAATTATTAATCACATTAATAATAGAATACGCAGTATAATACAAAAACGAGTAATCACCAACTTTAGGAACCATACAGGATCCGGTTACATACAATACGAGTACATGACAAAACAACCAAAGTAAATAAATAATATACATGACATTATTTAATTTTTCCTCGGTTAATAAATAACCGCTAGAGACACCGAGGGCTAACGGACGACGCTAGGTGACCAAACGAGATTTACAACCAACGGTGGTGGTGCACGAGTGGACCGACAACAATGATGGCGCGAGCGGCGGAAGTGGCGGCGCTGCGGCTAGCTGTGGTGGCGGGCTGCGGCTGCTGACCGGCGGCGGTAGGTGTTGCCGAAATAGAGAGGGGAGAGGGAGAGGTGGCTAGGATTTTTCTATCTCTTGATATATTAACCTAATGACATATTAACTAGTTAATATAACTAGTTAATCAGGTCGGGCCACCAAGCCCATATCAAGCCCAATCTCATTAAATGTCCATATCTCGTTTGTTAGTCGTTACCGGTTAACTAATGTAAGCGGTCTATGTCTGTTACCCACGGTGTAACTCTTACGGGTCATAACTCGGTCGGCTGCGTTGACTTAAGCGGAGCGTCCATATTTCCAACAGTCTCCCACTTGGACGGATTCTTAAGATTCTCAACACAGACAACCAGCGGTGCTCTAGCTACACATGGCTGCCCCAACAGGTTATGGCATTTTAAATTCATTAACCAAAAGATCTTGGAATACACTATTGCAAGATAATGAAAATATAGTAATTGTTGTCATCTATCATTTCTGTATAAGACACCAATTGAGCAATGAGACATGAATAAGATCAATCTCATATGACGTTCAATAATTATCGTTTTCGTTCTCGAGTCAAAGTGGTCCAATCAAACACACAGTAAGTTTGGGTGAGGCCTCACACTTACCAGTTTGAATCAACGAAGGCGCCAAGATGTCTAACTGTTACATATCATGTAAGAGTACAGAATCCCATCTTGATTACATACAATTCCCACTGAACTTCAGAATATTCCCAAGAAATGCCTTTATGACTGGCAGTTACGCGACAGCGGTTGACACTGATCAAAGAATACCATTAGTAAATGAAAGTTCTAATATGTATCTCAGGTCTAAGGATACTAAATGAGCATACCAATATCAAATGCATCTTATGACTAAGATCCATGAAGATGGTTTGATGCGAGTTACATCCAACGTCATTCATAATGAGGTCTGTGAGTTTGGAAGTCAACTCCTTGAGTCCAATGTCAGAAGTCTTAATTCAGAATCGTTCTCACGAGTCTGACCGACTACGGATGATTTAGAATATAATATTCATGGGTTAAATGTATTAAAATGAACACGGTTATAATATTCAACGTTTGCATTTAACCATTAAATCAAAAGTGAACTCAAAAGTATAACTGTTTAATTGTTCATACATGCAAATACTAAATCAAAAGAAATTACTAGCTAATCTAAGACCGATAGCATCCCTGTGTTGGTCATGTTTGTCCCGAGTCATCGGCTTAGTGAACAGGTCTGCTTGGTTTTGATCTGTGTATACCTTGCTTATTATGATGTCACCTCGTTCCATTATCTCCCGTATGAGGTGGAACTTCCTTAGAATTTGCCTGGATCTGTGATGAGATCTGGGCTCTTTGGCCTGAGCAATAACACATGTGTTTTCACAGAACACCTCGATTAGCTTGCGAATACTCGGAACCACATCGAGATCAGCGATGAACTTCTCCACCCAAGAAGCTTCTTTAGCAGCATATGATGCAGCTATGTATTCAGACTCAGTGGTGGAATCTGCCACCACACTCTGTTTGGAGCTTTTTCAGTAAATAGCTCCTCCATTGAGAGTGAATACAAATACTGATTGTGAACGAGAATCATCTCGGTCAGTCTGTAAGCTAGCATCAATGTAATACCTTACAGTGAGCACCTCTTCCACTCCTCCAAACACCAAGAACATGTATTTGGTCCTTTTCAGGTACCTCAAGATGTTCTTTACTGCAGTCCAATGGGCAACGCCAGGACTCTGCTGAAAACGGCTGGTCATGCTTATAGCATGTGAGACATCAGGTCTAGTGCATAACATAGCGTACATGATAGAGCCAATCGCTGAAGCATATGGAATTGCTTGCATGTGCTTTGTCTCAATGTTCGTTGTCGGATATTACAATTTTCTTAACACGGTTCCTTTAGCAATGGGAACAGCTCCTTTCTTGGAGTTGTCCATTGAGAAGCGTGCCATGACCTTCTCTATGTATGTACTTTAACTTAGCCCTAGAAGCCGCTTAGACCTACCTCGGTAGATCTTGATTCCCAGAATATAAGTAGCTTCAACAAGATCTTTCATTGCGAAACAAGATCCCAACCAGTGGTTAACTTCCTTAAGCATAGGAATGCTGTTTCCAATGATTAGTATATCATCCACATACAGGATGGGGAATGATATAGTGCTCCCACTAGCCTTTCTGTAAACACAAGGCTCATCTTCATTTTTGATAAAACCAAAATCTTTGATTTTTCTCATCAAAATGTAGATTCCAGTTGCGAGATGCTTGTTTGAGTCCATAAATGGACTTATTCAGTTTGCACACTCTATTAGGATATTCAGAATCGACAAAACCTTCAGGCTGAACCATATAGACATCTTCCGAAAGGTATCCATTAAGAAAAGCGGTTTTGGCATCCATTTGCCATATCTCGTAGTCATAATACGCAGCTATGACAAGTAATATCCTTATTGACTTAGTCATAGCAACGGGAGAGAAGGTTTCATCATAGTCAACCCCTTGAGTTTGAGTAAAACATTTCGCTACTAGCCATGCTTTATAGGTTTGTACATTTCCATGCATCTCGGTTTTTCTTTTGAATATCCACTGGCTCCCTACTGCCCGACCATCGGGGGGTAGCTCAACCAAGTTCCAGACTTGATTGTCATACATAGATTGCATCTCGGCGTTCATGGCTTCTTGCCATTTCTCAGATTCTGGATCTAAGATGACATATTTGTAGTTAGTAGGTTCGTCATTTGACTCGGCTACTAATATGACTTCGGGACCATCCAGATGCCATAGGTATCTAAGATTTGGTATGGGAGTCCTACTACTTCTACGAACGCTCGTGTTTAGTTCTGATGTATCAGCAACAACATCTTGTTGATCAGACGCTCCAACTTCCTCAGCGGTTGTTTGTTTTTCTCGAATTTCTTCAAGATCGAAAATATTATTCCTAGTTTCTCGATCAAGAATTTCTTTCTCGAGGAAGTGGCCTTTCTTTTTGATAGAAATCAAATTTGTATCAGGATGGAAGAAATAATATCCGCTTTGTTTGTAGTATCCGACGAAAATAACTTTTACGCCGTGGGGATTGAGTTTGTCATTAGAATCACTGGTGAAATATGCATCACATCCCCATACTCTAAGGAAACACAAATTGGGTTTACGCCCATGCCATATCTCATATGGGGTTTTGTTTACCTTTTTAGTTGGAGCCAGATTAACAATGCGGGCGGTGGTCATAAGCGCATAACTCCAAAAGGAGCAAGGCAAGTTAGTTCTACACATCATCGATCGGACCATGTTTAGCAAGGTTCTATTTCTCCTCTCGCTTACGCCATTATGTTGGGGTGTGCCATGTGGAGTGAACTGTGAAACAATTCCACGCTCTTTTAGATGATTAATGAACTCTGAGCTGAGATACTCTCCACCTCGATCTGATCGAAGCATTTTAATAGTTTTTCCGAGTTGGTTTTCCACTTCGTTTTGAAACTCTTTGAACTTTTCAAAAGTTTCATGTTTGTGTTTCATAAGATACACATAAGCATATCGACTATAATCATCAATAAAAGAAACAAAGTATCTTTCATGGTTTCTAGATATGGTTCTGAAAGGGCCGCATACATCAGTATGTATAAGTCCTAAGAGATCCTTTGCTCGTTCACTTTTATGGGTGAAGGAGTCCTTGGCGAGTTTGCCAGCTAAACATGACTCATAGTCGTCAAAAGAGTCTGGTCTTATGTGTTGGGTCAAAAGTTTGACCCAAATGAGAAGATTTGACCTAATTGAAGAATATTGAAGATTGGAATCTTCTCAACCTCCTCAGAAACTGTTAAGTATTGAATCCGGGTACACCTTGGACCTTCGAGTAAGCTTTTACTTAGCCGAGTACGAGATTTGGCCTTCCGGGCACGGTTTACTTCAAAGAATCTTCTTAAGTGGATATCCGAGCAAGGTATGCTTTTTGGTGATTTCCGAGTAAGGTTCATCTATTTGGCATATCCGAGTAAGGTTCACTTTGTCAAGCAGGTTTGTTCTTCAAGACCAAGTATTTTACTCTTCCTAGTAAGGTATGGTCAACCAAGTCCAAGAAGCCAAGTAATTGGAAGACCGGGCAAGGTATTATTTAATAATTATGGTCCGAGTATACTTGATGAGCTGATGGAATATCTCCAAGTTATATCGAGTAAGGTTCTACTCGAGTAAGGTATCTACTCCCGAGTACGCCTTATCAAATAAGTTATTCAACTAACAAAGAGCCGAACAGGATCATAGAAGAACAAGGTTGCTCGTGAGGATTTGTCGAGCAAAGTTTGATAAGTCCAAGAAGATTGAAGTCTACTCGATGAATAATTTACTTGGTAAAATATTCTCTAAGTAAAGTCTACCCGGAAACTGATTCCGAGTACACTTCTATGTTTACCAAGTCTGAAGGAAGGCCGAGTACACTGCGTACTCGGAGACTGAAGTTTAATGAAAAGCTTACCCGGAAGACTTGTTTTACACTTAGTATATTTTTGAATATGTAAATTGAGTATGTACTATCGGATAGGGTTTCTAGAAGGAATGACAGCCTGTCTTAGGTTGGCAGGGCTATAAATAGAATAATTAGGGCACGCCGCCAGAGACACGAGATAGACAGAATATACGAGTGGATAAGACCGACACATTAATTAAGAGAATATTGTGTGTGTGACGGCTGTCCTAGGATTCCTCCTAAACCCTAAATCGATTATCCTTTTGTATGATTAACGTTATATAAATGGAAATCTTTTGAGTGAATCCTTCGTGTGTCCTCGTATTTTGAATATTCATTGCAACCGTATGTTTGTTATTGATTCCGCCTTTAACAAACGGTCATCTTTCTAAACTTAGTAACCCGTCATTAACTCTCTTGTCAACACGATTAATTTTGTGTGAGTTATGACATGATTGATTAAGATCCGATTCTAAGCGCGACCTGACAAGTGGTATCAGAGCTTGTTGCTGCTATTTTTAGAAAGATTGTTGCTGATTAAGTTTTGAAGAAGAATGATGTAAGCAGAGCACTGTTCGATTGATTTGTGACGTCAGAGGCTCTGTTCTTCATTTTTCTTCCAGATCTACAAGTTTTAGGTGTTTTCTTTTCCTTATTTCACTTAAAGCTTTGATTTTTATTGTTGAATCTTGTCCTATTCATATCAGACACCTCAGATCTAAGAATTTATTCTCAGATCTGATTATTTTACTTTATTTTCGATAAAAGCTTAACTTTTGTTTTAAGAAAATGTCTGGATATGAGGAACAAGAGGTGTCTACTAATAAGATACCTACATTGTATGGTCAGGAGAACTTTACCAAGTGGAAAGTGCTTTTTGAGGCCGCCGTTTGTTATAATGATGTGGATATGTGGAATTCTATCAAGAATGGACCACAAGCTACAGTTGAAGAAGGTGCTAATGCAAACGCTATTGCTGCCGTTAGAGAGAGAATGGGAAAGGTTGATGACAGGGCATTGGCTATGCTCAAACTTGGTTTGTCTTGGGAAATCCACACAAAGGTTGCACATCATCAAAGTGCTAAGGCAATGTATGATGCAATCCTTGAGATGTATGAAGGGAACACTGAATTGAAGAACATTAAGAAGCAAAGACTGAAGCAACAGTTAGAAAGATTCAAGTATAGAGATGGTGAAAGGTTAAAGTCAATACTAGAACGTTTTCTGAGTATTGTGAATGAGTTGAGAACAACTAACTATGTAATGACTGACTTTGATTTAAATACAAAGTTGCTCAACTCAATGCCAAAAGAATGGTATACTGCTTGCAAATTCATCCTTCAAAAGCAAAATTTCAATGAATTGAAATTGGATGATGTAGTATGTTTTCTTCAAGCTGCTGAACTTGAAATGATTGAGAATGAAATGATCAAGGAAGATAAACCAAGTTTCAATGTGTCAAATGCTTTAATTGCTCCAATGGGGAATCTTACAACAAAGAATCAACAACAAATTCCCATCATTGAAGAACCAAGTGATCACAACAATGAGACTGCTAGGTCTTTCATTGGAGGTGGTTCAAGCAATCAAAGTGGTCAACAGAGATTTAATGTTCAATTGATTGATGATGATTCAGTTTCTGTGATAAATGGAAATGCTCAAAGTGCTGGTGCAGGGCATGTTCAAGGGAGTGAGGCACAAGCCCTAATGTCTATGTTCACTGAGTCCTACAATGCATTTGTGGCCAAAAACATGATTCACACAAGTGTAGTGCAGGATGATTTGGAACAAATAGATGCTGATGACCTTGAAGACATGGATCTCAAACGGCAAGCTGCAATGTTGGCATTAAGAAGCAAGAGACTGTACAACAGAACTGGTAGATCACTAGTTTCTGGTCCAAATGAGAGAATATGATTTGATAAGTCCAAGGCTATCTGCTACAACTGTCAACAGCCTGGACACTTTGCAAGAGAGTGCAATTTGCCAAGGAACTTTCAAGTCAATCAGTTCCAGCAGCCTAGAAACCAACAACAATACCAGCAGAATGTGCATAGAAACAACAACCAGCAAAACTTCAACAATAACCAAGGATTCAATCCTAACAACAGCAACTTCCATCCAAACAACAACTTCAATCCCAATTTTAATAACCACTATCAGCCTCAGATGAACAACCAGCAGGGAATGAATCAGAATCAAGTATATCAAATGAACAACAATCAGAATCAAGCTGTTCAAATCCCTGCAACTCAAAACATTCCAGCAAACCAAAATCAACCAAGAAATCAAGGCAATGTGGCAGTAACTACTCAGCATGAGGGAAGCTTTGACTGGAGTAACCATGAGGAAGATATAGCAGATGATATCAGAAGAGCTAATGTGGCATTCATGGCCATAGACTCTGCATCTTCATCTAAGGTACATTTTAATCCTAATGCTGATTTACCTCAACTTGTCAATGAATTAAAAGAAAAGATTGGTAAGTTGGAAAATGAGTGTTTTAAGAAGCAAAGCATTATCAATGCTTATGAGGCAAGTGAGATTGTTAGTGAGGAAAGAATGAAAAGTTTGGAAGAGGATTGTATGAATAGCTATAGAGCTCAGACAAGATTCACAACAGAAATTAGTGGGTTGAAGAAGATGGTGATTGATGAAAAGGTACTGAATACATAGCTGCAAACTGAAAATGAATTCCTAAAGAACTTAGTTTCAACTGGAAACATTTGTGGAATTCTGAATAAAGTAAAAGAAGATGAAAAGTACAAGGCTGTTCCACCACCATTCAACAACAACTTTATGCCTAAAGTTGACAAAGAAAAGAGAAGTGCTTATCTACAACAATTCAAAGATGTGTTTCAAGACAAAGAAGATGTTGCAGATTTGTACAAAAATGTTGAGGTGAGTGAAGATGGTGAATTTGTTATGAAGAAAGAAATGAAAGAGGAAAAGTCAATTGGAGTTCAAGTCTCTGAAGATGACTTAGATAAATTAGATCAAGATGATCTAAGTGATTTGAGTGATCAAATCACTGAAAAAGAAATTCAAGCTGCTGAAAAAGGAAGAAAATATAAAAAGCCTGAATCTGTTGATCAACTTCCAAAGTATCCTCCAGTTACACATAAAATGAAAAGAATGAATGAGCAATTTAATATAGAACATGTTTCGTTTGACATTGGTGAAAAGAAGAATGTGAGTTACAATGCTGTCAGACCTCCAAGCAAAAAGTTTTTGGAGAAGTTAGAAAAGAACAAGAAAAGGAAGGTAAATAAGAAAGAAATGGATATAGAATATTTTACTCCTATTTATCCTATCTTTTCAAGTGTTGAAGACTTTGATGTGGGAGAGGTAGAGACTATTGAGGAATATGAAAGAAGGAAGTCAAGATATAGAGAGAATGAAGATGATCAACCACTAAACTTGAAAAAGGTTGTCTTTATTAAAGGGAATGTGGAAAGAAATGACATCAGAATGGCTGAGTTTGTACCATTCTCAATTTATTATGACAATCTGAAAAACAAAAAGGCAATTGGTGTAAGAGAGCCCAAACCAAGTGAAAGATTCAGGAAACCACAAGAACATGAGATGTTCAAAAGAAAGGTGTGGTGTAGAAAGTGTGATGAATATGGACACCATACTGATTCATGTAATGAGAGACTCAAGTTTCAGCCTTTCCATGTCCCAAATGGAACAAAGTTTGGTCAATACTTTGTTTGTACAAAGAGAAGTATGCAATATATTTGGGAAAGGGAAAAGTGAATAGAAAAGAGATAAGAGTTGAAGTAAAGGGTGAGACAAAGAAGAAGATGCATATGACTGAAAATGTGAAAAGAAGTAAATCACCTCAGAAGCAAAAGCAGGTGATAAGGGAAAACCAGTCATTGAAATTCACCAAGAATACTCATTCAGTCAAGTCTGATGAGTCACAAGAATCATCAGGCAGTGAGAATTCAAAAAGAAAAGCTGTATATCAAAGAAAGAAACAAGCTGTACTCACTGGTGATGAAAAGTTCTTGTTGAAACATGGATATGAACCACAAGGTTTCACATGGAAACCCAGAACTGGAGCTAAAGTTGAAGCTGTAAGTGATGTAAGAGACTTCTCAGAATCTAAGGACTATGTCTTACAAGAAAAGAGAACTGCCTCAGTTGAGCTTGACAATTCAGCTTCACTTGTCAAGACACCAAGAGAGTGTGGGTATGAAACTGACCATTCAGACAACTTGGAGATCACTCATGAAGATCCTGAACCTACTACACTCACTTCCCAAGCTGCCACTAAAATTGACACTGATAAGTTGCAAGTTGAAGAAGCTTGCATCTCATCACCAAACTAATCAAATTTCTCTTTGTGCAGGAACATGCCACTCCATTGAATGATATATGGTATATGGATAGTGGTTGTTCTAGGCACATGACTTGTGACAAGAGGTCACTTGTGAATTATGTAGAGAAGTATGAGGGTCCAGTTGCCTTTGGGAGTGATGAAAATGGAGGAAAGATTGTGGGTAAAGGGATATTGACAAATGGGAAGGTGTCTTTTGACAATGTCTTTCATGTTGAGGGACTACAATACAATTTGTTGAGTATATCTCAAATGTGTGATAAGGGTTACAAAGTCAGTTTTGATGATTCTCATTGTTTCATCTTAAAACCTGAGTTTGTGATCCCACCTGACATGATTATGATGATGGCACCAAGAAATGGCAACTTGTATGAGTTGAATATGAAAGATGCTATTTCAAGAGGTGGTGCATGTTTTGTGTCCAAAGCCACTGAAAATGAGTCTAAATTGTGGCATAGGAAGTTGTGTCATGTGAACTTAAAGAATATGAATATACTGGTCAAGGGTGAACATGTGATTGGTTTACCTACAAGATAATTTAAGTCAGATGATCATTGTGACTCATGTCAGAAGGGAAAACTACACAAGTCTACTCATAAGACAAAGCTCATCAACTCATTTGATCAACCACTTGAGTTACTTCACATGGATCTTTTTGGTCCTGTGAGTGTACCAAGTATTGAAAAGAAAAGATATTGTTTGGTAATCATTGATGACTATTCAAGATATACTTGGGTTTATTTCCTAAGTACCAAAGATGAGACTGCTGAGTTGATTAAAGGCTGTGTCACAATGATTGAAAACAAGCTGAATAAGAAAGTGAAGATGCTGAGAAGTGACAATGGTACTGAGTTCAAGAATGGAGTTATGGAAGAATTTTATGCTATGAAAGGGATACTTCGACAATTTTCAGCTCCAAGAACTCCTGAACAAAATGGTGTTGCAGAAAGGAGAAACAGAACACTAATAGAAGCTGCAAGAACCATGTTGGCTGATGCTAACTTACCTGTCACATTATGGGCTGAAGCAATAAATACTGCTTGTTATGTTCAGAACAGAGTGCTTGTGAACAAAAGGCATGATAAAACTCCATATGAGATTTTCAACAATAGAAATCCTTACATCAAGTTCTTCAAGCCCTTTGGCTGCAAATGTTTCTTACTGAACACTAGAGACTGTTTGAACAAGTTTCAAACTAAGTCACTAGACTGTTTCTTTGTTGGATATTCTACTCACTCAAAGGCTTACAGAGTTTATGTGAAAGATCACATGAGTGTAATAGAGTCATCTGACATTATTTTTAATGAGAATCAATTCAACACAGTCAGTGGTGCAACATGGCTGTTTGATCAAGAAAAATTGATAAAGTCATTCAAGATTTATTCTGAAGACTTTGATGAAACATTCTACAAGACCAGTGTACTTGAAGAAAATAAGAAGAAAGAACTGGACTTGGAAGAATTGTGGAAGAAAGTTGCTAGAACAGAAAAAGAATACACTTTTGTGAATAGCTCCACAAACAATGACATTGAACAAGATCAGGAAATGACAAGTCAAGATAGTACTGATGTACAAAATGATCATATTCATAATGGGAGTGTCACAGGAAACAAAACAAATGATGAAGAAGCTGTAACAACAGCAAGATTCCAAGACTTGTTTCAAAGTTTGAATCTGGGAAACAATGATGCATCCACTTCAAGACAAACCAATGATGAAGCACCAGAGTTTCATGATGCAGAAGCTGATTTGATCATTGAAGAACCTGAAATCAATGAAACAAATCTTGACATAAATTTGTCTACAAATATGATAATACAAACTCCTACTGTTGAAAAGAATCATCCTGCTGGAAATATCATTGGTGACATGCATGAAAGAGTAACAAGGAGTCATTCTGAGATAGCTAACATCTGTCTGTACTCTTGCTTTCTATCCCAATTAGAACCAAAGAATATTGCTCAAGCTTTAAAAGACAATAGTTGGGTAGAGGCAATGCAAGAGGAATTGGCCCAGTTCAGAGATTTACATGTATGGGATCTTGTAGACAAGCCACATGACAGATATGCAATAGGAACCAAATGGGTGTTCAGAAATAAAAGGGATGAAAGGGGTTTGGTGATTAAGAACAAAGCAAGACTTGTAGCACTGGGATGTCTTCAAAAGGAAGGGATAGACTTTGAGGAAGTGTTTGCACCAGTTGCAAGACTGGAAGCCATAAGGATTTTTCTTGCATATGCTGCCTCAAAGAACATTAAAGTATTCCAGCTTGATGTCAAATCTGCATTCCTTAATGGAAAGATTGATGAAGAAGTGTATGTGACTCAACTACCAGGCTTTGAGGATCCTATGTATCCAAACAGGGTGTATAAGCTAAACAAAGCCCTTTATGGTTTACATCAGGCTCCTAGAGCATGGTATGATGAGTTATCAACTCATTTACTTGAAAATGGCTTCACAAGGGGAGCCATAGACAAGACGCTCTTCTACAAAAGACAAGGGTCAGATTTGCTGCTTATACAAGTCTATGTTGATGATATCATCTTTGGATCTACAAGTGAAAATATGTGTTTGGAGTTTGAAGAGGTGATGAAGTCCAAATACAGCATGAGTTCCATGGGTGAAATATATTTCTTTCTGGTACTACAAATTCAACAAAAGGATGAAGGAATCTTCATTCACCAAGCTAAGTATGTGCAGGACATTCTAAATAAGTTCAACTGTCATGATTACAAGGCTGCTTCAACTCCAATGGACACCAAAGAAAAGATGATAGCTGATGAAAAGGGGGAGCCAGTTGATGAACATGAATACAGAGCCAAGATTGGATCACTGATGTATCTGACTGCAACAAGACCAGATATCATGTTTGATGTGTGTGTATGTGCTAGGTTCCAATCAAATCCAAAAGTCTCCCACATGAATGCTGTGAAAAGAATATTCAGATATTTGAAGGGAAGATCAGACTTAGGGATTTGGTATCCAAAGAACCAATCCTTTGATCTGATTGCATACATAGACAGTGATTATGATGGATGCAATATGAGTAGAAAGTCAACATCAGGGGGATGCCAGTTTTTAGGTGAAAGGCTAGTGTCATGGCAATGCAAGAAACAGACAACAGTGTCAATCTCCACTGCAGAAGCTGAATATGTTGCTGCATCTGCCTGCTGTGCACAAGTTCTCTGGATTCAGAACCAGATGTTGGACTATGGTTTGAACTTTCTAAACACCCCTATTCTGATTGATAATACAGCTGCATATTTTACTGTTAAGAATCCTGTGCAACATTCTAAGACTAAGCATATTGAAATCAGACATCACTTCATCAGAGATTGTAGTGAAAAGGGTTTGATTGAAATGCAAAGAGTTGATACAAGTGATAATCTGGCTGACCTATTCACCAAACCACTTGATAGAACCAGGTTCAATTTCTGTTGAAAGCCCTGGGGATTATCAACTCTGATGAAATTTGATTAAGGATGTGTGCTTAGTTGTGTACCTCTATGAGCTACTTGAATATTTTAAAAGAGGTCACACATGCTGAATATGTTGCTGAATATGTTTTGATTATGTCACTGCTTTGATGTTAACTGATAGGTACTTGAGTGACTACTTGTGTAATTTGGTTGATTTTGATGATAATACTTGACTATCATGTTAACTGATCTGATGTTATGATAAGTAATTAGATCTGTTTAGGTGAGATTAATTGCTTATATAATGTCATGAGTAATCACATGTTTATGATTACTTGAATATGATCATTATATGATCTTCTGAAGTTGTTAAGGTAGAATAGACATTGAATGAGATTACAGTCTGTTTTTTCTTAATGATGATAGAATGATTAAGATTTGAGTATGAGATGCAACTATTTGTGTCAAAATGTGTTTTATGTCAAAATTATGTGATTCAATGAAATTTTTAATGAATTTTGCATAAATACTAGATTTTGGTCAAAACATGAGCAAGTTGATTAATGGTGTTGAGATATGATAAGATTATTCAGTTCAAGCTTTTAAGAAGCTTAAAAGAAGGATTTTTAAAAGGAAAGATCTCAAACAGTTGTTTTTGCTGAAAATTATGTCATTTGCCCAGTTGAAAGGACATGCACTTGTGTATATTTGGTCCTTAAATCTCTATAGATTCAAAGGATAGCGATTGACCTGAAAACTGAATGCATTTGGGGCAATTACGACTTGTTTCTTATTCCTTCACTTAAAACTATGTCAATAACTCTGACTTTGACAGGACATATATTCACATGTATGTTTGGTCCTGTTGATCACTTTTGGTCAATACAGGATAGCCATTAACCTGACAATGAAGAGGTATTGGGGTGATTGAATATTAAACTGTATATTTGGGAAATGATAGTACATTGACTACTTAGCTGACCATATGGAATTAATAGGCTAAAAAGGCCTTAGTATAGTCATTAACATGTATGGTTGCTTTCCCATGATGATGTAAAATCTAAGGTGATATAAACATAATGAATATGCTAATCTTTATGTGGAGATGCATAGTTGTTTTGCATGTCTCAAGATAGATCTCTCTGAATGATATGGCAGAAAAGTGATTACCCAGTCATACACAAGCCTGTTGTTATTTGATCAACAAAAATGAAACATTTTTTTAAATATGACAAAGAACATGCTTTAAGAAAATTTGAGAAAATATCAAAAAACAAGGGGAAGAATGAATAAATCAACCAAAAGTTGATAAATGTTTTAAATATTTTATCAAACAAGAGGGTTACAACAAGAACTACAAAGATGTTGGCAAAATCTGTCTCATCTTTTATGAAAGGCATGTTGCTAACTGTAAGTCCAACGTTCAACCTCTATACATGTTTGAAAATAAAAAGTCCAAAAATACAATAAGTTCTGTCATAAAAAACTATTTTTGACCAAATACAGGAGGTTGGAGTCAAATTGGGGTGATCTAGGGAAAGCCAAATAAGCTTTGAGAAGAGATATGAGGCATCATAGCACAGTGTTGACCATTATTGCATTATGCTCAAATTGAACCTTAATCATATCACCAAAGAGATGAAAATCATGCTAAGTTTATACCTGCTGTTAACCTATCTAAGTTGTCATAATAATGCTGAGAGTGAAGTAATGAAATAGCTACTTAGTCAATATGATCCCATTCCTGAGATCTTTTCAGTTTATAAAAGAAATTGTTTTGAAATGAAGTATAACTGAAATTTGATCTCTTAATGCACCATTTGCTCTTAAACTATGTTCTGAAATGATACATAACTTAGAAATGTCTTTGAAAAGTGGTTTAAGTCAAAAAGTGTTGCATTTTGCCTAAAATAGGTTGAATATGTAAGTTCGAGTAAGGTTTGATGATTTCTAATCCTTCTCGAGCACAAACTGTTTGAATATGTATTTTCGGGTAAGGTTATTGAATTATAACCTTTCCGAGTACAGAACAGTTGATTATGTGTGAATATGTTGTTTCGGGTAAGGTTTGACAACTTTCAACCTTTCCGAGTAAGCTTAGTCATTTTTGACTAACATTATGATTTTTGGGCATGCTTTGAAATGTTTGCACTATTGCACTCACTTTCCGAGCAAGCTTGAAGTCTTGAGATAATTATGTGTTGAAATAGCTAACTGTTAACAAGAAATTCTTGTTTCGAGTAAGCTATGCATGTTATATGTTAGCTTCGAGTAAGCTATGCATGTAATATGCTGATTGTGTTGTCAAGCAAACTTTGTGCACTTAAGTGAGTGTATCGAGTAAGCTTTGAGTGAATATGTTGTTAGGAAAGACTTGTTAATCTTTCCGGGCACGCTTAAATGTTACTGTTTAAGTTTGTCATTTTCGGGTATGGTTTGATATGATAAGTTCCCTCGAGCAAGGGCATACCTGATGTCTGAATGTGTTTATCCTAGCTAGCATTATGCTAACTTAGGATTTTCGAGCAAGCTCTATGAAATTTTAGACTATAGCACACGTAAATGTTTGTGTTTAATTTCATGTCGAGCATGCTCTTTGATATGTTTGTATATGATTTCTTTGAAATTACAAGTGTTTTCGGGCAAACTTCGTTTACCGAGCACACTTTATATTTCGGGTACACTTGTGTTCCTTTAATATACTTGGTAATTTTCAAAACCCAACTTTCCGAGTACACTGTCTGCTAGAATTTGGTTTCGAGCACACTTTGTACTATATGAAAGTTATTCGAGTATACTTAGCACAAGATTATTGTCTGAGCACACTTTACATTTGAAAGAATGCTCGAGCACAATTTTCATACAAGCATACTTGAATGAATGCATTGATTGAATATGTGAGTTAGTATGATAAAATTGTTTAGACTCATACTTGAATGAATACGTTGTTTGAATATGTTAGTGATTGTGATTTTTAGGGTTCATGCTAGATAAGTTTTAATTTGAATTTGAGAAATTTTTGGAGGATCTTAATTGATTCTTAGTAAGAATGTTTATTTGATAACTATATTTGATTATTTGTCTTGCGATTTATTTCTCAAGAAATCAAGTATTTTGGATATGGCAGACAACGAGCCGAAGTATGTGTTTGAGCCAAAGCACAATATGTGCGCACTACTTCAAGTAACACCAGAGAATGAACCGATGGCTCGGATGATCCTATGGATGGCACGGTCAAACATTAGCTTTGCACTAACTAATGCCCGATTATCTACAGAAATCACTCTTTGGATTTCTGGAGATCAGCAGAGCTTGTTGAAGACGGTAATGAAAGACGAATCGAGGCGACCGTGGCCAGACAAGAGATTCAGATTACTGAAAGGATGATAAGAAGGTGTTTAAGACTGAATGACGATGATCACAATCACATCAGCTTCGATACAAAGCATTTGTTGAAGATTTTCAGAGAAACAATGGGGTATCAAGGAAATGTTCATGAGGGACAGTTTCAGAAGGGTTTATTTCCGATGCTGTACAGATTTCTGATTCACCACATTATTCATGGATTTGCTCCAAGAAAGGGATCATGGACTCCGATGAGCCTTGATCTAGCAAATGCCACCGTTGGTACAATTTTTGATCTGCCATTTAATTTTTCCAAGATGATTTTTGATTGGCTAGTGGGGAATCTGAAGAAACCAGAAAGCAAAAGATTTTTTCAGTACCCGAGATTCCTGCAGATCATATTTAATAGCACACTGCATGATTTACCAACAATTGGAACCACCCACAAACTGCAAGATCCCGATGCGTACAAGAGAATTAAGAATCCTGGTGTTTCTAACATATTTGATGCAAGTATTCCATTGGAAATTCTACCATGGTTGTTAAACCATGATTTGGCTGTTATGCCTGTACCTGAGCTGAGCTCAGAGGAGAAAGAAGGGAATGATAATGAGAGTGTTGGAGGAGACTCTGATGATGATGAAGATGGAAATGATGGGGGAGATGGTCTGGATATGGAGATTATGGCACAAGTACAGGGGGAGCCACATGAAGAACTTGAACAACCTATCCCTACACTACCACAATCACCACCACATACTTCACCACATCAAACACCACCTCAATCTTTCAACTTAGAACAACCAGAAACCTCCACACAACACACACAATCCCCATCTATCACTGAACAACCCACTTATAAACCATTAACTACAACCCCACCCTCAAGCCAACAAGAAAACACACTTCAAAGAAATATTGAACTAATGTTGGAGAATGATGAGCTAAAGAGGAGAGTTGAGGAGGTTAGGGATGAAAATGCTGAGTTGACTAGAAAGAATGAAGAGCTGACAAATGAAAATGAAATATTGTTGAAAAAGCTAGCTGAGGCTGAACTGATGATTCAAACCCTGGTGCAGGAGGTTGAGAAGACCTCAGCTGCCCCAAAACAGGGGGAGAATATGAATCAAGAGACTGATGCTGGAAGTGCTGAAAATATTGATGGTTTGATGAGGATCATGAATGAATATGATGAAAGTGATGAATCTGTAATGAATGTGAATGATGATGTTGAGAATGTGCTGACAGAAGAGTTGACTGAGATTATTGATGAAGAACTGACTGTTGAGAATGTGAATGTGAATGCTGCTACCGAGGAACTAGAATACACTGAGCCAATTGATGATCAAGAAGCTAGTTCCAAGAGGGTAGAGCATGACTCTGAATTGGAAGACTTATTCAAAGAGATTGATGAGTTTGAAAGTGATGAACAAGAGGATGAAGAACAGGTGATGAGAAGAAAAGAAAAGGGTAAAATGATAGCAACAGAGGATGAGCCTGCTGTATATGTTGAGAAAGATGTATCCTTTGTTGATACTGCTGCTGCTGCTGCTCTTGCTGAGAGAGAAAGACTGATTAAAGAGTCAATGGAAAGGGAAGCAATTGCCCATTCCTTGACTGAAGAAGAGTTGGCACAACAAGACCTATTGATCAATGAAGCCAATGTAGCAAATGAAATATTTCAAGATGTGGCAGGTCAAGAGGTTATTGAAATACTGGTGAATATGAACAAAACTCAAGAGGTTGATGACTCTTTGAGAAAGGTGGTTAACAAGTTTCATGAGCAACAAGAGCAGACTGCTGAACCATCAACCAATCTTCACACTGACATGATTATACCTGAAGATATTGGGGAGTCAATTGCATCTGAAGCTGCTAAGAAATGGGTTGATCAAGTAAAAGAAGACATGAAAAAGAACCCTGCTAGTAACTGGGGAGAAAGAAGATATGAAAAGACCTATCAAAGAAGAAAGAAATCTGCTGAACAGACTGTTGATGAACCAATCAGGGCAATCCCCTTGAAAACACTGAAACCAGGAGAAAAATTATCAGGGGTTCCTGATGTTGATCTCCCTGAGGTTGAGGTTCATAATATTGATATTGCTGAACCAGAGCATCCTGCCTCTGATGAACCAAAGATAGATGCCATGAATGATCTATCAGATGATGGGGAGGATGACTCTGAGGAGTCTGATGGAAAGGGTGATGATCACCCTGATCAAGGAGGTGAGAAAGTTGACACAAGCTCCAATGCTGAGACCCCTCAAGCTGAAATGACTTATATTCAAAGGGGCATAATTGAAATAAATGCAGAGGAAGTCCTAAAGAAGGTTGAGAAAAGAAAGAAAAACACTGAGCACTATAAAATCTTTTTGAAGGTTAGAGGGTATCCTGAAGCTGCTTTAGAAAGATACACTGTTGATCAAATTGAAGATCTGTACAAAAGTGAGAAAGAGATAGTGTCAGAAAAATTTGTTAAAAAGGATGACAGGGTTGAGCTGGAAGAATTAAAGAAAAAGTATGATGGAATGTGTGGTTATCTGATTGAGAAAGGGATAAAGCTTGAAGTTGTGAGAAACTTAAGCAAAGAGGCAGTATTTGACCAATATTCCAAATTGAAACAGAAAGAGATGAAAAGGGTCTATACTGAGAGCTCAATTATGAAAGAAACAGATGATGAGCCACCTGTGAAAAGAAGAAGAATCAGGACTGTGAGTGAGAAAGAGAAGGAACTAGAGAAAATTGCTGAAACTCCTATCCCTCAGCCAGAACAGCCTGAGCCTGAGTCTGATGAAGAGAAGTTCTTGCCATGGGAAAATGAGGAAATGATAAACATCCTCAGGAACATAATGATACATCAAAGAGGCATGACTGAAGCTGATTTCAATGCCCTGGAAAAGGTTGATCTGAAAGACTTATTTTATATCCAGAAGGCAGAATGGGAAAAGGCGTTAAAGGAGGGTGAAAACCCTAGGTATTATGCAGATGGCAGGTTTGTACCAGCAAGATCAGCAAATACAGTGGGGATGGCAAAGATGTTAAATGAGCTTCACAAGCATGGGGTGAATGTGAGAGAGCTTGAAAATTTACTAACTGAAATGGTGGAGGCCACATACAGAAAATTCTTTAATTTGGTCCTGAAAAGCCAAGAAAGTCAATTCCTATTAGACCTCCATTTCATCAGAGATTCCCTAGAGGAAGAGGTCATGGTGGAAGAGTTGAGTCAAGTAGCTCTGCACAACAAAGATCATATGGACCACAGTCTGATGTGAATCTACCAAGAGAGCTTTACTATGACTCAGTTACTGATTCTTTGAAAGTCATAATGGAAAGTAGGCAGTTAAGGGAGATTGTTGTAAGAAGTGATTTAGAGAATACAAAGAAGAACAACTAAGAAGAATGGAGTCACTTCACTTATATGATTTCAGGGACAGAGACAGATCAGCAAGAAGACAAATGAATGACTTATCTAAGTATCTGCAAGAACAGGCGGCTGATGGCTTCAAATTTTTAAAAGAAAAGAGAAGTTGGAGACTGATCCAACTTCACAAGTCAAGGAGGTCAGAAAAACTGAAGAAAATGGACAGGGCTGAGCTGAACTTCCAGATGAGAGTCCGAGATCAAAATCCTCTGTCCAACATGGAGACTTGTATAAGCTTGGGAAGAAGGATGAGAAGGCCGAATTACATAGTGCAGAAAAATGGTGTCATTACAGAAGTTGAATACAGAGAAGACACTGGCCACTATGTGCTGAGGAATTCAGATGGGAAGGCCTTGGCAACAATTAAGAAGAATGCAGATCTGACATGCCTACATAATGATGATCTTGCTGATATAAGAGACTTAGTGATACAAGAAGGACACATTCACTACCAAGTGCTCAATATATTCAGAGAAAGGGCAGCATCTGTGATCTAGTTGAGAATACAAGCAGCCTACAATGAGAGGAAAAGACATATGAGATAGAATAGGCTTTGCTTTGTAATATCTTTGGACAAACCTTTGATTATGTAATTTTTTTACTTATGTAATTCAATTACGAAATTTGATGTGTATTTTTGCTAAGTGTAAGTAACCATAGAGTGTTTTGGGTCAGCTGAGGTGTTCCAATCTAGGGGAGATTGTTGGGTCAAAAGTTTGACCCAAATGAGAAGATTTGACCTAATTGAAGAATATTGAAGATTGGAATCTTCTCAACCTCCTCAGAAACTGCTAAGTATTGAATCCGGGTACACCTTGGACCTTTGAGTAAGCTTTTACTTAGCCGAGTATGAGATTTTGCCTTCCGGGCACGGTTTACTTCAAAGAATCTTCTTAAGTGGATATCCGAGCAAGGTATGCTTTTTGGTGATTTCCGAGTAAGGTTCATCTATTTGGCAAATCCGAGTAAGGTTCACTTTATCAAGCAGGGTTGTTCTTCAAGACTAAGTATTTTACTCTTCCGAGTAAGGTATGGTCAACCAAGTCCAAGAAGCCAAGTAATTGGAAGACCGGGCAAGGTTTTATTTAATAATTATGGTCCGAGTATACTTGATGAGTTGATGGAATATCTCTAAGTTATATCGAGTAAGGTTCTACTCGAGTAAGGTATGTACTCCCGAGTACGCCTTATCAAATAAGTTATTCAACTAACAAAGAGCCGAACAGGATCATAGATGTAACGATCCCGGCAAATTCAGGTATACCCTAGCCGGTATATACTATTTATGTGTTATTTGACAATGAATATATGAATTACAATGCGTTTATACGAGTATGTATGATTCACGGTAAGGATTATACTCGATTATACTGTCAATCGTATTGGAAATACGATTAACCGATTAACGGTTATTGAAGCCCGAACGAATCGAGGATACATTATAGACGAGATACATAATATTTAGTGATGTTTACGAAGTGTTAAAGCTTCGGGATAAGTGAATTAAAGCACAGAAAAGGAAATTTCGATTAATGGTACGTCGGTACGTTAAACGAAACCTTTAATACCAAACCAAGCAAGAGACGATCGATCAAGCCGAAAAAGATGCGCGATTATCAATAATATGTTGTTCTAAGATAATAAATGCCATGGTTTAAGTTCTTAAAGTTTTATAAATTGGTTTTATATAAATTTCATTTTTAAGCCGAAAAACGACCGTTTTAGCCTCGTTTTAAGCCGAATTAAACATTTAACCGAAAAACGAACTGAACCAGATTATCCAAAACGTTATCCAGATTCTGGAAATCCAAATGAATGGCCAAGAATGGAGAGGTGGGTCCCACCCCACCCTCTCCTTGACTCCGATCGGGTTAAAGGGTGTTATCCCTTTACCCTTGTTATTTTTTTTACAAAAACACTCCATGATCTCCATCTCCTCTCCACCTTAAGATCCAAAATTCCAAAGTTTTAGCAAGAACAACGAGGTAAAAACCGAGTTAATTACGTGTTCACCTTCCTTTCTCGAGTTTAACTACAAGAAAATGAGGTTTCAAGTGAAAAAAAGGGTGAAAACCCGAGATGAAACCGATTCTTGCATGATCAAGTGATGTATACGGGTTATACAAGGGATCTTGGTCCAAGAAAGGAGTTAAACGAACCAAAAACGAATTTTTACGGTTAAATCTTTGTTTTGAAGTCATAACCGAAACCATGAAAGAAATGGCTTGATTGTGGGTGTAACTTGCTTGGTGTGGTGTTATTGTGCTTGTAGGTGTTGTATCTAGTTGATAACAAAGGCTAGAAAGCGAGATTCTTGCGATTTGAAGCTAGAAACTCAAGGTAGTTCGGTTTTTGAATGTTGTTGTGTTTTGGACAGATTGTGATACGTGTAGAGTTAGGTCATGAAATTTTACAGAGGTGTTAGATGTATGAAAATATGAGTTCTGTGAATTTTTGGTAATTTTTGGACAGAGGATGAATATTTGGTGAATTTAATGCTCGGTTTTGGCCAAAAATGGTAAAAAATAGTTAAATATCATGAAAAATTCTGGAAAATTGCAGATAAGCTTTTTATAACATGTATAAGTCACACACAAAATTTTAGGTCCGTTGGAGATGTCTAAGTAGGCTTTTCGGTTAAACGAGTACTAGGGTTTTCTAGCTTAGTTTTAGTGAAAGTGGCATGTAAAATGAGATTTTGGTTCTGGAAAAATTACAGGGGACTTTGTGGATGGCAGGGGTCATCCAGGAAAAATTTGGGATTTTTCTAAGGTCGTTTAGTATTTACGACATATTTGGTGTTTAAATGGTGTTTAAAAATAGATAAATAATTTTAAATATAAAAATTAATTCTGGAAATATTTTTATAAAAGAAAATAAAAACAAACTTTTAAAGCTTAAAACGCGTAAACCGGTAAAGTTCGCTTGAGCGAGCTGACTGGTGTATAAAAACCCTAAAAATGAACTATTATCATATAATTGAGTTAAATAAGTAAAAATGAATCAACCGAAAATAATTCGGATGATTTGAGTAATTTTTACCCGATTTAACAGTTTCCGGTGCAATTAAAGACGGAAACGGGTCCCGCGGCCAATCGGGGCATCTAAACCGAGCTCTAAATTCATGGCTTTAATTAAATTATCGGTCAACCACTATTTTCGGGTCGTGTGTGACCACACTCATTTTTGAAACGTAAAAACAGATAACCGTGCTAGGCACGCAAAACAAACTATTAGTAATTTTGACTGTTGAACTCTAAACGATATCACAATCTGAGTCCTGAGAAGTGTTTCTGGGTTAACATTTCCCCCGGAACGGTTACAGTACTGGGTTAACGGTGTCCCCAGATGTACCGGTTAACACGGTTAAAGTTATGTTAATAGTGATTGTATAGTAACGAACTTAGGGATCGTATTACAGATCCGGACTATTAGCTGGTGTACTGTGATACCTAATTGCCTACGATAAGGTGAGTTTCACCAGCCCCTTTTTCTGAATTGTTTTCAAATATTTTCCCGGGGCGGAAGCATGTTACTATTGAAATGTTTAAGTACATACTGAACGCATGGGTTTGCGTGTGTTTATAAATATATGATTGTACAGGAATCGTACGGAATGGGTACAGTACTGGGTTAACGGTGTCCCCAGATGTCCTTAAAAGTGTTTCTGGGTTAACGTTGCCCCCGGAATGGGTACAGTACTAGGTTAACGGTGTCCCCAGATGTCCTTAAAAGTGTTTTTTGGGTTAACGTTGCCCCCGGAATGAGTACAGTACTGGGTTAACAGTGTCCCCAGATAATATTATATTATGATATAAATTTATCATGGTTTATTCAAATTGTGAAACTCACCAACTATTCGTAGTTGACCCGTTTTCTTTACATGCTTTCTAGGTACTCCCAAACTGGAATAAGTGCTACATGCTTGATGATGCGTGCTTTTGTGGAAGCTTAGTGATCATTTTGTATTAAATATGTTAATGTACTATTGGTAAAACTTATGTGCTGTCGCCTAGACGATAATTAAACTCGGAACAATGTAATATGATGTGAATTAATGTAGTGGTGTTTTCTTTATAAGCAATACTGTTGATATCAGACGTGTCTGTTGCATCCCGTTTACGTTTCCGCTGCGGTTACGGGGTGTTACAATAGAAGAACAAGGTTGCTCGTGAGGATTTGTCGAGCAAAGTTTGATAAGTCCAAGAAGATTGAAGTCTACTCGGTGAATATTTTACTTGGTAAAATATTCTCTAAGTAAAGTCTACCCGGAAACTGATTCCGAGTACACTTCTATGTTTACCAAGTCTGAAGGAAGGCCGAGTACACTGCGTACTCGGAGACTGAAGTTTAATGAAAAGCTTACCGGAAGACTTGTTTTACACTTAGTATATTTTTGAATATGTAAATTGAGTATGTACTATCGGATAGGGTTTCTAGAAGGAATGACAGCCTGTATTAGGTTGGCAGGGCTATAAATAGAATAATTAGGGCACGCCGCCAGAGACACGAGATAGACAGAATATACGAGTGGATAAGACCGACACATTAATTAAGAGAATATTGTGTGTGTGACGGCTGTCCTAGGATTCCTCCTAAACCCTAAATCGATTATCCTTTTGTATGATTAACGTTATATAAATGGAAATCTTTTGAGTGAATCCTTCGTGTGTCCTCGTATTTTGAATATTCATTGCAACCGTATGTTTGTTATTGATTCCGCCTTTAACAAACGGTCATCTTTCTAAACTTAGTAACCCGTCATTAACTCTCTTGTCAACACGATTAATTTTGTGTGAGTTATGACATGATTGATTAAGATCCGATTCTAAGCGAGACCTGACATTATGGATTCAAGAATCCTTTCGGATTGGAGTCTTTTAACTCGTGCCTTGCTTATGTGACCAAGTCGGAAATGCCACAGAAACGTATCATTGATTCCAGATCTGATACGTTTAGAAAGATTAAATACATTATTGTTAATTTGAACATCAATCTCATAAATACCAGTTCGAGGTTTAGCCTAAAAATAAAAGATATAATTCAAGTAGGCAGAAATAGCAATACCATTAAAAGTGTACTTAAATCTTTGTTCAAAAAGTAAAGAAACTGAAATAATGTTTCTAGTCAAACCAGGTGCAAACAAACAGTTATTCAAAGTAACTACAAGGATAGACGGACAAGCAAACTGATATGTGCCAGTTGCAAGAACTGGGACTCTCTTCCCATCTCTAACAATGAGTTCCATGCTGCCTTGTTTCAGTTTCTTCCAGTTTTCAGGCTCCTGCAAGACATTAACGATGTGGTAACCACATCCGGTATCAAATACCCATGTGTTGCTAGAACCAAGGAAAAGTTCAATAACGTATATGGAAATACCTTTAGAGGAGCCTTCACCATTGGCCCTCTTATAAGGCCCCGTTACCGGTGCCCTACAGTGGACGTTGGATTTACTCATAAACACAGTTCTAAATATCAGAGTTATTTTAAACTTTAGCGGAATAATAATAATAATAGTCAACCATTCATTACAAACATCCATAACTTGTCTTTTAAAAACATAACATAACAGATAATATCAAACATCATAAAATATCTTCAGATGCCAGCCTCTTCAATCTTGCCAAGTTTCCTGCTCAAACCAGCTGTCTTAGTCTGTTAACCCGTGTGCATACTAAAAGTCAGCTACGCTGAGTGAGTTCTAGTTAATCAGACGACATACAATACATTCACATACTCACATATGTAATCGAAGGTACATACCTTCATATTTTACTTACATACGTACTTTCATTCTTTCTTTCATACTTAAATACATATTTTCATTCATACACATACGTTTTAAAGAGAATTCCGCCCTATAACCTTCGCTGATATTATTAGGGTCGGTACCCTACATTCGTCGATATTATTAGGGTCGGTTCCCTACATTCGCTGATATTATTAGGGTCGGTTCCCTACATTCGCCGAAATTATTAGGGCCGGTTCCCTACATTCACCGACATTAATAGGGTCGGTTCCCTACATTCTCCGATATTATCAGAGTCGGTTCCCTTTTCTAACTATACCTTCCATACCTTTCTATACATTCATAATTATAACTTCCATACGTTCATACATCATTTATACATCTTATATGTATATATATATATATATCAATCATATCTTCAAACTATCCCTTGACGGTACATGCAATATCCGAAGATCGTTCATGCATCGTCAAGCATTCATTCATACATAAATCATTTAAGACAAACACTTACCACTTAAGGTAAGTGTATTAACTAATCACATCGAGTATGCACACAGCCCCCAAAACATAATAAGGAATGTGGCTAGAAACTCACCTGAATGCGGCTACGTTCAACATTTATGGTTATTCCTTTCTTTAGCTGTGCGCGACTAACTGTATAACAATTACACG